>NW_027210692.1:1152500-1402500 GCF_029030835.1 Brachyistius frenatus | reverse complement strand
CTCTGGTGGCAGTTGGCAGCCAGCTAAGAGGCAAGGGACACGTGTGATTGACTGAAAACAGAGAACCGGCCACTGGCCACCGGTAACAACTCCACTGTCATGAAAAGTGACATTATGAAACAAAGTGTGCCATAAAATAAAAATTTCATTGGAGAAATGCTATTATAAAATAAAAACGGGGTTTTTAAAAATTGACATTTTGAAACAAAAATTATGAAATAACATTTAATAATGGGCTGCGTTTTAAAACTTTAGGATTTATGTGTTAGTAATTTATTATCAAACTGTTTAATGCTTCATGCTTATTGGATCTTCAACAAATGACAGACATGTTGCCACAGTTATAAGATGTAACAGTGCTCGAAACCATGGGCCCCGTGACATAAACTCAACAGCAGCTCTGACACAATATCTATAATCCTTGACATGTTCTAGGGCCCCTGTCCAGCTCCAGGTGAAAACCCTTTATCTCCACAATGTCAACTTTTCACAGACTTAGAAAAACTATTTTACTTTTTGCTGGGTGACAGCGCATTTTTGACATTATCCACTGGGTTTCTGAGAAGGACTCATGAGCCAAAGAGATGGGAAATATATATATATAACCTACGGCGCAAGTCACCAAAATTGGACTTTTCACATTAGGAATATGTGACACTTTATATTACACACCGGGCATTGTAATAACACACCTCCAGTCATAACTGTGATAACAACTCACCTCAGTAATCGCTTGAAGGTGAAACAATGAGTGTTTGCAAACCACATAGAGGGAGAAACGAGCTGAGGGTCGCCTGTTTGTGTTTGCTGTTTAGCATCAGCAGCAGATCAAGATGACTGAGCGTAAGCGAGCTAGTCAAGGCCAAGCCAAAGAATCCCTATCAGCAGAGAGGCAGAATAGTGAAAGGCAGATCAACGTGTAAACAACTCAGCCTTGCAACAGCGAATAAAACACAACAGTCGGCTCTGGCTAGAGGACTTTATTTTATATTTATTTTATTCTGCACTCTTATCTTAAGTCAAGGTTGAAAGAGGTGCCTTCTGCCTATGAAATGTTTAGTTTCTATAAGTCTGGGCCTTGAAATACTAAAGTGGTAGTCTGTGGGAACTTGTGTCTCTCTCTGGGATTGTCTCTTAATATGCAAAATAATGTTGTATTTACTTGTTGTAGGCCTATTAAATGTGATCCATTAGGCGAAATTGGGTCTTTTTTGGCACTTCAAACACCCGTACCATAGCACCACGGACAGTCATGCACTTAAAATCCTAGTGGCTGCTCGCTTGGCCTGTATTTAACAAATGACAGCAAAGTGGCCACAGTTCGGTACATGGGCTAAGGGTGCTAACATCTTAAAACATCTCAAAAATACTTGACTCCATCGATATACTTTTTCAGCGGTTATCTTAGTTACAACAAGACTGAGCTTCTGTTCATTTTGAGAAATCCCACGATCTCTAGAGAAGATTAAAACGTACTAGAAATTGTCTCTCTTGCTCGGTCATTAGTAAGGGTCGGCCTACTTGCTGGAGTAGTAAACATTGCACAGATTATATAAGAATCTACAGATGTGACTGATTGTTTTCCAGTTGTTAGTCAGTCCTCATGTATTGCCATGGAAACAGAGATCGCACGAACAAAAAGTTGTATATTTTGAGAGCTAATTGCCCCACAATATGAATACATTTTGATTACATATTTATTTAGTTGGTAAGTTGTTGTATAACCGCAATATTACACGAGAAGGTGCGCTTTAACATCATTATTGGCACGACAGTGATGCGGTCAGGACTGAGGCGTTTGCGCCGAGGTCCGTAAGCTTCGCTGAATTCCTCTCGTGTGATATTCCTAAAAAAAAAAAAAAAAAGGAAGGACTTGTTCTTCTGAACTTCTTATAAGTTAAATTAAAGTACACAAAGTAATGTTTATCAAAGATAAACAGAGCTTTTTGAGCAATGCAGCACATCTGGAACATTTCAGACACAAATATATGAATTGCACAACCCACAGCAGAGTGCCAATATCTGCCAGGAATCCCATTTTCTTCTGCCAAATTCTGCAACAGCACTTAACTTTTTCTCTGGATGGAACTTCGATAATTTGACTCAAACATCGACACTGGAACTTCCACAAAACACAGATTTCCCATCAACCCATGTTCTATTTGTACAAACAATATAATTTATCACTAATGGGAGACAGCTGGGGCAGACCTCCGGCCCTTATGTTTCTTTAGGATTTTAATAATCATACAAGGTCTCGGGGTGACTTACACAACAGTTCTCAGTTTTTTTCAGGTCAGTACAAACAAACCCCAACAGTTTATGCACTTCTCTCTGTTGAGATCACTCGTCATTGAGCATCCAACTAAGTCTTTCTCCCTGGAATGTATGTTGCGGTCTCTCAGGATGAAGCTCATTTGTTTTCATGTTCAGCTGCTGTTGTTGCAAAGTAGTCAGTTCTTTCTGTTTAACTGAAGTTTGAATAACTTTTGTGATGTTTTAGTTGCAAAAATGGAGAGTTAAAGCGGACATTTATTAGTCTTTAAAGGTTAAGGATTATTACTGCTGGTTGGACAAATGGATGTTGATTGTGTTATTACTTAAATGAATGTGGAATAAGACACCTTCCGCTTTAAAAATGGACCAAATTAAAGCAACAATCCTGCATCAATCTCACATTTTTACCAGGCCGTTGTAAATAAGGTGGAGGAGACTGTTTCAAGAAAATGGTAAATTTTAAAAGCAACTAAATGATCTCAATTATTTCTTCTGTCTACTCTGTTTCATCATTTCTTTTGTCAGCCTCTGTGGCTATTTTACCATCCATCGCTCTCATCTTGGCCACAGCAGAGAGTGGTGTGCTCTACAGCAGGCAGGCAGATATGAAAAGAGAGATACTCAGACAATTACCAGACAGATAGATCAGGAGTTGGTTGAATTATCTATTCAGCGAATCACAGCAGTTGCAACTTGTGATCACAGAGGGAGCGAGAGGCAGGGAGACAGAAGGAGAGTGACGAGAGTGAGATGGAGAGACAGAAGACAAAACAGGTGAGGAGAGGAGAGGGGGGGGAGGACAAGGAGGAGGTGTGGTTAAAAGTAAGAGGAAAATAGAGCGGTGTAGGGAATCGATATTCCCCATGCGATCTATAGAACTCTCAATTATCCTCCTGCAGCCTGTCGACAGCAGCTCTTGAGGAGATGAAGAGGTGGCGGAGGAAACGTCACTGAGATCGCGGGGAGGGGGGTGTGGGGGGGTGCCTCCTGTTTCAGCGGTATCTACTTGCAGTGCAGAATGTGATGGCGAACTCTGTGTTGCAATGCAAATTTACTGTCCTGTTTGTCTGGCGGCGCCGGGTGCAGAGGACGAAAAACACAAGACTAAGGAGAGGGAGGAACAAAAGACAGCAAGAGAGAGAGGGAGACACAGGCTGAATGGAAATGAGACACAGAAAGAAGGAAAATTTGAGAACAGATAGAAGCGGAAGTGGAAAGGGATGAAGGAAAAGAGAAGAAGACAACAAAAGGAGAGAAGGTTTAGGGATGCTTTAAATGAAAGAGAGCCAAAACAAAAAGGGGAAAATTGTACAAGAGACGTGGTGAAAGAAGAACAAAAGAAGGGGGTGAATAAATCCAATAGAAACCTTCCACTTACAGCAGCTGACTTCCTCTAAGAAAATCAATGCAGACTGTAAGCAAGAGTCCCCACAGGCCTCAGAAAAAAAGATCCACTCTTCATGAGCATTTTCACACTACACCCCACATGTTGGTTAATCTACCTGCGAGGACATTGTGATGACTCACAACTCATTTGCTGGAGGCTTATCAAACCCCGAAACCTCAAAGGCTCAATGTCCTAACCTAACTTTGTTCCTAATCCTGCTGCCACATTGGCTTTTAGACTATGAAGCTTCTTGGCCATAGTTGTATCAGGGATTTATAAATTTGAAGTTAGTATAACAAAAACAAAAAACAAAAAAAATGCAGGTTATTTTCTGTCTCTCCGATCACGCACGGTGAAGGAAGGTGCAAAATCACACTTTGAGCACTTAAACCAACAGGGCAAATGGTTCTGACATCATATTAAAACAAAACAAAATGACTGTCCTCATAATATAGTCCTTTGAACTCCACGCCCCACCCGCTGTAGCCGAGACATTACAAATTCAGGACATGGAGGGGGGGGGGGGGGGGGATAATATCCCGGGCAGCCCTTTAATGTTGGGGTGATTGCAGCTGCAGTTTTAGGGAACGTTACTGTTTACTGGCAATATCATACCCAATACGAGCAGCTATTGGCTCGTGTATGGCTGCCAATTCCAGATTAGGCTACAATTTAAATAGTGAATCAGCACTTAGGCTGGCTTTGATCCATTTTAGCCAATTCTGTTATTTTTTAGGAGTGAAGAGTCCAGCAATCATCATATATGTCATTTTTAGAGGAGTAATAGGGTTGTTTGTGAACACCCTAACATGTAGGCTACTTTGCTGTTTTTATGCATGAGGGTCGCTCCTGCATAACTAAATCAATGTTAAGTTCAACGTTTTGGGAAACTGCTCATCTTTATCCGATCGATTTTTAATATTTATTGGCCCGACGTCCACTTTCACTTTAATATCTAATATCTGTAAACGCTTACATGCATGTCTTTTGATGTGGGAGGAAGCACCCGGAGCATCTGACGGAAACAGAGAAACACGCAAACATATGGGGAACATGCTAACTCCACAACAAAAGGAGGCGGATTCAAAACCTCCTTGCTGCGCCGCAACATCGCTTGACCAAATAACAAATCATAATTACATATGACAAAATTGTGGTTGTTAGATTATATCATACTCATCTGTGCACATTTATTAGCTGCTCCCGGGTGTAAGAAGCACACAACTCTCGGACCAGAGAACAGGCACCACATCCAGACTCCAATTTGTGCACTTCCTGCCTTTGGCAGATCGACACAAAGTCCAAGTCAGCGACTAGCTGGTGGAGATCGCGGAATATGCATCAGTCAGCACATCGGGTCACCAGAAGTTCTGTGAATGCTAATGATGCCCAATAGTTGTGTAAGCAAAGAACTGCTTACAAAGGCCATGAAATGTCAAACATGTATGTTAATTTCCCTGCTGAGCGTTTGAAGATTGACTGACACTCTCATTTCTGAATTAAATTGGGAGCTCGGCAGTGGGTCATTAGCTTGGATTAGTAGAACAGCCAGCAGCAGGGGAAACAGCATTCCCGCTTTTCCCAGATTTCAAAGCTAAATCAACTTGTACCTCCAGAACCCACCAACAAATGTTACATATTTTGCTAAATATGTTCAAAATTGGCTGAAGTGAGATTATGTCAAAAGACAGAAACCCTAAGAAATATAAACGGTAAGATGAAAGATGAAAGATGAAAGGACTGAAAAAGTGTTCCGTTTGGAGCTTTACAGGTGTTAGCAGATTTGTGGCGCAAGCAAAGCTTGCAGTTTTTAACCAACACTTTTACAGAAGTCTATATGCTACGCCTCCATGCTTTAGCTCCGTGTTTAAAGCAAAGGCATGAAAGTGGTATTGATCTTCTCTTCTGACTCTGGGAAGGACAATAAAACAGCCGGTTTCTCAAAACATCAAACTAATCCTGAAATCTGCTGCTGCAATGTTCCACTCAAGAACAATGGACTGTTACTGTAACTAAACCAGAGCACACGTATGGAAACATACTGCAGAATCAATCAGACGCCACGCAAAGATAAAACACACGCAATAAAAAAAAATGCAGTGACAAGCTGAACAGAAAATAAAAGCAGTCTTAAGGTGCATCAATTACTCATTCTAATCAATGGAAGACCGTCTAGCTGCTCCGATCTCTGAGGACCGCAGGCTCTCCTCACCCAGTAAAGGGTCACTGGGAGAGGTCCTCCAAATCAATAGACCTGGAGAGGGGAAGTGCGTGGCGTGTGTGTGTGTGTGTGTGTGTGTGTGTGTGTGTGTGTGTGTGTGTGTGTGTGTGTGTGTGTGTGTGTGTGTGTGTGTGTGTGTGTGTGTGTGTGTGTGTGTGTGTGGTGTGTGTGTGTGTGTGTGGGTGGGTGGGTCGTGATAAGGGGAGATGAGGGAGGGGGTGCAAAATCAATCCATGAAAGTGTTGAGTTGTGTGTGAAAGAAAAGGAGAGGAGAGGAGAGGAGAGGAGAGGACCCTCCCTTCCTGACACTGTGTATGTCTCCATGCACACTTACAGTACGCGTGTGTACGTGTGATAATTGTTGGTCGTAAACAACAATGAGACAGTAATTAGGGATACGCCATTTCCCATCTCTTCTGGGCTGCATTGTCTTTAAAGGTGCCTATGTTTATGATTGATGTGCCTTTTATTTGCTGTTGTCGTGTATGTTTGTGAGCATGTGTGTGTCAGATTGAGATAAAGGCTCATTGTGTTCAGACTCAAGCTGAGCTGCGTTAAAAGTGGGCTGTACTGAGTGATTATGGTCAGTAAGACATCCATTGATCAAACTGTCAGGTATCTGTGTTTGATACCCGTGTGTGTCGTTTCAAGTGTGCGCGTGCGCTTGCCTGATAAGCTAATTGTCCCTCGGCCAATGGCAACACGCAGTCTAATGGTTCAGAAACATCAAGTCAATTAGCGCACATACAACAGGCAACGATCCACTCATTCACTTACACAGCTCCCCTCATCAGACACATTATTCACCTCCCTTTGTTTATTCGTTTGTTGCTCTCTTTTTATTCGGTGTGCCGCTGGTATGTGCAAACACCTACATACTGTGTGATCTCAACATGCATGCACACACCCACTTATGGGTCTCTTTGCTGGCATCTGTGCACAGCAGCTAAAAATGAGGCTAAACCACATGTGAGGAAAGATGAGAGGTGGCAATAGCTCCGGGAGCTGATTTGCAGTGCAGGAGTGTGTCTCACGTTAACACAGACAGACACACACTCTCACACACACACACACACACCACACACACACACACACACACGTGTAAGACTATACATACAGTCGCAGATACATGCCATCACAATAATTTATTCAATCTTAAAAAAGGATATAGCTTCTGAATCCCTCCGCCTTCAAATCTTGACAACCCGAGCAGCGCTAACATACACATGTCCACATGCACTCATGTATTCGTGTACACCCACACACACACAGGGATCACACACACAGAGGTATCTGCAATAAAATGGGATTAACTGTGGCTGCAGCTAATCCTGTTTGTTAGTCTGATTTTCACTGCAACACGTTCACAACAAGCTTTGGAGTTGAAACCCAAATCTGTCAATTTCTATTTTCTCAAGGAAAGTTGGCGAACACTTGACTACACCTCACGCATGGCCACGTTAAGAATCTATAGAGGTGTTGTATTAGTGTCATTACCATGTAATGTGATCTAACACCGCTCCAAACTGAACTAATTCCATAAATGTTTCCACATCTCTGGTAGCTTCAAGGTAAAAGGTTGAGACTGAGAATTTTGGTACAGCTCCCAAGGTTATGAAAAGTGCTCTCTGGAAAAAATAATTGTCAAAGGCAGTTAGAACTCGCATGCTCCAGTGAATCTGCTCAGCAGTCGACTTTAGCAAACAGGGGTTTGACTCCCAGGTGTGAATGTTTGTAAAAGCAGTAACCAGAAACAAATCCGAATTTGTTCAAATCCAACATGCTGTTGATCGCAGTACAGCCTGAGACTCCAGATGGGAGGGTCAGTTAACACAAAATACATATTTTATTTGGCCTGTAATTGCAGAAGCCACGCACAGTTTTTATGTGCACAGGTTTAGCAGTAGTAATAGTAGTAGGATAGTAGACAATGTATGATACCAGCATATTATGTTATAATAATTTGTTAAACGATTTCTGGAAAGAATTTTGCAAATATAGACACAGCTGTGAGACTGTTTTTATATATTCATGTGTTATGTTTAACTTGCGTGTTTGATATATTGCACTTGTCCTTGTAGAGGGTGTTTTGTACTCGTGTGTGGTTGAGTGACAAATAAACTTGAACTTGATTTATAGAAAATGGTTATACAGTTCGATTTAGCAGAAAAGGCTTTGCTGTTTGAAAGCGGGAGTTCTACATGAATCTGAGCAGCAGCAAGGATAAGAAGGACGTTGGTGGAAGGAGCCGCATTAGCAATCAGTGCTGGCAAGAACATGATGGGCAGATTAGCAGTGATAAGGAGGTTATAATAGTTAGAATGTCTGTGCTACACCTGAACAGATATGATTGGATGTTACTTGCTATACAGTTCTTGACTGATATGGAAATACAAAGTAAATAAAGCTGATAAAAGATGCAGCACAAAGGACACAAGTGAGAAACATAATTTAGCGTGCAACATTGTTGTTATATTTTAATGATTCTTTCTAGTATGCATTTTTCTTCTGGGCTTAACATGGAAGCATGAAATTCATCTGCTGGTATTGATTAAACCTCTAAAACTCAGCGCTGTTCATCAAAATGATGTTCATGCATGTGACGTATGAAACGCTGTCTGTCTGAGTCTGCATATAAGAAATTGTTTAGACTATCCCCCAGATCCAAAACAGAAATGCTCAGTCATGGCGCCGACTGCCTATTTTGCTAATGATGTCACATGGACATTTGTGAAAACCTTGATTTTTAACTGGAGGGGCTCTTTGAGGGGATGGATCTTCAGTTTTGAATTGAAACTCCCCACAACTGTTTCTTGCAGCTTCTGTCCCCTGTTCTGTTTGACCTGATTTATCTGTCTAACTTCTGGCTGGCTAAGCCTCGCAGCTTTCTCTATGATCTTGTCTAAATTTACATCTCTCTACATGCCCCTCTAATCGTGGCTGAGGAGAAGTTCTCATCGCTGCTGATGAAAGAGTACGAGGTCGATCAAATGCAAAGCAGGCTCCCTAAAGCCTCCTTTGCATCACGCATCGCTCTGTCTTTGTGGCCTCCAGCTACAAACACGCCAGGATGGTCGGGAGACAGAACTCCCATGAAAATCAAGGATCGAACTTTGGCATTCTTCCATTAACAAAGTTTTGAATATATGGAGAGGTGATTAGTGAGTGTTTGTGTCCATCTGAAACAAAGATAGCAAGAAAAATCTGTGTATTGTGGGATTGAGGGGATGTAAGGAAAAATTAATTCACTGGATGCTATGTTGATGGACTAGAGAGACGTTTGTCCTTTAATGTCCCAGATACATTGAAGCTGTGTATAAAATGTGCTGGTCAGCATAAATCAGTGTCAGGTTTGATGTATGCTGCAATACAATATAAACAAAACACTGCGAGTCTTTACTGGAAAGAGATCACAGAGCATAACTACTATCAGGTCAAACAGCACAGGGACACCTAAAGCAAAGGGTACACTTTGGCTTGGTAAGCACAAACTGTCACCAGGCTAACAGGAAAACATACGATGGTCACAGATAGTCTTTGTTTCAAAGGTACTTTGTAGAGTTTTTTACCACTAGTAGTGAATAGAGCAATGTTTTCATGAGAGGGATTCATTCCGTTAGAATGGTGCACACATCACATGAGCCAATGAGCAAGTCAATACAGTCAGAGGCAGTAATGTAAAAAAGGAGGGTTGCATTGCACCTACAAAAGCAGTAAATAAGAAAACAGCAAGCCAGCAAACATGGATATGATAAATGCACAATTTCAAATATCTGACAAACTGTCTTTCAAACACTGGATGTAAACCTAACTTAAGTTAGAAGAAAACTCCAAATGTATAGTTTTATTTTTTTCAGCCAAAGATAGTAGGAGTAACGTGGCATTTCTTGCAACTAAGTCTGTAAATTGAGAGAACAGGGAATACAATGCAGCCAGGTTGTTTAAAGGTCCCACATTGTATAAATTCAGATTTCCATTTCTTTTTTGATTATAAAGCAGGTCAAGGTGCTTTATAAATACTGTGAACGTGTCAAAACACTCAGACCAAGGGGAAATGCACACAGCCCGTATTCAGCAACTGTGCTGTTTGGACTTCTAAGTTTGTGATGTCACAAACAATCATGTCAGATCTCCGCCCTCAGCACCGCCCAATTTTCAACCTTTTATGACAAAGGAAACAAGAGCGCTCATTCTGTTGAGGAGCTAAAAAGCTACAAAACAGAAGAGAGCCTGTGGTTGGCTTGGGCATGTGTCACTCAGAAAGGAGTCAGACAATCAGAAGAGAAAGCCTTTGATAGCAATACACAGAGACAAAGCAGCCGGTTCTTGGGAGAGCTCCAGAGAGAAGGTTAAGAAAGGCGATGTAACACAGCAAATAAAACAAAAAACAAAAATTGTATATTCATGCAAGTCCTTACACAACTTTTGAATAAGTGCTCAAGTCACTTAAACCTGGAAATAATGGCGGCAGTCTAACTAGGTTGACCTCATTGATGTAGAGAGATCTCCATTACACTTCCAGCACAAGTTTGAACTGAATGCTGTCATAGTAACGCTAAGGCTTTAGCAAAAAAAAAAGAGCTCCATCTGCTCTGGAGGTCACATCAGGACTTTGACACACTGGAACTCATGCTGTTTATATGAACTGTGGTATTCTTTCTTTTTTGATGTCTTACGTCCTTTTTGTTATGTCAGCGTTAACCTCATATAGGTTGTTTCATTTATTCCACAGCAGAAAATGGATAACAGTGAAATAAATACAAACCTCCACATTTGTGAGCAATTACAGCCAAATATGACAATATCTACCACAAGGCTTCCACAGTTATCTAATAAGAAATACCTTCTGGCTTTCAGAAGTGATGAACATGCTGAAGACAGTTGAGATAAGTACTCTGAAACCCATTGATCAGTCAACATCTTCATCTTCCATGATGATAGTTACTCAGCCAAGTGCATCTGAATTACACAATGGGTGTTATTGTGTTTCCGTTGTGTGTAGACCTTTGCTTCCTCGCAGAGAGCCGGTTGCAGTACATTAAAACCATTACTTAACCTACAATATTCAAACAGGAACTATATTACTTACTTCAATGAGCTCCTAATTACCTTAATGGTTGGTTATTTTGCAAGTCATGCTACTATAGGGAGCTCTTGGATTTTTGTTGATTAATACATAATTTGCCATGATAGGCTCTTTGTGGAGCATCAATCAACTTTGTTCTGGTGGGAGGGAGACTGTAGCTGTGTGTATTTACAGGTCTTGTGGAGCAATATTGCCCATGTGAAAAACAATGTATGAAGCCTTTTGTGGCTGCAGAGGGAGTCTGATAAATTACCTCTGGTGATGCCACCCAATCAGAACTCTGTAGATCATCTCGACTGGACGCTAGCAGCATGAGGCTACATTACTGGTTATCAGCATTAACACAACTGAATCGCCAACAGAACTGTTGCCATTTAAGTTACATTGTTTGTACTTTGTACATTGGGTTTTGACGAGCAAGGAAGTAGAAAAAAACTTTTCTCTGGCTTTTCTGTTGCAATTCAGATCTTTTTTTTTTTTTTAAATGATCTATTATAGTTTAAAAAAAAGTATCAGAACAATGCAATGCTAAATCACATTGTACTCTTACCCTTAAACACTAAATTTTCCTTGAATCAAGAATGCAAACTAAACTTCAGCTTCATAAGAGGCAATAAAAAAAATGTAACTAAGAGGAATAATAGTGATGTATCTGTTAGAAAAACAATCTGTTATAGAAGCCATTTTTCACAGTTTAACAGGCATGGCACATTCACTAAAGAGGCTGCTGGGCAGCACTACTAAGACTAAAATGGATGCAGCATTTGTTGTGGCTCATTTCTGTTGCATCAGATTTGTTAGAGTTGCAGACGAGAAGTTTTAGAACATCAGTTTTTACTGTCTCGTTGTTGTACAGGTTTTATATAGTCTCTAATTTATAGTTTCGATTGGGTGGAAGTAAAAATGTAAATTTTTCAAATCTGACTCTGGCCTCGTGATAAGGATAATGAGACTTGTTTTATCTCAAAAGTGTCCCAAGTGTCTCTTATCCATAGACCCCAAAGTAGTTCAATTTTGCTTGACAGTTTAACAGCTTAATTTGGTTTTTTTTTTGTTTAAAAAAATAGCCCATTTTAGTGGTTAACAAGGATGGGCATGTTCTCTCAGTTAGTTTTGGCAGGATAACCCACCAAGAAAGAGAAGGGATGTATCACATTTTACCAGAAATACATAGTACAGTCTGTATTTTAACCTACTGCTATGAAAACTTTTGAACCATCTGGAAAAACATTGCAAGTCTCACAAGCTTTTTCAGAAACTACCATTAACACAAAATGACAAGTTTAGCAGACGTTTGCATTAATCATCCTATATGTGCTAATGTTTTCTTCCAGCAGGTGGAGACATTGGTCAAGTGTTTTTTCTGCCGGGCAAAGCAATGTTTAGTTGCCACAAAGGAACAGAGGACCTATTAAACATATGGTAAATATACAGACATATGCTGCTTTGATACAGCAGTTCAATGCAAAAATCCTGCAAAAATACTCATAAGACATCTGAATGATCAGTGGCTTTCTGTATGTGCAATCAGTTTTATAATGATGAATGAAAATCGGAAAACTAAAACACGGACTTTTTGTATTCATAGCCTTTTAATCCATCACATAACAATAACACTGTTGACTGTGTTTCTTGGTTGTTTGTATATAATATATATAGATATATACCGTACTGTATATACTGTGCATTTTATATTTTATATTTGTTACTGCTATTTTATTGCTTTTATATTGTTCTGTTATTATCTTATTGCTTCTGTATGCTGCTGTAGCGAAAAAATTTCCCCTCGGGGATTAATAAAGTAACTACCTAACCTAACCTAACCTATAATGAGAAAGGTTTTCACCCTTACACAGTGTGCTGGATGAGGCTATGCGCAGGATATAACAGGTACACACAATGTAGAAATGCACCTCCTGTTTTCTACCAAAAAAAATCTCCTAGACATTTCGTGCCCAGCACCAAACACCAGAGTTAGTGAGTAGCTGGGGAACACAGAAGAGCATTCGGCAACAAATGAGACATATATTTCCATCAACACTCAGGAGCTGGTGGAGACCAAAACCAAGCTAAAAACAATGTTCATTTATCACGTGGACACAAACAGGACTCCAAGTGAATGCTAATGTCATCATGTACCTGCTTCATGTGAAAATAAGCAACTGTGCAAACGTAGCCCGTCTTGTCGAGCGTCACTCTTTCCAAAATCTAGTTTTAAGACCTCAATATCCTTAATTCACCCTCTGCTCATAAAGTTCTGTTTAGTCAGAGTCTCACAAACCAACATGCAAAACCTGTCAGCAGGTACAATTCCAGCATAAGAGTGCTGGTTAGTCTCTGGGCAAATAATTAAGCTGCCATATATAGTCCGCTGTGTGCTATGTACTAAATGGCAACTTGGATGTGACTGGGCACATATTCAGTCCCTCATGTGGATAATCCAGTCATGATTGTGTCATAGTATTGTAAGAAAACTCTGCAGGGAAATAATCAGTGACTTCAAATGAGGCTTCTAACCCTTTAGACTTTGAGGATTCCCAGTTTCATCTGTGTATCTATTTACAGCATAGAATGTGTTCAGTTGCAGTCCACAAAATACATCTTACAATCTGATTTGACTTTTATGGAGTAAGATATATTTTTATCTCTCATATCAAAGATGGCTGTTTTTAAGTGCCATCTGTCATGATAAGAGCACAACAAATACATCGTTGCCAGGCACAGACTGACACAGCAACAGAGAGTTGTGGTTAATGTTTGCTCTCTGGTGACATCTACTGGTCAAAAACGACATTAATCTTAAAATTTACTGCCTTAGCATAAGAACTAAAGTCAGAATATTTTACCATTAAATGTATTGCCACAACCACTAATAATCAGTGAGGTCTCAAAGTACCTTTATTGAAGTACTGTAAGACATTTTTACTTTTATTTTGCTGATGTAGACTTTGAATAATAAAACATAAACTTCTAAATTTCACCAAGGAAAAGAGTAAACCAGTGGATTTCAACTTTGTTGGCGTATAACTTCTTACAAAAAGCAGTGTGTGGTCCCTGGATGTCTGAGTTGTAAAGCAGTTCCACCAAAGACATATTTTCCACTCTAAACTTTTAATCATTGCATTTAAATCACTGCTTAAGGCTAAAAGGTCAAAATGTCGAATATTTGACAAAAACTATCTATTACTTTAGAAAAAAAAAAACTAAAGTTAAGGAATATTTCCAAATCCAAAATTTCAGATTTTTAAAAAAAATTTTTTTTATTACATTGTGTTGTGCAGCCAAAGTTTTTCTTCTTCCCTTCCCTATTAGCCATCTCACAACCCCTGAACTTGATCTCGCGACCGCTCAGAAAGGCCTGATCTCACAGCCATAGGCGATATAGCTGCAACTCAACCAGGTACAGCAGCAATATGCTCAAAACATAATGGTGCATCAGTGTTAACAATCTAAAATAACGGACTGTATGGACATTTTTCTCAACGTAAAAGCAAAGGTGTATTCGTGATGGCTGCATTCTACTTAGGAGGGGGAAGTCCTGCAATATGCAGGCCTAATGTAACTGAGTAAATATTCCAACTTCTCTTGGACACATTCTTCATTGCTATTGGCTGTCTTATGACCACAACCCTAACACTTATCTAGACTGTTATGGTTTACATTACAGACAGACAACAGAATCAACCTCGACAGGTCACTCTAACCTGCAGAAGACAGGATGTGACAGAAAAGGTTCGATATGCGTGTAGTTGGTACTGTCCAACAGTCTTGTGTGTCACTGATAACAGCTTACTGAAACCTTGAAAGTGTTAGTGCGCCCCTACCGGCACACATGTTTGGGACGGATGTGTGATGAAAACTACCGGACTAAAGTCCAGCCGGGTGATGGAGGGGTTTCGAAGGATTTCTCAAGGTAGGTGCAGTGAAATGTATCCAAATTTTGCCAGTGAAAGAATAAGACATTAGGAAGCAGATTCCATGACAACGGTGAATTTGAGGAACTTCTTTCGGAAAGGTCGAACTTCAGTTTCTCAAGGATTTTAAGGAAAATATTTCAAAATGTAATGAATTCCATGTAGAAGAGAAGATTAAAAGATTGCAACCACAATAACTACTAACTACTCAAAAATGTGGAAATATGACTCTTGAAACTAAGTTGAGAGAATAAATATGACCAAGTGCAAACCTGCGTTAGGTGCACTTGGCCGTATCACATTAAATTAGATAATTTACAGATAAAGCAGGGTGAAATTGTACCATTTAGAGAACTGTGCAATACAAGTAGTTTCCACAGTTTGAACACCATGTTATCCATCATCCAGTGTATTAATGTGCTCCTATCCAATCAAATATTGACAAAGATGAGGGTAACCCAATCGGATGGATTGTCTTTGTTTTATGGTAAGACACCTGTAGCAAGGTTGGTGCTACCGGGGTCTCTCCTGGACACAGATGACATGCTCAGCCATACGTTCAGGTGTAAAATGCTTTTATTTGCCCGGCCCATACACCACTGTACTCGTGCAACCACCTCCTCCTCAGCCTCCTTCTCCCTGCTCCCTTTATAGGGGAGAGCTCATCAGTCCACATCCCGCTCAGCTGTGCTCATCAGTCCGTATTCGGCTCAGCTGTGCTCATTACACCTGCCTGGCACCGTTCCCCGAACCACTCCTCCCGCTCTCTACCCCCTGCAGCTGAGCTAACCACACCCCGCCACCACAACGCCATAAAGTGAAACTATGCAAAAAAACATTTTTATCCACGCCCAAAATAGAGGAAATAAACACAGCAGACTTCCAACAGATCTAAAAAATAAAAAAAAATAAAAAATAAAAAAGAGTCTGTAATTTGATGTGGAATTAGAGGGGAAGCCTCCCTCCTTTGTCACAAAATAACCAAAATGCATCTCCCTGTTAACCTGCAATGCCCCTCTGCATCCTCCAGTATCAGTGAGAGTGCAGTGACAGAGGGATTGTTTAATCAAATGTTAGTCTGATGATCCTTTATCTGACTGAGGATTGTAAATTCAAATCTCTGATATATCAGTTACCTAACTGTGCCATGTATTGATAAGATCACATTGTTCAATAAATTCTCCCATTGGGCCATCTCTCTTGCTGAACAAATAATAAATCACCTATTGGCGAAGCGGTTCTCTTATTTAGCCGTTTCCACTAACAGGTACAGGGAATGACTTCACTTTAAAACTAATAGACAGGACATCAGGAACAGCAATCTTTAGGATTTATCTGGTAACTTCTTGGCAAAATAAAACTTCCCACCCACCAAACATGAGGAAAAAGCACACTGCATGGTGATTGAAAGGCTAAATTCACTATAATGTGAAACCATGTGCAGGTGATGAGTGTAATATTTACCAAACAAATATGTCCTTTGTCCACTTTCAAAAGCCGAATCAGGTTGTGCCTCATGTACATGCAGTTTCCTTTTCCAAACAAGAAGGATAAACTATGTAAATAGTATATATATATATATATATATATATATATAGTAGATTGACAGATTCCTTGTGGCGCCTGAACACTGTTAATACCATGACCCGCGGGACAAACCCACAGGAGCCGAGCTCGATTGGGCTTCCTGGATCTGCGGATGAGTATGGTGAATTTACTGTTTTTCGAGGCGACATGGGGGGAGTTGCTTTAATATATTCTATAGGGGGAGGGTTGTTAGTTTTGAGTGCGTGGGTTCTTTTACTGACTTTGTTTGTAGTCTTAGAGCTTACTCGAGGGTTGAGTCGAGGGGCATTGCGGGCTGTCTAATACGTGAAGAAGAGTACTGAAAAAGCAAAGGTGAAGAAGAAGAGGGATAGGTAAGTTTTGATTATTCCTTGTTGGATATCGTTGGTTATGGTAATAAGAGGATAATTAAGAGAGGTGATTGCTTTAGGTCCTGCTTTTTCTATCCAGGCTTGGTCAAGCATTTGACTGGCAATTGTTTGGCCCAAAAACAAGCTAAGTTTAGGAGTTGATCGATGAATAACTGAGGGGTAAAAGCCTAGCATATTAGAGAAGTGGTGGGGGGAAAGTGCGGGTGTAGTCTTTAGTTGTTTGCTTGTTAGTAGGGCTAGTTCTAGAGCAATGAGGACGCCTATGACGGTTACAATCAGGGCGGCTATTTTTAAGAGGAAAGGTATGGACATGACAGGGGTTTTTAAGGGGGTAATATTGGAGGTGATAAGGAGGCCGGCAATGATACTTCCTCAGGCAAGTCGTTTAATAGGGTTAATTACGGCGGAGTTGTTTTCATTAATGGGTGAGAGTGAATTAAATCGAGGATGTCCCATAGAGACGAAGAAGATTACACGTAAACTGTAAATAGCAGTAAAGGAGGTAGCTAGTAAGGTAAGGATGAGGGCTCAGGCGTTTAGGTAGGATGTGTTAAGTGCTTCAATAATAGCGTCTTTAGAAAAAAAGCCTGCTAAGAAGGGGGTGCCAGTAAGGGCTAAACTTCCAATAGTCAGACAAGAGGAGGTAAAAGGCGTAAGGTGGTGTATTCCACCTATCTTTCGGATATCTTGTTCATCATTGAGGCTGTGAATGATTGAGCCAGAGCAGAGGAATAGCATTGCTTTAAAGAAGGCATGGGTGCAGATATGGAGGAAGGCAAGTTGAGGTTGATTAAGACCGATGGTTACTATTATAAGGCCTAGTTGGCTTGATGTTGAGAAAGCAACAATTTTTTTGATATCATTCTGGGTGAGGGCACAGGTGGCGGTAAATAAAGTGGTAAGAGCTCCTAAGCAGAGGCATGTTGTGAGAGCTGTTTGATTATTTGCTATTAGGGGGCTTATGCGGATGAGGAGAAAGATTCCTGCTACTACCATCGTGCTAGAATGTAGTAGGGCAGAGACCGGCGTTGGACCTTCCATGGCTGATGGTAGCCACGGATGAAGACCAAATTGAGCTGACTTGCCAGTGGCGGCTAAAATAAGGCCCAGGAGAGGAAATGTAAGGTCAAGGTTTTGGGTGGAAATAAACACTTGTTGTATTTCTCATGAGTTGAGATTGGTTGCTACTCATGCTATTGTGAAGATAAGGCCAATATCCCCTACCCGGTTGTATAGGACTGCTTGCAGAGCTGCAGTGTTTGCGTCTGTTCGTCCGTATCACCAGCCAATTAGGAGAAAAGATATAATACCGATTGACAGAAGTACTCACTATTAAATCCTCACACATGATAGAATATAAAACACAACAGATTACAGTGAGTTTGAACTTCCAGGTGTAGCATGCTACTGAATGAATGAGAAGTGAAAACACTGGTATGTTAATTTCCAACTGGAGATGTGACGTAACACAGTGCTTCTGTATCTGATGCTTTTGCCATTAAGATTTGAAATCTAAACATGAGTAAATTAAAGGAGCGTTCAGAGGTCTCTGCACATGTAGTGTACAGTTTCACAGAAATGTCTGTTAATTATGTAATTATGTCTGCAAGTCTTTTTGTCCCACAAACTTTCATGTTATAGTTTAACAGACAAAATAAAAAATATATCACTGTTGTTAGAACAGATTTGATTCTGTTGGCTGCTTCTGATTGGTTTTTCATGGTAAAAAAAAAAAAGAAAAAAAAAAGAGCTGTCCACACTTTACACTGGTGACAAAGGCTAAGCTGTATGCTGTATAAAACACATTTCACTAGCAAGGTCCACCACCTCAATTGACTATGAACAGAATTTATCGATTATGATATGGTGGAATGCACTGGAGCTGGGCAACACATGCTGTTTGGGGAAGGCTCGGCTGAGAATCCACTGCGGATCTCGGGCCTCGCAGATCCCCAAAAAAGCCTTCCCAAGAAAGCGGTGATGACCAAGCCAGGCGCAGGTCCTGGAGGCGTGATGGGTGTGGGGCAGCTTTGAAGCCCATCTGAACATAACCATGACGAGGTGATCTGGGACTCCTCTGTCTTCTGGGGAAGAAACGGCTGAAAGGGGTGGCAAGTAAAAGAGGTCGGGAGAAAATCCAACATGGTGAAAGTGGGAGCGCGAGCAGGAACGAGTGGAGACTTCATGGCAAAGAAAGCACGACGGGATCCGCAACTGCAGGTTATGTGCTCGTGGCTGCCAGATGCGGATGTATTGAAATTGAGTATGGGAACCATGTTGCCGATTAGGCATGTTCGCTGGTCAGAGTGGAGCTCGCAGTCCTTGCGAGGTCAGATAAGCAGAGGTGACGACCCAGAACGAATTGATCGACGAGGGTTAACTCAGCGTTTCACAGGACACGGAAGAAGCAGCAAGAATGTTGGTTCCTAGGGCGCACGGAAAGCGATTTAAGCGAAGGGTGGCATACAGCAGTAGAAGAGATCGAAGGCGTGAAAAAAAGATGCAGAACACATTCGACTCGGGCGTGAAACAGTGAGCAAGTGACGGCCACACGAGACAGCGTACGAAGGACATGAAGGCGAGGGATCCTCCTCTCCTCCGCCATTGATGTCGACAACAGGGAGGTCGCCAGAATGGATCTCCTTGACCCCTACTACGTAAGGGGGAAGCGATGATCACCGGATGGTTCCGTTGACGGCAAAGAATGATGGATGGAGTTTTGGAGAAACTGTTTTAATATGTTAGATATTTGGTGGAGAAAATCCACCACCACAAGGACCCCCAAAGATTGGCAGAAGGAACAGCATCCGTTCAGAGCCGAACCCCGGCCGAGTGGTACAGTCAATCACTGAGGAAGGTGACACCGTTCCAGTTGGCGACGAGATGCTGTCATTCCTGCCCCGGGCGAGCCGATGAGGGCGATGGGTCCAGAGCTTGGGGATGTAGATGATACAAATGAGAGCGAGTGGCGGGAACAAACAGAAGAAACGCAGCAAGCATCCCAAGAGCCACAATGAGAGCAGCAGATCATTGAAAGGGGACAGAAGAACCCGAAACCGGCATCCCGGTGCCCGAACCGAGCGCTGCAATCTGAAGAAATGGAAGGACTGACGAATCCGAAACTGGCCCTTTAGAGCCCGAATGAGACCTGTAGTTGAATGAAATGGGGGATGGCCAACTCTGGAACGGGCATCTCGGTGCCCGAATGGCCCCTGCGGACTGATGAGACACAGGGACAGATAAAACAAAACAGAAACAGGAATCTCGGTGCCCAAAAGGAACTCTGCAGTTCGATGAAACAGGGGACGGGCAAAAAGGAAACGGGCATCCCGGAATCGAGCGCTGGAGTTTGGTGAGTAGGTGGACAGACGGAATGGAGATGTGCACGGCGGTGCTCCAATTGAGCGCAGTAGTTTGAGGAAATGGGAGGACTGGTGCTCGGAGAATGGTTAAACTTTAATGAAATCGGGGGACAGGAGAATTAGAACTTGGCATCAAGGCACCGGAACAAGCACCATCTTTATGAAATGGAAATAAGATCCCAGGACGGCTGGAATTAGGGGAAAGAGAAAAGGACGACTGGTGAACCGGTGCCTGAGACATGAGCCGAAGACTGAATGAGAATGAGGTGGTAGTGGAGAGGAGAATTAGCATCCCGGTGTAAGGAACAGGATGAAACTGTTGAAAATGAAGCATACAGGAGGAATAATCTGATGACCCAATGTGAGAAATGGATCAGAAAACTGTATAAAATGAAGTATAGAGGACGGGGGCCCTGGCATCCCGGTGCCAGAATTGAAGCAGAAAACTGTTGAAAAAGAAGTACAGGGGGGAGAGGACCTGTCATCTCTGTGGAAAAACTGTGGAAAATGAAGTGTAGAAGGGAGACCTGGCATCCTGGTGCCAGAGACAAATACGGATAATTGTTGAAAATTAGGTATAAAGAAGAGAAGGCATCCTGGTGCCAGAAACAAGGCAGAACTATAGAAAATTAGGTTCTAGTCCGTTAGGTGGCAATAATGCACCCCAAGGTTGGTCTGGCGATATGACGAAACCCAAGTAGTGGAAGAAGAAGAAGAAGAAGAAGCAGGTGAGGGGGATAGAGGATAGGAAGGTGCAAACCTGGCAACCAGATGTTGCGGGAGTCACAGGCAGAGATGCAAAGACTTCTTCCTGAGAGGAGATAATTTTTTTGGATTACACCTGTGGAGAAAAAAAACAAAACAGTTTAACGTCAACGGTTTGTAAAGTTGAGTATTGCCCATGAGTTTTGAGAGGTTGGAAGAAGTTCAGATTACTTGGCTCGTAATCGGAGTGGCGGTAACGGTCCCTCTGTCTGATTGGACTTTTGCCTACACGAGCATAGTTCGTTTGGAGAGATTTTTCGTCTTTTTTTTTCCAGCACGGTCGATGGCGTGGGTACGCCTTGATCACCTGCAGAGACTCCGTAGACTCCCTTGACTAGTTCCTGTCTGAAGCTCTCTGAGTTACTCTCAGACAATGATCACAATGAGAGAGAGCAGCATGTTTTGGAACAGAATTTTTACATCACTAACTTGCTCGCGTTTGGAAATTTTCACTTATAAGGTTTCTGTTGGAATTGGGTGAAGGCAAAGCATGACCACGTTAAACACAAAACTGTAGTGTACATTGATCTACAATCAATTACCCATAATAACAATGTGAGATAGATTTGCTAAAAAAAAAACAAAGCCTGAAATATCTTGTTTACAAAAGTATTCAGAGGCTTTGCTGTGGAATCCAAATTGTGGTCTGGTGCAATCTGTTTGCTTATTGTCTCTGAAATGTGCTGCTGGAGTTGCTTCAGGTCAAGATTCTATCAAGACTAGTGTTGAATCCTATTATTTATACAAGTTTGAGAGCGTAAGCTAAAGAGGAGTTTGAGCTCCTCAACACTGCAACAATAATGAAATATTAAGTATTATATGGTGCGTTTGAAGTGCAACTTTGCATAATTTGCACGTTTGTGTTTGCATAGCTTTGTCTGTGTTTGACAGGCAGGACGGGTGTTTATTGTTAATTGTTCTGCTTGTCTAGTTATTTAAAACCTCAGACAACCAGTAATTGCAATTTCCATTGCTAAACTACATCATTAAACCTCAGTCTTGCACCATGTGACTTGTTTCTTTAACGCATTGTACTTTACTTACTCCACATAATGCTGCAGTAAAAAAAAAAAAAAAAAAAAAACTGCTTGAAAATCAAATCCGCAGCTGAAAATATTCCCAACAAAAGCACTGCTTTCTTTACTTGAGAAATGCTTTAACACTTGAGTGAACTCGGGGCTGAGTGCCACTGACGGGGTGCAGAAATCAGGAAGCATGAAGAGAAAAGAGAACTCAGAACATGAACATTTAACGAAAAGTGAAAATATAGCATGCGAATGCATGAATATAAAACTAACAGTACAAAATAAATGAAGCATTTATTTGCAGTGGGTTTTTGCTGTAGATGTGATGGATAGAGGCAATTTTGGTTAGAAGTTCACCCCTGGGCTCGTTTCAGCATCACGTCTGCTGTAAAAAGGTTCTTATTTGGAGAGTTATATCATGATATATGGACAATCTTGTTGCAGTTGTCGTGATTTTTGGGGAGCAGGCTGAGCAATAACACAAGATAATGTATTGTCACTGTATTTATATTTATCAAGCTAGTAGGGCACTACTTGAGCTGTGTGTGTGGCATTTTTCAGTTGTTAATAAATTATGATAATTGATTGTATTTGCATGTGTACATGTACTGCAGAACACAAAGAAATGGCAACAATATTTTGCTTATTTTTTAAAATTATTTGGAGGCGTGTTATATATTCCGTTTTCGCCATTGTAATTTACAGACATTTCAGAGGTCCCTTAGTGAAAAATAATATACGAGTCATACATAAGGAGTTGTTTTTTTTCCAACACTCCTGGGGAGATGGGCTATAACACAAACCAACATCTTTTCTTCAGTGCTTTTGTAATAAGTTACTACTGCTAATGAGAGGGGATTTTAATGTACAGTATTTGGATCTTTTGTCTCCTTCTCAATGCACATGCAAATACATCTCTTTACCCTCTCTAAAGATCAACATAAGTACTACATCAATTATTAAGCACCTCTCAATGACAGGACTCTTTGCAGGGCTGGTGTAACGTACAAGTGAACATGCAAATGAATTAATAATTCAGTGTATAACTGAAAGTCAGTGAGTTCATTATTTCTGAACATTACAATTTCAAGTAGACGGCTTCTACTTAAATGTCACACTCACAGTATGTTTAAATAGAAATGGCGTGAACAAAGACTATTTCGTACATGACAAGGCTTTGCTTAGCTCTTCTATTTTCAGACTGAGGAATTTAATGAGATGTGCAGCATTGTATGATTTATTCAGATCGAGTTTAGTCACATCCATACCTCGTAGAGTCACGAGATGTCATTGCAGCACTCAGCGTTTGCTTTCCTCCCCAAATGTGTAACTCTGATTCCAAATTCTCCCTCAGGTGAGCGATCTATCTCGTGGCTGGATGGACAAGACCAGAAAATTCAAAAGGAAGTTCCTCTTCTTGACCGTCACCTCCTTTCTTGTCGGCATCTTCATCATCATCATGAATTTGAAAACACCAGGGACATACAGGTCCATCCCAAATCCACATTCGACTCAGAACACTTGTCCCTTTTTGATCTCTGGGGACAGCATCACCCCTTTAAAAAACACCAAGCACCTACTAGTGTCCGCCTTCATGGACCAGAGAGTGAATGGTTTGGATATACGCATCATCGGCATTTTTAAAAGAGACTCCATCCAACCACTTCACTGCCTCTTCTGCTGTGCAGGACATTTAAGTACAACAACGCAGACAACAATTTTACAGCACTCAGATAACTTTGGATTTCCGTTCGCCACTACAGACGTCATGTGTCGGATTCCTCAAAACTGCAACACCACACATGTCACTCTCCTGAGTCAACCGGACAGTGAGTTTGGATCTAACCACACTTGGCTTCCTATAAGAAACCAAAAGACGATTGGAAAGGAAGAGAAGAAGTTGCAGTTTAACTTCACAGTCTGTATCTCCAACCTGTTTGGTGATTACAACAACGTGCTCCAGTATGCACAGACTCTGGAAATGTACAGGCGAGTATGGCAACACCACCACAAACCACATTCTAAAATGTATCTATGGAAAGTAATATTCTTGGGGGAAATACCAAACACAATTTAGTTAGAAAACAGGAAACTAACACCAACAAAAGTCATCTAACTAAACAACATCACAGAAATAAAGAAACACAAAACAGGAACAAAACAAAACTAACTAAACTAAACAAAACAGCAGTGGCTTTCAATTCTAGCCTGAGTGTTGTGCCTCCTCCCTCTGTGCAGGCTCACACCTGGTTTAGGCCTCCCTGTGGAGCTGGATCTGGGGTACAAAAAAAAACAATGGCAGAATAATTATACTTAAAGACTGAAACAAACAAAAAAACACCTACCAGATCACTGTGGAACCTCAATGCAGCACTGACACCAAAAGGGTCAAGCAGGCTGACAGCAGCTCATTCTGTGCAGCTTTTATACTCTGCCTAATGAGTGATACTCTGCCTAATGAGTGAACCAGGAAGTAGGAGGTGCCATGGCCTGCCTGAACCTACAGTAGCTCAGGAGGGATATTTCCTGTTGTTGTTTTTGTTTTTTTGTAAAGGGACAAGTAACTCTGGTCCACACCAATGCAGGGGGTGGCGGTAATGCACCTTTCATTGGATGCCATCCGCCATAAAACTTAAAAGAAGAAGAAGGGACATTTCCTGACTGGCTACACATGCAAACATGAGAATGATAACGATATTCTCGTCCAAAACCAATGCAATAACGTTAGATGGTGTTGAAAGAAGAAGTCAAACAACATTGATTCTCACAGAATGTGTAAGCTCTGTGAAGCGGGTATATGATGGCATCATCTACTGTGGTGTGTTCAGTCAGGTGCCTGAGGTGCTGTAAAACCAACCTCCCAAAGGGTCTTTAAGATATGTGACGTCAAAGCCACAGGCCTGAAGTCATTGAGAGTGCCAGGGCGTCCCGTCTTGGGCAAAGGAACTATGCTGGATGTCTTTCAGATCGTATAGAGTGTGCCTTTTAGGCTCTGGACGGCGTCAAAAAGATGCCAGAACATTCCTGAAAGCTGATCTCGACACACCTTAACCACCCTTAAGTCCTTTGGCGTTCATCAGGTACTGGTGGGCTACCGTCTCACCTGGCTGGCCGTGATGACCGGGGTGGGGTTGGTGGGAGAGGGACTGGCTCCTGGACTGAGGACCCTGGGGATATTAGGAGAGGAGGTGGGGAAGTTGCGTAATACCATTATCCTTTCAGATGCAGGTGGTGGGCAAACAGGGAGAAGAGAAGGAGGAATACTGGTCGGAGAAGAGTCAAGGAGTGAAAAGAGAAAGTGGAGGGGGGGTTGCAGCAGGCGGCGGGAAGTCACTGCCCGTCTTGTTATGTCACAGAGGCATAGAAATATAAGAAATATAAATATATATTATATAAATATAATATAATATAGAAGGGGTAGATGAGATAAAGGGAGATTCAGTTGGCTTCAGTGAATCAAATCTTTCAAAGAAACTGGTTCAACCCATTGGTGTGTGCCTTTTGTTCCTTTTGTGCTCGCTCCAACCTTTTTATGAGTGTGTCATTGTTCTGCTGGAGATTCCCCTCAAGTCTGTTCTTTAACAGGATTCCAAAGGTCTTTTATGCGTTTACAATAATCACTGATCAAATAAATAGCATCAGCCAAATTACCTCTGCCTCTCTTTGTCCCAGGTTGCTGGGCGTGGACAGAGTGGTGATATATAACACCAGCTGCGGCCCAGACCTTGAACGCCTCTTGCAGGTTTACAGCCAGGAGGGCTTTGTGGAAATGGTTCCCTGGCCCATTGACAAGCATCTGAATCCGTCTACAGGCTGGCTCTTCTCACAGTTCGGAGGGGACGTGCACTACTACGGCCAGTTAGCCACTCTCAATGAGTGCATTTACAGATCTATGGAGCGTTCACGCTACGTACTGTTGAACGACATCGATGAGATTGTAATGCCGTACCAACACAACAACCTGATGTCTGTGATGAACACGCTCCAGCAACAGCATCCAAATGTAACATTTTATTTCAAACATTTTATAAAAAAAATAATAATAATCTCTCGTCTGTCATAGTATATATTTCTAATCTCTTTCCAATTTCTATGCTGCACCCGCCAAACCTACATTCATGTTCTGCAGACAGGGGTGTTCCTCATTGAGAACCACATCTTTCCCAAGAAACCTTTTAAGGAAAGTAAAAGGCACCCCCTGCCTAAATGGAGAGGGGTGCCAGGCTTTAATATTATGGAGCACATCTACAGGGAGGACACTGACATGAGCGTCTACCACCCGCACAAGCTGATCGTTAAACCGAAGTAGGTTGACAATGAGAGAATTTGTTGATTGCAGCATCCACCTGATTCTAATACTGTGTGTGGTTGACCTTGTGTGATTTTGTGTGTACATCACAGGGCAGTGGAGCAGACCTCAGTACACGAAGTGCTCAAGATGTTTGGAAAAAAATTCAAGGTTCCACCAGAAGTGTGTCGAATTATTCACTCCCCAATCAGTACACCGACACAGCGGCCGCTTGACCAGATCCACGTTGACACCCGACTGTGGGACTTTAACGACAAACTGTTACCCAAAGTGGGCAGGGTGCTGAGGAGAGCAGGGCTGCTGAGCTCAGGGGAATAGAACTGAGGGATGGGATGGACCGACACACAAAGCTGAACAGCCCGATGTGCACTCTCACAAGCAGGACAATTAAATGTGTGTTTTCTTGACAGGAAATGAGTGGATTGAACTCACTTCCCAAGCTGCACAGAACTGAACTCTCACCTATCCATCCAAAGCGACGAATGTACATGTTTTATGAGTTTAATACATTATTGATAGTATAGCATATAACATATTCTAAATATTTTTTTCTACCAATTTGATTTGCAAAAATGTTGTTCTCTGTCAAGTTTTCTATTAAACAAAATGTTTATTGTGTGAATTCCTGAGGGTACATTAAGTTTGGAACCACTGATGCTGAATTTTTTTTTGAGAAAGGTGAGATACACAACATTTGATGAAAATAAACATTAAATTCTGCTTTTGAGTAGAATCTAACACAGGACGTCACTGGGGAAGAGGGAGAAGTTACATTTCTGAAAGTATTTAGTGTTGTTGACTGTCAGAATGACCTGCAAGTGTGGACCACCTTTTCTGAGAGAATAGAGCAGAATACAGCATACCAGGCCGAACTAAAACACTGTGAACATCCCTTACAGCCTCCTATTATGAGCATTTCATATCAGCTATTTTTGCCATCTAAATTGGTTCCTGTACAGCAGGTGGAGGTGGCTGGTTAACAGGTTTTACTTTTACACAGGATAAGTTTGTAGTTAAACACCTCAAAGGGCTTCACAACCTCATACAATAGCTCGCACATCTGCATGCAAATTAGGTAAAGTCGACTTAATATTTATCAACACATTACACAACTGATTACTTAAAAAAAGGGAGAAATTTAAACTCTTAATATAGTATAAATAATAAATCAATATGACTAATTAAACATTCGCTGTTCAGAAAAGGTAAGCTTTACTTAAAAAACAAATGTCAGACATAGGAGTTGATCTTGTCAATTACTTTCTATTTAACAAAGGTTACAAAAGGATTATCTTAATTCAAATTTGTTTGTGTGTGCATAAGAACTATGACTAAAACATATAAACAAACCCAGAAGCAGAAGGTTGAGGGCGTAGATCAGTCTTATCAACAGCATACATGCGTTGGTTTGGTTTCTACACCTGTTCAGCACTTGGTTACCCTCCATTGCAATGGACACATCTGCTGGCTCCTCCTTGGTCATAGAATGATGAATCACAAGCACCTTCCTGGTTTGGTCAGTGTGGCCCTCAGGTACATCCTCTATATTATAAAAGAGAAGAAAAAAACAAAAACCGCATGCATTTTTTATTTAAGCACATTAACAACATGCTGTTCCAATACAATTCGGTTTTCTTTGTCAAACTATTTAATTCAACACTAGCAGTTTTTTTTTGTTTTGTTTCAATCAGCATTTCAATACAAGCAGGTGATAAATAAAAAGCAAAACCTGAATGCTTGACTCCAACATCATTTGCAATCAGATATCACACACATAATATTCCTCGGTCTGTGTTCAGTTCAGGTACCCGATGTTCCTGTATCTTTTGTGAAAACTGGGATACGTGAAGGCTTCTCACATGCTCTTCAGTGGTCTTCATATCGGTCCAGCTGTGGAGGAAAAAGAAAGTCAGAAACAAGACGTTTAAGAAATGCTTAAGCATTTACATTTGGGCCAGACATGAAATTGTTATAATTTGTAATTTTGTAACTATTTTTCTTTACAAAGATAATAATGTTCGGTCAGAAAGATATTACATTAATTAAATGTTTGTTATTGAAGTTGTCGTTTGCAGTGGTATTGAACTAGACAGCATTATATTTAGGTTTTTAACACTTTAGCCACCCCATTTACATTCATGAGCGGAGCAGAATATTAGAAACACCTTTCAATATAACGCACTCCAGTACAACAGTATATTCTTGCGTAGTGTACAACATCATATCTTGTTATTAATACAGACAACTCTAAGTATAATTACATTATCATACTGTACTAAACACTACAGTACTGCAGTGTTTATTCATGGACAAACTAAAACCTGTGTTGGATATTTGCTGCCACTTGACAACTTTACTGTTAATTCCTTCTCTGCTCTGCTCTGATCAACACCTTGCTGCTGTCATCCACAGTCACTCTCTCTCTCTCTCTCTCTCTCTCTCTCTCTCTCTCTCTCACTGGCTTAACTCACTCATTTCTTAAAGCAGGCTGTAGTCAACAAGAAAGTAACACATTGAAACCGAGCCCATTATAAATATCACAAGTAGTCTTTTTTTTCTCGACAACATTTTTGAATTATTAAGGTTAAGTAGCTCACCTGGTTTACATGTTCAACTGTGGCCTTAGCACTGCTAATTTGCTTGGTAATTATTAACTTACAGTGCCTAAAGAAGTTTTCAAACTTAATTACTAGTGTAACACAGAAGCACGCTGAATCTAACCACTGAATAAGCTAACATTTGAATTGATGATATGATACACAGCAAAATGTTAAACAAGAGCCTTACCAGCAGCTTCACAGTCCCGCCATGGAGTGAGCTTTGGTGCTTGAATGCTGATGCATGCGCACGTTTCATAACAGGGCTAATATCTGGGAGTACATTTTATCCTTTTTTTTTTTTATTTAGCAGTTTTTACTACCAACAAATAGGTAGTGAATGCCTGCATTTTGAGCTCTTATAAAAATAATCTCACTCAACCCCTCACCTGACTTCCTTTCTTTGTGTTTTACTCCCTGATCTATTTCAGAAGCCTTTTTTCCCCACTGTGTTATGTGGATAAAAGATAACTTACACCAGGTTTATATGCTTTTAACACCCTCGCAGACAAAGTCAAAAGATAACATTCACTGCAATGATCTATTTTAATAGTTAAATGTGGCTGTGATGAATGAGTTATCAATCAGAACAATAAATAAAGTGCAGAAAGAGAGTGATTAGTGTTAACTCTGTGGGTACATCTACTAGTGGAAAGCAAGGTAGACTCAGTAATATTACTTTAACTGCTCTGTAAATTTACTATCACTACTACTGCAGAACTTTTGTAAAACAAAAAGGATTTTGGAGGGTAGTAGTCATTATCCATGCAAATCATTTAAATTGTGTGTGTGGTCGAGAGAGTGAATGAGAGAGATAGATAGATAGAGAGAGAGAGAGAGAGAGAGAGAGAGAGAGAGAGAGAGATGCCAGTGTATGAGAGCAGCAACGTGTTGATCAGAGCAGAGAAAGAATTAGCAGTAAAGTTGTCAAGTGGCAGCAAATATCCAACACAGGTTTTAGTTTGTCCATGAATAAACACTGCAGTACTGTAGTGTTTAGTATAGTATGATAATGTAATTATACTTAGAATTGTCTGTATTAATAACAAGATATGATGTTGTACACTGCAAGAGATTATAATGTTGTACTGGAGTGCGTTATATTGAAAGGGGTTTGTAGTATTCTACTCCTCTCATGAATGTAAGTGGGAAGGCTAAAATATTAAAAACCTAAATATTATGCAGTCCAGTTCAATACAACTGTGAACTACAACCCCAATAATAAATATTTAATTAAATTAATACCTGCCTGACAGTATAAAACAAAGTGGAACATTATTATTTTTGAAAAGGCAGAATTTAAGTCAGCACTGTTGGATTGGATCATATTATATTAGACAAGAGTTGTGAACTGGCCTGTGTGTGGGGGGGATCAGAGCAAATCACAGGCAGTGTAGGGGGAGTCTTAAAGGAATGTAGATGGAAAAACTATAACACATTGGACATTGATTTTCCAAATTCACAAATCCAACACTGACACACATTTCACATTCATGTGTTCAGCTGTATCTTTCTTTCCTAAATGAGACAATTTTATTGCATATGAATTGATGCAACACTATGAATGTCTCCTTGGGAAGTTCATATAAAAATATGCATTGTCATCTCATTTGTTTAATTCAAATAACACTGAATTAACCATTGTAAAAAGGGCAGTGTAGTTATTTACATTACACCTACCAATAATGACTGGGTTTTTAATGCAAAATATACTGGGTGTGTCTTGACCTGACACTGCTCCATTTCCTGCTGCCCCTTTAACGTCCGGCTGCTATTGCCAGTTAGAGCAGACACAAGTTAAAAGTTACAATACCAACCAGTGTGCACAACCATGAGTCAATTGATCAGCTCCAGACAACTTTCTTATATACAAAAATTCTTACATACTGTGTATATGCACACAAATATATGTGTAACCTGTAAACATTAAGTTTAACCTGTCAACAAGAATGTTAATACAGAAACCTGTAATCGTAATATTGGTCAAATGTCTGTTTAAATGGAGAACAAAGTAGTCACAGTATGTGACTTCTGTTGGAGAGGAAGTGAGAAGTAAAAGAACGTGCAGCGGAAACTAAACCAGAAAAGATTGATGTTACTGCACTCTATAGGATCATAGTTTGCATAAATTGCTGTTTTTGTCCTGAAAACTATGAACTGGTGTTTGGAAAAAAAAAAGAAAAAAAAAGCATGAAGTGTGTGTGTGTGTGTGTGTGTGTGTGTGTGTGTGTGTGTGTGTGTGTGTGTGTGTGTGTGTGTGTGTGTGTGTGTGTGTGTGTGTGTGTGTGTGTGTGTGTGTGTATGTGTGTAATATATATAATGTTATACTGTCTGCATAATGTGCTCATCATATTACACAAGTATGTGGTCTCCTGCTTTGACAACACACTCCATTACACTACTCTTGTCTTGTAACACCCATTTCCACAATTCATTTTATATATTTCGTCAGATTATTTCAATTGACAGGCTAATAATATGCAAGCGACTACTGCAAAGTCAAATGACTTAGCACTTTTGAAATGTCTTGTTTCTGAACAGAAGAGCATGTGAGAAGCATTCACGTAGCTCAGTTTTCACAGAATATACAGAAACATCAGGTACCTGAACTGAACACAGACTGAGCACCCTAAATTGATTGCAAATGATATTGGGATCAAGCATTCAGGTTTTCAGTATGCTTAAATTAAAAATGCATATGCTTCTTTTTTTTTCTCTTCTCTTTTCTCTTATGGAGGATGTATGTGAAGGCCACACCGACCAAACCATGACGGTGCTTGTGAGTAATCATTCTATGACTAAGAAGGAGCCAGGAGGTGTGTCGATTGTAATGAGAGAGATATGCAAGACTTCTGTCAAAATGGTATTTACAACCTGATTTATGACCTGCCAAGTGATTTATGAACCCTTTTATGACTTCTTCCAATCCCTTTGATCTTTATCCCATTTCCTTTTTTTATGACGTCGATCTCAGCTGTCAATCGATTTATGATTTATATAATCAGATCAAATGTAGTAATGCCTGAAAAAGGCTGCTTTAATATGAAATGAAGATGTTTCCAATGAATACAGAAACAGAATCGGACCATTCAACCCTGCTTCTCGTCTTGCTCATCATGTCTCCACTTCTCAACAACATTTGACTTTGTTCTTCTTTGAACCTGACGTCTCCTCGTTTGCTTGTTGCAGGTCACCATATCCTGTTTCCAGTTTACTGTCTTAGCTAGCTTTGGGGCAGACAGGACAAAAAAGACGTAGTGGACGGTGAGGATGACCTAGTTAATGTTTCCTTCAGTAACAAGATTTCTAATCAAAATGAAAAACAAGCACCAGCCTGTTACCTGTTCTTCTGCTCTTTTTCAGTTTCTGCTAAAGAGGTATACTTTTTTGCAACCGTTGTACATAGTGGAAGGATGAACGGCTGAGCAACAGCAATATTTTAAGATACACTGATACAAAACATAGTGTTTTTCTTCTGGAGTGAAGAGTGAAAAAAAGCCTTGATTAAAAAAAAATAAAATAAAAAATAAAAAAAAAAGGTTTTGTTTTTTTGTTCGTGACATATAGAGATTGCTGGATTTGATACTATTGGCTGCGAGCTAATTAACAAGATCATATGTTATTGTGACATTGCAAATTGTATAGATTGTCTTTTTAGAACAAAAGACGCAAATGGGGCGAGGCACAGGAGCTGATGACAACAAAAAAAAACACGTTATGCAAGGTACAGAAAGACTAAAACTACCACCTGGCGCACAGAGTTGTTGAAGGATCAGATCATTTCAGCAGAAAAGGCTGATGAGTACACTGAGTGCAGTTTTGTCACTTGTGATAAGGAGCGGGTGAGGCGGAGCTGCGACTCAGGAGAGGACGCCTTGTCTCACGTTAGACAAATAATCAGTTAGACAAAGAAACACGGGGAAACAGGAAGCATTAGGAATCTGACCGAGATGATATCTGGTTGCTGTTGCGACAATGACAGAAAGTTTTAGAGGAGTTGAAGAATCTCCCCATTCACTCAAATGTTACAAATATGTCAAAAGAAATGCTTAATATTTTGAAAATATTATATATATTTAACCATGAAAAGATTTCACAGCTAGAGATATTTATCACTAATGCATGCAATATTTCTTGAAACTTTGTACAGTATGTCTTGTTTGTTGAAGGTGGTGCCTGAAGGGAGGCCACGTGACGATGTATAAATGAATAAATTGAATTCAAGAAAGGGTGACATCAATCAAATTGATCAACTCATAAAGCTATAGTGAGAAGATACAAGAAAAGTTGTGTTGCTTTGAGGCTTATTAGACTGAATTTAAACTGTTAAACCTTCCAGTGAAGGTTAAGTATTTCTGCCTTTCTATGCCTTTTGTTGCTTTTTTTATATTTTCCACTGCTTTACCACATCCAATCAACCTTTATCTGCGTCAAGTGCATTAGTGGCATAATTAAACAAAACAAAATAAGATCTCTAAATCCTTCCCCCCCCCCCCAAAAAAAAAATCCCTTTTTTTGTGGACATTGGGACATGAATTTGACATGCCACATTACAAACATAAACTAACACACACAAGTGAAATTGCAGTATGCATTAAGACATACTGTCTATATGCAAAAAAATATCTGTTTAACCTGTAAACATTAAGTTTAACCAGTCACCATGTTAATAAAGAAACCTGTAATCGTAATATTGGTCAAATGTCTGTTTGAATGGCGAACAAAGGAGGCACAGTATGTGACTTCTGTTGGAGAGAAAGTGAGAAGAAAAAGAACGTGCAGCGGAAACAAAACCATACACCCTGCCAAATGTTTACCTCATAACCAGGATATAGGTTAATTAACAGACTGCACTGTAGTTAAGAACTGACGCCCCTGCTGCAAAACACTTGAAAGATTGATGTTACTGCACTCTATGGGACAGATCATCATTTGTTTGTCATGCATAAATTGCTGTTTTTATCCTGAAAACAGGAAAAAAAAACACACACAAAAACAGCATGAAGTGTGTGTGTGTGTGTGTGTGTGTGTGTGTGTGTGTGCGTGCGTGCGTGTGTGTGTGTGTGTGTGTGTGTGTGTGTGCGTGCGCGTGCGTGTTGCTTGCACTCACTTGATCATTTGCAGGAAGCGTACTCTGTCATTGACCTCATCAGGGATTTTACACAACTTTATCTTCACATACTTTTTATGGTCATTTTCACCCCCCAAAGTAGGGTGAATTTCTAAAGGCTACACCTTATTTAGATTATTCATATATATTTGGCTATTTAATGCTGTATCGTCTCGTCGATAATAGATCATGCTCTTATGTAGTGATGGCTTCAAATACAGCGTCCAGCTACTCTGGCAAGATAAGATTTCTAAGACGATTGTGTGCATGAAATGGTGCGTATCGAATAGACATGCGCCATCAATACTTGATCAGTCACTTATCAGGATGGGGTGTGTGCGTGTGGAACGCGGCAGCAGCAGCATCATCATACATTTAGTTCGCAATGAATCACCAGGGTGCAACCACATTTGCTTGACGCAAATCAACCTTCTTTCTCTTCCGCCGTATTTCTTCACATTTTCTGTGCGCAGTAAGTTTTGCGTTTTTCCTCCCCCAGCGTCTCAGCGTTTCCCGGAGAGAGCTGGTGTACGCTCAGACACCGAGCGCCAAAAGATAAGGACAGGCAGCAGGAGAGAGGAAAAGGAGAGATCCAGATGTACTTGCCGCTGAAAGACGGAGTTAAACAGTAACTCATGTCCCCTCAGCGTGAAAACCACCCAAAGCCGTCTAACCGGAAGAACCAACTGACTGCACTTCAGCCTCGCGTGAGTTACAACACGTTGAATATAATCTTTATTAAAACGAATACAAAATATCTAAGAAGTCAGTATTGTCTACTATGATGTATAGGTCTATAGCTCATGCTTCCTCGTCACTAATATGCAGTTATATTTATTTGTCGGTTGTCTAGTGTTCATATGATACACTCAGTAAAGACTTTATTGCACTTTCAGTACTTTTACAGCCCTAAAATATATTAATTTATATTATAGTATATAATTGCCTTTAAATGTACTTGGTAAAGTAGCAGAGTTCTTAACCTACTCGTGTATTTGTATCCTTCTTAAAGAGCGTGACACCTGTGAATTCTGCACTCACTGACATTTATGGCAAATATGTTTGCTGGAAGCTCAATGAAAAGCACCACTTCCTTATTGTACTTAATTACTGTACGCCTATTTGCAAATCTATTTAACGCCATTTCTCAGCACAGTATGCAGCAGATAGATGGACACATTCATCTGGCCACAATCAAGAACAAGAGCATCACTACAGCAATTTCTCATCATGTAACAGTGTGATCTTCACGTCTTCATACATGGCCTTACCTTTATTATTCATTCACAGAAGCTCACTCGTGTGTTATCTTGTGCTTTTCCCTCCTGATAGACATCCTCCTAATGAGCACCCTCTGATTGATTTTAATTCAGTCAAAGCTCAGTGAGTGATCACACTTGTATTAAGGGTTTCATTGTTGAGTTTCATTGATTTAGAAGTAAAAAAAAACACACAAAAAAAACACTTGTTTTGCAGCTGTATGTTAAAATAAAGGGTGGTTTCTTGAAAGGAGCGGTGTCAGTGCACAAGTAGCTGCGAAGGCCTTTAAATGTGTGTTTTGACTGACTGGACTTTGATAAGCGTTTTAAAGAAGTTTTGAGTTTTGTGACGAGTCAGCTGATGTGCTGTATCTGGATTATTTGCAACCAATGTGAGCCATGATGAATCATGATTGTTGCGGTTAGTGGCATTGTTCTTCTGCTTATCTTGAATATCGTTATGCGTTACAAAGACTTCCTGCAGCTACACACTTCTAAACAGACTTTGTAACGCAAGGCTGATGGGTCTGAAACGATCCCATACAACTTCAAGTCATAAGTGCCAGTCAGCAGCGTGTGCAGAGCATGACTGGCAAACAACCAGCGTCAACCTAGGGGCAACTTTGGTTAGAAGTTAACTCTCTTATTTCTAGAAAACAGCAGAATACACAACATCAAGATAACTCTGCGTGATATCTTAAACTTGTTAGAACCCGCCATTCTGGAATCACCAGCTTTTTGTTTTATATATAATTTTTTTTTATTAATTGCAACACAAAAAGAGAATCCACTAAGGGAATAACACAAAGACAACAAGAGCAGTCAATAACAATAAGAGCAGTCAATACAGTTACAGGTTATGTTAGGTGTTGTGTGAGTTGATGTTAATATGCTGTTGGTGTAGCCTTTGTGTGTGTGTGTGTGTGTGTGTGTGTGTGTGTGTGTGTGTGTGTGTGTGTGTGTGTGTGTGTGTGTGTGTGTGTGTGTGTGTGTGTGTGTGTGTGTGTGTGTGTGTGTGTGTGTGTGTGTGTGTGTATCCGTGTCTGTTTGCTTTCCTTTGTGTATCTCTTACTCTAAATTCTGCTTCAGGTTGGGGATGGATTTTGTCAGTGGCTGGATAGACAAGGCAAGACACTTCAAAGGGAGAGTTGTCCTCCTCTTCATTACTATGGTCTTCTTCATCCTCGTAATGAACACAAGAACACCCGGCACCTACAAGCCCATCCCAAATCCACGTGCGCCCTTGCCACTTTGCCCCTTTTTGATCTCTGAGGACAGCATCACCCCTTTAAAAAACACTGAGCACCTACTAGTGTCCGCCTTCATGGACCAGAGAGTGAATGGTTTGGATATACGCATCATCAGCATTTTTAAAAGAGACTCCATCCAACCACTTCACTGCCTCTTCTGCTGTGCAGGACATTTAAGTACAACAACGCAGACAACAATTTCACAGCACTCAGATAACTTTGGATTTCCGTTCGCCACTACAGACGTCATGTGTCGGATTCCTCAAAACTGCAACACCACACATGTCACTCTCCTGAGTCAACCGGACAGTGAGTTTGGATCTAACCACACTTGGCTTCCTATAAGAAACCAAAAGACGATTGGAAAGGAAGAGAAGAAGTTGCAGTTCAACTTCACAGTCTGCATCTCCAACCTGTTTGGTGACTACAACAACATGCTCCAGTATGCACAGACTCTGGAAATGTACCGGTAAGCATGTCAACAACACCACAGACCACACTCTTAAAAGTGGAGCGACATCCACCTCTCTTTTGACACGGTCTACAACAATCAATAGTGTAAGCTTTGCAAAGGGCCTGCTTATGCTTATCGCAGTGTTTCATGTGTGCATCACATTGTACAAGTGTTTCTGTTCCTGGAGCTGCCTAGTGGGGCTTGGAATTTCTAAAAGAGAGAGATCAGAGAAAGCATCTTCACCTTTAGTGTAGTCTTTGTCTTCCCATGTGGTGTCACACAACTGCACTATGAGTGCACTTAGAACTCAGAATTACGCTCTGTTAGGCAGGCGACTAGAAAGCTGGAAAGGAAGTGGCGTTCCACTAATTTAAAAGAATTTCCCTTGGCCTGGAAGGATAATATTCTAATATTATATAAGAAAGCTCTTCGTAAGGCCAGGAGTTTATATTATTCATCGTTAATAGAGGACAACAAGAACAACCCCAGGTTTCTTTTCAGCACTATAGCCAGGCTGACAAAGAGTCACAGCTCTGTCTCAGCAGTAATGACTTCATTACCTTCTTTACCAATAAAATGCTCACTCATAGGGAGAGAATCGGGCAGATCCTTCCCGCCACCGTCACTGGTATGATGTTAAGCACAGCAGCCCTGAAAGCAACTGTGGGACCAGATTTAAACTTGGAAAATTTCTCTCCTGTTGAGCTCTCTGAGTTAATGTATCTACATGACTAGGCACCTCAAAATCTAAAAGAAAAAATATGTTTTATAATTTGGACTAATTTGGATTTGAACTATACATAACCTGTCTCTTTGCACCAGGTTGCTGGGCGTGGACAGAGTGGTGATCTATAACACTAGCTGCGGCCCAGACCTCGAACGCCTCTTGCAAGTTTACAGCCAGGAGGGCTTTGTGGAAATGGTTCCCTGGCCCATTGACAAGCATCTGAATCCGTCTACAGGCTGGCTCTTCTCACAGTTCGGAGGGGACGTGCACTACTACGGCCAGTTAGCCACTCTCAATGAGTGCATTTACAGATCTATGGAGCGTTCACGCTACGTACTATTGAACGACATCGATGAGATTATAATGCCGTACCAACACAACAACCTGATGTCTGTGATGAACACGCTCCAACAACAGCATCCAAACGTAAGCTATTTATACATCTAGGAATTATAAATATTACATCAACATCCAACCTTAAGGATTATATTTGATGAGCATTTATATTTACACTGTCTTTCCATCTTCCATATTTTATCCATATTTCTGCAGACAGGCGTGTTCCTCATTGAGAACCACATCTTCCCCAAGAATCACTTTGAGCCAAGTGGGAGGTTTCACCGGCCTCAATGGAACAGGGTGCCAGGAATTAATATTCTGGAGCACATCTACAGGGAGGAACCCAACAGAAATATATACCATCCACACAAGTTGATAATTCAGCCAAGGTAGGCTGAATTCAGAGTGAACTCACTTTACAACACACGTTCAATTATTTTGTTATACCTGTAATACTGGCTACAAACGGCACTTAACTCAATGTCTCTGTTCATCTCAGGATGGTGGAGCAGACTTCAGTGCATGAAGTGCTAAAGAACTTTGGTCAGAGTTACAAAGTTCCACTGGAAGTTTGTCGGATCATTCACGTCCGCGTGCCTCTGCAGGGGTCATTGACGGTGGATCAGCTTCACGTGGACAAACGACTTTGGGACTTCAATGAAAAACTGATTGCCAATGTGGACAAGGTGCTGGAGAGAGAAGGAGTGCTGAGCTCGGAGGAGTAGAGCTGATGGATGGGATGGACAGACTACTCAGTTATGAATATTTGTACAGTGGAACGCGTCGTTGCAGCAATGTTGGCAGTAAGAGAGAGTTGACTGTCGAGTGTCACGCCGAGGTTCCTAGCAGTCAGGGTCGGGGATAACACAGAGTTGCCCAAGGTAGTAGTCAGGTCGAGGGTGGGAGAGTCTTTCCCCGGAAGGAAGAGCAGTTCGGTCTTGTCGAGGTTGATTTTTCAGGTGGTGTGAGGACATCCACTGAGAGATGTCAGTCAGACAGGCAGAGATTCGTGCTGCTACCTGTGTTTCAGATCGGGGAAAAGAAAGGACCAGTTGGGTGTCATCAGCATAGCTGTGGTCAGAAAATTGTCTTTTTCTGGAGAAAAAGATACATAACAATCGGTGTAGCTTTTAATTATGTTATTGAAGGATTACTTTTGAGTACAAATTCTTAGGAGTATTGGGTTCTTAGAATATTTTTATACTTAACATAATTTACATAGGGATGTTTCCTGGCTACTGAGAATCTTCAATACATTGATATTTCTTACGAGTCTATTAGCTATCTAGGTTTTAAATCAATCAACAGTATAAATTCTGTTGGGTATTGTGCATTCTTCATCTTCTTTGGTCAGATCTCCAAGTTACAATTATGAACAAACACTATCTCTTCAAATAACAAAACACTAATGGTGGTTACTCGCCAGAGAAGTGGGTGGCCAGCTAAGACGACTCCAAAGGCAAAACACAGAATGCTTAATGAGATTAAAAAAGAAGAAAACGCCCAGAGTAAAAGCTAAAGGCTTAGAGGAATTAATGGAGCTGGTTAATATCTTTGTTAATGGGTTTGCTAAATCATGGTCCAGGGTTGGTTTGGGCCAACAAAGACATTACAGAGGAAGCCACAAAAAGATGCACCAAAAATAAAAACCCCACAAACATCACTGTCTGATGGAAGTTTTCAAAAGAGCACCAGCCCACTATGCTGAGATACTGAGAATAGACTGATGAGATATGGTGTAAAAGGGCACATAGAAGCATTGTCCCAAAGGTGAAGTACGATGGAGGTAGCATCAGGATTTGGGTCAAGGTATTATCCAAGTATCTTAGAGGATAATGTCAGGGTGGCTGTTCACCAGTTGCAGCTCAGTAGAAATATGTTATGCAGCAGGACAATAAGTAAATTCTACCACAGAATGATTGTAAATAGAGATGCTATTGAATGAATGTGGAATAAGATGGGTTGTCCTACTTTTATTTTACTTCTTTATAATTACCTCACTCCGCTGATTCATTAATTTATTCTCGTTTCTGAACATGTGAGTGTATTAATTGAGCAAATGGTTGACATATTGTTGGTTCATTGTTAAATAATACAAATATTTTTATTTTTCCTGTAGTTTTGGGTAATGCCATTTTATATTTATTTTCCTCTACATTCAAGGAGGAGGTTTATTTTTTTTACTGAGTTTATTCAACAAATAGAACATAAAATACAAGTTTATAAAATGTGATGAATTGTTATAGATTTACATTCCTAATAGATTAAGCTAAAAAAAATTGAGCACCTTTGCAACAGTAAAATGTCCCTGACACATAAATCTGAATTAATGATCTAATAATACAACAGTAAAACACACCATATATTTCGTAAATACAAACACAATTTTACTAATTCAATGTTTTCTTTTACTTGCAAGTTTATTTTTACATTACATTACATTACGTTTCATTGAGCTGACGCTTTCATCCAAAGCGACTTACAATAAGTGCATTTCAACCATGAGGATACAAAACCCAGAACAGCGTGGCAGCACTATTTTTCTGAAATCAAGGATCTAAATACTTCCGTTTTTCATTCATTCTCATCTCAAAAGAAGGACTGGAGTTTCCAACAAACTGAATCCAGCTGCCACACACCAGGACAGGGGAATAAAGAACCCCACCCCCCATCCCCATCTTTTGAAAGAGCTATTCAAAAGCTCTTGCTAAGGGCCTGTCGGGACTATGTTGTTTCCAGGCAACGCTGGAAATGTTCCTGTAGCCAGTGTCCCTGGGAACTAAACAACTATATTTCAGCAGACAAGAGCAGTATCAAGGAAATGACATGGTACAGTTAGGAAGCATCTGCTGGTGAGAATGTGCCTGCTTATCGAAGTCAAGGTCAGAAAAATTGGAGATAAAATATTTGATTTAAGAAAGAACACTTGATAAAACCACCAGTGTGTAGCCAAAAGGCTGAGACATGATGTACGAGGTTATTTCATCAGTTCACTGCTCAGCTGCTGGTTTTACTAGACTCAAAATCAATCATGCTTTTTTTTTTTTTTTTTTTTTTTTTTTCAAATATTTCATATATGATCAAAAGAAGCAAAGAAACACTTGTAATGCAAAGTTTGTGCGTCTTTTCTGACTCATATAATATGTTACATGCTCATTAAAACTGAGCAAGAAGTAAAATATTTCTTGTATATCAAATTGTAGCCACAATTCTTTTCTCTCATGTAATACCTTTAAAGGAGTCAAAAAGTATTTAAAAAAAAAAGTATATTATCTTTCACATACCGCGGGCGGGCTGTCGGAGTTTTAAAGGCACCCACGTCCCGTCACAAGTTAAAAGTTAACGTATAAATTCATGCAAGATGTCTATGCAAAGCTAAGACTCTCGTATCCAAAGATCTAATAACTACAGCAGGTACAGTAAACAGCTTTGTCAGACCACAACTAAACAAACAAACAATTATAGTATTGATGTAACTCACCAAGACAGCCTCAGACTCGCACACTGACCAGGAAAAGTCCATAGAAACCCTCTGTTTAAGTCAGCAAAGTTCCAGTAAATCCAATCCAGCAAAGTATTTAGTACAAAAAGATCTGTGGTCACGTCGTTTGGAATTACGCAATGCGAGCATTCATAAATCTCCACACATTGTCTGGTAAACATGCGAGATATCCTGGTACAAAGCTAGCTTTGAATCTCACGCTAACATGAGATGGTCGACACCGTTTGATTGACACCTCACTGAGCCAATAGGACCTCTTAATTCCTGTCTCCAGTCTTTTTTATATAAATGACATTTTTCACCATACTACTTGTTAGGTCTCCAAATCCCTCCAAATGGAATTTTCTTTTGGAGACTCCTGGATATACCCTAAAAAAAAAACCCGTGTAAAACATTATTTTCTGTATTATTGTTATAAACTTTGAATCTGGACTAGGTAAGATTTTATGCTGTGGCCTCGTTGTGTTGTCCAGCTAATACCTCATAGCCTCAGTCATTTACAGGCACTTTTTTTGCAAAACAAATTCAGGCGAGAATATAAAAACTTCTACTTAAGTGTGTTCAAACTTGTGTGCCAGTAGCACCCATAGTGACTCTGACTGATGGGGATACAACTTTAGTGTTTCCTTTCAAAAGATACCAAACTCATGCTTCCACTACAAATGGTTTATGAACACCTTTCATTTCACTTTGGGTTTGCCTTGACAAGACATTTACTGCAAATTTTACTGCAAGAATAAAAGTGAGGATGCCAGACCTCCATAGCCCGCTCCTCATCCCTGCTTAAAACTCAAGGTTACTTTAGCAGCCCTTTGCATAACACACAAATCTCCAAACGGTTGGTGGTTAAGTTATATTATGTTTAAGATACACAGCATGTTGTGAGGACAATGAAGAATTTGTAGAATAAAACATACCATTTCTGATGCATTCTTTTGAACCCGTCTGTGGGACAGCGTTTTAGAGGTGCAGTGATAAATCACTGAAGCATTTTTTAAATAAAATCATCAGTTGGTGGTCACTGTAAATGAGAAAATATTTCCCTTATGTTGTTATTGACCAAAATAAGGCCTGACCAACTTTGAACTCTCATCCAAAGACAATAACCCCTCACATAGTGGACTCGGACACATTTAAAAAAGCATCATCATTTGGAAACTATTTATTGAACATTTGCAACCAGATATCAGTTAAATACAGAACTTTCATGTCTCTCTACATCCCCTAACAGCAGGGACTGGCTCCACTTCATTACACTCTGAGAGGAGGGAATGTTACAGGACTTGGTAAGGCGCACACTGTGCTGGAAGTCATTTGGCTTTCTGTCTTCTGATAATAAAGAGAAACGAAATCTTGAGTCTGCCTCTCAAATGTCCCACTGCTTCATCTCGCAACTGTTTCACCTGCAGCCAGGTGCTTTTTGCCAATGCTGCGCATACAGACCATGGCAAAATGACACAAATAGGAGGCGAGAAGAGAAAACCAGTACAGACGACTGAGACTCACCCCTACTGAATGTGGTCTCAGATGTGTAGTCGCGACTGAAAAGCTAAAAGTAAAATGATCAACATGAATATATTAGAAAAATGGCAATTAGTCTTTAATAAACACCTCGCCTCACCACCTCCCAACAAGACCAGGGTTATAAATTAAAACTGTCCAAATAAAATCAATTAACCAAGACTTTGGGCCCATTCAGTTCCATTTCAAGACTGGAAAATCCTCATTGAAAAAAACAAATGGCACTTTTCAGTCTCTTGAAGTGGAATCTAGAATCTCGACTCCAATGACATCGACCCCAACCCTAAAAATCAACTCTAATTTACATATATGGGTGAGGCGCTCTTCAAGCTTCTGCCGTTCTAGCAGTTGCTCTGCTCCCCCACAGGACGGGTGGGGGGGGGGGGGGGACTCTGTGGTCTCGGAGGGCTAGGCCACGGTTTTGAAGGTCTGCAGTATGAGGTTGGTTTGGTGGATGAGCCGGTTTGCACTGATGAAGACGTTTATTGCCCTGGGAACAAAGAAAAATACAACTTGAGAAGACGGACTGTTTCAACAGAGAATAAACAATTAGTGAGGAAAAGAGAATGGAAACGGGCCCCAGCTTGTTCTGGCTGGCCAAGACATTCGAAGACAAACCAAAGGCTTTGTAGACAACTGACCAGCTGAGTCAATACAAACATTCCTGCATTTGTGCCCTTTTCTAGAAATGTTACTGGATCTTGGGACAAAGCAGGATGATACTACAGTGGCATGCAAAAGTTTGGGCAAAATTTCATTTTTTTGTGAATAGTAAAGTAAGATAGCAAAGTATTTTCAGACAGCCGTTTCCTTAGTTCATTCTGCAAATAGGACATTGCAGTTAACAGGAATAGTAGACGTCGAGTTAAAGACTGGAAGACCAAGAAACGTTTGTGAGATGACTGCTGGAAAGGTAAATAAAAACCCTGTTTGACTGCAAAAGACCTTCTGAAAGATCTGACAGACATTTTTTGCATGTTTTTGGTACAAGATAGTATCAAAGAAATATATAATTGGTGCCGTAAAAGTATCAAAGTTTGGTACCAAACTCAAAATCAATACTTGGTATGTATTTTCAGCACTAACTTGGCATCATCTCAATGCAATGGAGTCAAAGGGAGATTTTTTTCTCTCTCTCTCCAACATTTACATAGAGCTCTCCCAGCCTTTTGCCACAACTCATCTTTAATGAACAGTGCAATGATGAGCTGAAGCACAGTATGTGGTGTTACAGTTTTACACTTACTTTCCGTCTTTGAAGTATGTTTTGAGGGTGTCACTGAAACTTTTGGAGTATTTCACAAACTCCTTTTTCTGGTGCTCCAGGGCCTTGGCGAGTAGGAAATATGACACGGAGACATCAATTAGAAACAAAGATAAAATGTGACAGCATTACACCAGTGTGCCCGTTACTCACTCTGCGATTCTGGTACTGATATTTCTTAATGACGTTGTTGACTGTGTCCAGGAGCTCTTTTATGGCGCTGGCTATGTCTCTGTGAACAAAAGGCAAGATCAGTTTTTCAAAACACAAAATTCAACACAGGTGTGTGATGATACTACACCTGTAGTAACACCAACAGGTGTGTTGAATTTTGTGTTTTGGTGTTAACAGTCAATATAAAACAAGATTCAAGCTCTGTCCAAACCCTCTCCCCGAGATCGTTCCAATATCGGATAGCCTTTTTTCCCCCACCAATATTCCTTTAAGACACACTCCTACTCTACTCTGGTTTGCTATTACTTGTTGCCTTCGTTGGTTAGGTTGGACAGGTTTAGGCATGAAGAAGTATGGTAAGACTGTCAGGGTCAGAGCAAATCACAGGCAGTGTAGGGGGAGTCTTAAAGGAATGTAGATGGAAAAAACTATAACACATTGGATATGGGTGTTTGTGATTTTCCAAATTCACAAATCCAACACTGACACACACTTCACATTCATGTGTTCAGCTGTATCTTTCTTTCCTAAATGAGACAATTTTATTGCATATGAATTGATGCAACACTATGAATGTCTCCTTGGGAAGTTCATATAAAAATATGCGTTGTCATCTCATTTGTTTAATTCAAATAACACTGAATTAACCATTGTAAAAAGGGCAGTGTAGTTATTTACATTACACCTACCAATAATGACTGGGTTTTTAATGCAAAATATACTGGGTGTGTCTTGACCTGACACTGCTCCATTTCCTGCTGCCCCTTTAACGTCCGGCTGCTATTGCCAGTTAGAGCAGACACAAGTTAAAAGTTACAATACCAACCAGTGTGCACAACCATGAGTCATTTGATCAGCTCCAGACAACTTTCTTATAAACAAAAATTCTTACCTATTGTGTATATGCACACAAATATCTGTTTAACCTGTAAACATTAAGTTTAACCTGTCAACATGAATGTTAATACAGAAACCTGTAATCGTAATATTGGTCAAATGTCTGTTTAAATGGAGAACAAAGTAGTCACAGGGTGTGACTTCTGTTGGAGAGGAAGTGAGAAGAAAAAGAACATGCAGCGGAAACTAAACCAGAAAAGATTGATGTTACTGAACTCTATAGGATCATAGTTTGCATAAATTGCTGTTTTTGTCCTGAAAACAGTATAAACTGGTGTTTGAAAGAGAAAAAAAAAAAAAAAAGCATGAAGAGAGAGAGTGTGTGTGTGTGTGTGTGTGTGTGTGTGTGTGTGTGTGTGTGTGTGTGTGTGTGTGTGTGTGTGTGTGTGTGTGTGTGTGTGTGTGTGTGTGTGTGTGTGTGTGTGTGTGTGTGTAGTGGACGGTGAGGATGACCTAGTTAATGTTTCCTTCAGTAACAAGATTTCTAATCAAAATGAAAAACAAGCACCAGCCTGTTACCTGTTCTTCTGCTCTTTTTCAGTTTCTGCTAAAGAGGTATACTTTTTTGCGACCGTTGTACATAGTGGAAGGATGAACGGCTGAGCAACAGCAATATTTTAAGATACACTGATACAAAACATAGTGTTTTTCTTCTGGAGTGAAGAGTGAAAAAAAGCCTTGATTAAAAAAAATTTAAAAAAAAAATTAAAAAAAAAGGTTTTGTTTTTTTGTTCGTGACATATAGAGATTGCTGGATTTGATACTATTGGCTGCGAGCTAATTAACAAGATCATATGTTATTGTGACATTGCAAATTGTATAGATTGTCTTTTTAGAACAAAAGACGCAAATGGGGCGAGGCACAGGAGCTGATGACAACAAAAAAAACACGTTATGCAAGGTACAGAAAGACTAAAACTACCACCTGGCGCACAGAGTTGTTGAAGGATCAGATCATTTCAGCAGAAAAGGCTGATGAGTACACTGAGTGCAGTTTTGTCACTTGTGATAAGGAGCGGGTGAGGCGGAGCTGCGACTCAGGAGAGGACGCCTTGTCTCACGTTAGACAAATAATCAGTTAGACAAAGAAACACGGGGAAACAGGAAGCATTAGGAATCTGACCGAGATGATATCTGGTTGCTGTTGCGACAATGACAGAAAGTTTTAGAGGAGTTGAAGAATCTCCCCATTCACTCAAATGTTACAAATATGTCAAAAGAAATGCTTAATATTTTGAAAATATTATATATATTTAACCATGAAAAGATTTCACAGCTAGAGATATTTATCACTAATGCATGCAATATTTCTTGAAACTTTGTACAGTATGTCTTGTTTGTTGAAGGTGGTGCCTGAAGGGAGGCCACGTGACGATGTATAAATGAATAAATTGAATTCAAGAAAGGGTAACATCAATCAAATTGATCAACTCATAAAGCTATAGTGAGAAGATACAAGAAAAGTTGTGTTGCTTTGAGGCCTATTAGACTGAATTTAAACTGTTAAACCTACCAGTGAAGGTTAAGTATTTCTGCCTTTCTATGCCTTTTGTTACTTTTTTACATTTTACAAGAAAAAAAACGTGCAGCGGAAACGAAACCACGCACACCGCCAAATGTTTACCTCATAACCAGGATATAGGTTAATTAACAGACTGCACTGTAGTTAAGAACTGACGCCCCTGCCGCAAAACACTGGAAAGATTGATGTTACTGCACTCTATGGGACAGATCATCATTTGTTTGTCATGCATGAATTGCTGTTTTTATCCTGAAAACAGGAAAAAAATAAAATAAAAACAGCATGAAGTGTGTGTGTGTGTGTGTGTGTGTGTGTGTGTGCGCGCGTGTTGCTTGCACTCACTTGATAGTTTGTAGGAAGCGTACTCTGTCATTGATCTCATCAGGGATTTTGCTGAGGATGTGTTTCAGAGCTCTGGCCTTCTCATTTAGGTCCTGGAACTCCTGCTCAGGCCGGTCAATCATGAACTCTACAGGACAAAGGTGTTTAGCACATTCCCAGAGAGACTCAGCAATTCAGATGCATGAAACGGACAGAATACAAAGCAGGTGAGCTCACCTTCCACATCATCGGCTGCCATGCGCAGTAGGGATTCAGTGAAGTTGATTTGGACGTTCTTTTTCTCCAAGATCTTCATTATGATGTCCTGAGTCAGGCCAGGGTTCTCCCTTTCAGCCTGATAAAAGAGGAGAATTATGCATGCGTTGTGAGGGAGAGGGAAAAAAGCAACTTGTATGAGTAAAAATAACTATAGCCCAGTTTGTCTTCTTCAATAAAAGAAAGAGGAAGCTTAGATTGAGCTGCAGAGAACAAAGCTAGAACTTTATTGAATGTCAGATGTCCGCTGTGAGCAGTTCAGATGAATGCACAAAAGCTCTCCTCCTGAATAATTCAATCTTGAATTACACCAGGCAGGAGGCAGCAAGAGAGACTAATCAGAGAGACAAGTGGACAAAAGACCCCCAAATGTCAGAGTAAAACAGCTGTAAGGTGATCACCTCTCCCTCTGGTTTGTACAACGACAGAGCTGCTTCTCCTTCATTAATATTTAATCTACACACACTGTGAACACAACTGCTCATCTGTAACTGTCTAGAGTCAATTTATGGCCACTGGGCTTTTATTATTCCAGTACAATCAGGGAAGTAGTTGGACTTTAACAAAGTCTCATCTGATGATTATAGTCGGGTGTCGCTATTGTGAATATCAGCACCTTTTATGTTCTATTAATACCTGCTGAGCTGAGGTAATTCATTTGAATATCAATTACGGAAACTGAGGCGCTCGAGTTTAACGAACTGCACAAAAAAGTAAAATATAACTCATAACCGAGGTAGCATTGGAAAACTAATCAAAACTTTTTATATATCGCAGCAGAACAGAAAAGAGACTTTGCTTTGCATTAGCCCTGCTTGCCTCTTTAAAAAAAAAAAAAAAAAAAAAAAAAGAAGATGGGTTACACCTTTTGGACCCAAAACATTTAGTCTTTATACTGTATCTATATACTATAGATCCCGATGGATATATCGCAGATAAATCAATATCACTATACACGCTAGCCATTAACAAAGAGGTGTAGTGTTATGCAACAGGATTTCTCAGCTAAACGTTGTTTAAAAAATAATGATGTATTCAATTTGCATTTTTCCTCCCGTTTTTCGTTTATTTCCAGGAAGGGGAATCAGGCAACATTTGGAGCGCCTTTGTTCTCTTTTCTCGAAACAGGAGGTTAATATTTTAACCGCAGTCACAGCCAAAGAGAAAACACCCTGCCTGCCACAGTATCCAACAGGAAAGAACTGAGAGCATCAGATAAAATGTAAATGCTGCTGCAGTGTGTCGGAAAACTGGAACGCAGTCTAGATTTTATCCAACGATTACAGGAAGTTGTGAGGGTCACAGGGTGGTGATATGGTGATTTTATGTTTCAAGACATCTGATTAATGCACAGTCCTACCTTTATGAAGGCTGCTCTGAGTGTCTGGGCTGCTGATAGGTTGATCCTCTCCAGCTGATGGGGTTTAAAAAAAAAAAAGATGATATAAAAAAAAAAAAAAAGGAAGAGCACACATCATTACCAAATCTGGACACGTTGAGGCCATCGCTGTGTCACCTAGCATCTGACTAGACATTGGAGTGTCTTAAAATGCAGCTGCGTGTCATGTTAGACTTCATAATGTTGTCAGAACAGGTTCAGCTGGCCTCCACAATTTACTTGGAAAGTAAGATGATGAAAACTGTGAAGCACCTTCTCACACTCAATTGCAATATGAATAATCTGTCATGTAGATCGTTACATTAAAGTGCAGTGGGAATCTGTCTCGCAGTGCATTTAGTTTAGTTTTCTCTCCGTCTTACAGCCTCTTGCTATGAACACCCACCTTCAGTTTCCGTTTTTTTGTGAAGTAACACGGGAGCATTTTACGACAACGTCAGTACTTTTTACCTCATTGAAAACCGGGTACATCACGGCGTACAGCGTCATGGATACCATGGAGTTAGTCTCCGCTTCATTCTTCATCTCCTCCATTGTCATCCTCCAGGGAGGAGCAGCTCTTGTTGAAACGGTGAGGAGGAAAACTGCAGTTCACACGCACTCACACATGCACTCACCCGCTCGCACTCACTCACACTCGCCCGGAAAACCACTCGATCTCCAGCGTGGCGAGAGCCTGGAGCACATTTGAGAAAGAAAATAAAGGGGGAATGATCAAGAAAGGTTTGGCTGTGTTCTGGTAGACTGCAGGTTGTACAGTATACTCTAATGAGAGTATCTTAAAGTTGATTGTTAGTGCGGATGCACTGATCTGATCCACTATTTATCAGCGTCGGCACTGATCCCGCCTTGATAAAGTGGATTTTGTTCACAGGTGGGTGCTGACTGGTGGGGCACATCACTTCTTGCCTCATGTTATCATTCTTTAAAAAAAAAAAAGATTCCAGTGAGTTCCAAGCGGTTAGCAAACACATTTTAAAGTTAGTAACATACTTTGGCAGACACTCAGATTTTAGGCACTGAGAAAAATGTGGATCTGCAAGTCTATGTTATTTAGATCACAGACTATCTAAATTAGTATAATACTATTTATAATACCTGAAACAGGTAACATGTATGCAGATAATACACCGAGCGACACTGCATAAATAAGACTTATCCGACAGGAAAAGATCATTTTGGATGTTTAACCTGGAGGGAGTGGTGCAGCCCCTATGTAACGTGGCCGATGACGGCAACACTTCAATGAACCAAACATCAACTTAAATATGTGACAATTTCAACATCATGGAAACAAGAAAAACTTTCTTCATGTAAATAACTTGGGTGCTATTTTTGATTCCTCTTTGACCTGCAGAACAAATCTGTGGTCAAAGACAGCTTCTTTCAGCCTTCGGGTGGTCACTCGTGAATTTATATAAGATTTGGACCATTATAATTCCTTCTATTGGGCAGACACGAACATCCCATTTGCAGCGGGGCTCCTGACTGGTGCAGGTAAGCAGGAGCACACTTCACCTATCCTGGCGTTCTCACATTAGCTATATGTTCGGCGTAGGATTCATTTCAAAATTGTATTGTTTGTCTTTAAGCACTTAAATGGAGCAACCCCCGACCTATCTGCCCGACCTGTTGCGCCCCTATTCCTCATGTCATGTTTTCCAGATTAGACCCCAATTCAAATGACCATTTACTGCTATTACGTCTTTGCGTTTGCTTTGGCTTAATCTTGTATTTTTTTTAAATCATTTGATTGTGTGTTTTTTTATTGCTTATTTCCTGTTATGTTCAAGTCTATCCGATTGTTTGACTATGCGGCAGGACTTTGGTCAACCCTGTGTAAATAAATCTGACTTGATTTATTATAAACCAGGCCCTGCCACACCTACGTCCTGACTGTTTTTGGATATATTGATTATATTTTATACGTAGTTTATTTAAAAGGACGGAGAAGACGTGACTGACAAGACTTGTTTGGTGGTGCAGATCAGATCTCAGCTGACTTAAATGGGAAGCGTTTGGGGGGCATTCGGCTAACCTTACGTTTCGAAACTTCAGATCTTTTTTTTTCGAAGACGTAAAGTAGATTTAATACGTTACTATTTCTGAGTTCAGCCTGGCTAATTGGCAGGCTAAAAAAACAAAACAAAACAAAACAAAAACTAATTAACCAGCTGACTGGGTGCAGGCAGCCCCAAGGTAAGTGCTACTCGGCTAACTGGACTCGGCTAACTAAGTAGCGTATGTGAGGTTAAATGGGGTTTACTGTTTTATCTACGGGGAGGAGGAAAAAAAAAAAAAAAAGCTATCAAAACCCACTGTCAGAAGGGGGCCAGCTGGCTGGGTAAAGTGACATATTTATCGCCTTCTAGCTGCAAAGATGATCTTACTCGCGGCCTGTGGCCGGAGCAAATCGGTGGTAGCAAACCTGCTAGCAGTGTAAACAGCGCAGCTTTACGCGCTAGCTCCGTTAAAACTGTAGATTCGCGTTCGTGAGCCAGAAAACACGTCGACAAGCTGCTCGAGGAGAGACGCGTAAAGTCGGCGTGCGCGTGTCAAACGTGTACTTGTATCTACCTTCGGTCTGACTTCTTAACTGGGGGGCCGGTTACGCCGTCGATCGCCTTTTAGCTGCTGTGTTTTCTTTATAACTTAAGGCGGAAGTTTTTCAGGACTGGCCCGAGCGACACCTTCCGGGACCGTTGCTACGTAAACACGCGCCGTCCAATCAGAGGACGGAGGGACAAGAGCGACTGTGACGTCATCTAGAAGAGTTAGATCTCGGTTGTAGCATTTATTTATTTTTTATTTTTTTTATTTACTTTAGGGAAGTATTTTTCTTCAATTGATGAAAACAACACACCGGAGTTCATATATGTAGGTATACGAAATGACTGAAAAAAAATTAACGCGGGGGAGAATATTGTGGCATTTCATAAAAATCAAAAGGAAAAAGCTGAATAAACTTCTTTTTTTTCAATAAATGATTACAGCTGAAACAACTAGTTAAGCAGAGGAAATTAATCAGATACAGACTTGCTGGCTGAGTTTGTTTTCCAAGCACATATGCTAAACATTCTGTAGTGTCAACTTTACAAATGTGAGGATTTATTTTATTTTATTTTATCCAATGCTATCTTGAATATATTTGGGTTTTTGGACTGAATTGAATTAATTAAAGTATGGAAAAAAAAAATTCATCAAGTAAAATAAAGGAATATAGTCTGAGCAAAAAGCTCATCTTGCAACGTAATTGTATTGAGCAGCGATGCCACCTATAGAGTACAATAGATATTTGCAACCACTAATTAAACTGTAAACATAGATAAAGGTTCAATCTAGGTGTAAAAAAAAAAAAAAAAATCATATTCTTGTATTCATACACATGAAATATGCTTCTTGTTGTTTTTTTTTTTTTTTTGCATTTAGCCTGTGTTTAGGCTGACCTTTATTAACACAAGCTCATTTGGACAGTGGTCAGAGGATGGACATTGATTGCCTTATCACTATGTTTAGACTGAGTACCATGAATCCTAAATTTGTTGAGAATATGTGTAGAGATGATTACACTACAGTGCTAACACTTACAAAGTCAACATCTTTGTGGAGTACAGAGACCACTGTAGTTACTTTACATATCAATTGTAGTTCCTCATTTACAGACGACTACGTTTGAGGATAAAGTCTTTTTATATATACAGTGGGTACGGAAAGTATTCAGACCCCTTTACATTTTTCACTCTTTGTTTCATTGCAGCCATTTGCTAAAATCAAAAAAGTTCATTTTATTTCTCATTAATGTACACTCAGCACCCCATCTTGACAGAAAAAAACAGAAATGTAGAAATTTGTGCAAATTTATTAAAAAAGAAAAACTGAAATATCACATGGTCATAAGTATTCAGACCCTTTGCTGTGACACTCATATTTAACTCACATGCTGTCCATTTCTTCTGATCCTCCTTGAGGTGGTTCTACTCCTTCATTGGAGTCCAGCTGTGTTTAATTAAACTGATTGGACTTGATTAGGAAAGGCACACAGCTGTCTATATAAGACCTTACAGCTCACAGTGCATGTCAGAGCAAATGAGAATCATGAGGTCGAAGGAACTGTCCAAGGAGCTCAGAGACAGAATTGTGGCAAGGCACAGATCTGGCCAAGGTTACAAAATAATTTCTGCAGCACTCAAGGTTCCTAAGAGCACAGTGGCCTCCATAATCCTTAAATGGAAGAAGTTTGGGACGACCAGAACTCTTCCTAGACCTGGCCGTCCAGCCAAACTGAGCAATCGTGGGAGAAGAGCCTTAGTGAGAGAGGTAAAGAAGAACCCAAAGATCACTGTGGCTGAGCTCCAGAGATGCAGTAGGGAGATGGGAGAAAGTTCCACAAAGTCAACTATCACTGCAGCCCTCCACCAGTCGGGGCTTTATGGCAGAGTGGCCTGACGGAAGCCTCTCCTCAGTGCAAGACATATGAAAGCCCGCATAGAGTTTGCCAAAAAACACATGAAGGACTCCCAGACTATGAGAAATAAGATTCTCTGGTCTGATGAGACCAAGATTGAACTTTTGGCGTTAATTCTAAGCGGTATGTGTGGAGAAAACCAGGCACTGCTCATCACCTGCCCAATACAATCCCAACAGTGAAACATGGTGGTGGCAGCATCATGCTATGGGGATGTTTTTCAGCTGCAGGGACAGGACGACCGGTTGCAATTGAAGGAAAGATGAATGCGGCCAAGTACAGAGATATCCTGGAAGAAAACCTCTTCCAGAGTGCTCTGGACCTCAGACTGGGCCGAAGGTTCACCTTCCAACAAGACAATGACCCTAAGCACACAGCTAAAATAACAAAGGAGTGGCTTCGGAACAACTCTGTGACCATTCTTGACTGGCCCAGCCAGAGCCCTGACCTAAACCCAATTGAGCATCTCTGGAGAGACCTGAAAATGGCTGTCCACCAACGTTCACCATCCAACCTGACGGAACTGGAGAGGATCTGCAAGGAAGAATGGCAGAGGATCCCCAAATCCAGGTGTGAAAAGCTTGTTGCATCATTCCCAAGAAGACTCATGGCTGTACTCGCTCAAAAGGGTGCTTCTACTCAATACTGAGCAAAGGGTCTGAATAAAATTTAATTTTTTTTTAAAGGGGTCTGAATACTTTCCGTACCCACTGTATATGTATATATACATATATATATGGGCAGAGAAATGAAATGCGCAAACGCTCTAAATGATCAGCCACATTTATTAGACTGAAATAATTGATGGCTGCATAGTTATGAATTAGGATAGTAAAAAAAACAAAAAAACAATCCCATTCTTTATTTTATTGAGTTGAAAAGGGACCTTTCAGCCACAACGTGATTCTAAACTGGAAGCAATGAGACTTCTACAAATATTTCTCCATCCTCGCGAGGGGTCCGGAACAAAGATGAAGCAATCTGATTGGCTCGTCGAGCTGACTCCGTCGCGCCAGGGAGGATACTTATCGCTGTGTGGACTGACGAGCTGAAGCGCTACCAGGCTCTTTCTTAGACGAAAACGACGGGAAATTTCCAGTTATTCAGGCGAAGAACTGTGAGCCAGACATCAACGGGACCGTCCTCGTATTAGCGAAGTTACTGAAAGATAGATCTTTACACCTGAAGTGAGGGGGGAAAAAAGGTGAGGGAGTTTCCGGGTTTCAAATATTTGCCCAATGTTGTCGTGCGTCATTCATTCATGAAGTCAAGTGTCTTCATAGTCAACGGCCAGAAAAGAACATCACGCACGTCGGGGAGTGCTGAGAGATGTTTTAACTTTTGATCAGTTTGAGGTGGCCGTGAAAGACTATGAAATAACTCATTTCGTAATTTTGCAACATGGCATGCCGATAGCTTGACTTAAACGTGACGCGCTAAGGAAATGCATCATTACCCATTGTGCACTTTCCACATTCCGAGTTGAGTAAATGATGCGTTTCTCTCCGGCTTTCTTGCAGACTCCGCAGCCATGCCTTTAAACATTCACATCAACAGCCCTAACGTGAAGTACACAGACACACACATCGTGGCTCAGTATTCCTACCAGACCACATCAGTCCACAGAGATGGGAACAAAGTCACGGTAAGTCTGTTTTTTTTTTTTTTTTTTTTTTGTTGTTTTTTTTGGGGGGGGGGGGTGTTCACTCCATGCACGTGTTCAGTCTGCCACTCACCTTGCACTTGTACGGGATACAGGTGACACCCTGCACCACCGAGATGACATTTCGCACCGAGCGGAAGGTGCCCCGGCTGGGCGTGATGCTGGTGGGCTGGGGAGGCAACAATGGGACCACAGTCACTGCAGCGGTGCTGGCCAACAACCTGGGTCTCACCTGGAAGACCAAGAGTGGTGAACAGGTGAGTGGAGGGACTCGGATGTACCTGCACGCACACACACACACACACACACGGATGGGAAGCCAGCTGCCAGTGTGGAAAAACGTCCTCCATATAGAGTGAAAGTTTGTGATTTGAAAGGAGGAGTCCACATAAAAAAAATTGAACTTTGACGCAAATATAGGCAGGTATGATGTTCAGTGTGCGCATTACACCATCTCAAAGCAACTTTCAAGGCTCGACAAACTGATTTCTGGATTTACATACTGCCTATAGGCCAGAAAAAGAAAACATTTAATGGTGTTCTTTGAAAATGGCCACCACTTCTATAAAGCATTCCGTAGTTAGGCAGCTACAGCATGTTAAGGATTTTCTTTTCTAAAAAAAAAAGTGCAATTTGTAGGGGGGAAAAAAGCACCAGATGGTGACTAAACCCTTTACAACCAGACTATCATAGGATGTAAAATCCAGAAGGTTTACTACCAGCGAGCTAATACAGAAGCTTCTTGTCCTATTTTATAAATATAGCTGACTGTACGGCCTCGGATACAGCGGTAGAGATGCATTATAGGCTGGTTATGCTGACATGTTCAGTGGGGTGTTCAGGACTTAACTGACTCGAGTCTTGGGGATTTCCACTTATATGGGCATACACTGTTACCTCTATGAGCCAGAGTCTGTGATTTCCATTTTGGCCAGTTTCATCTGGTTCACATATTCGTAGCAGACTGCAAAACCTGAAAAATCACAGTGCTTGTCTCTCCCTTCTCTTCCTTATTCTTCAGAAAGCAAACTACCTCGGCTCTCTCCTACAGGCATCTACTGTTTGCTTGGGATCAGGTCTCGAGGGCGAATTCAACGTGCCCTTCCGTGACCTCCTGCCAATGGTGCACCCTAATGATATAGTCTTTGACGGTACGAACGTTTCCAGACGGTCAGCTCAAGGTTTAAACTCTGAGACAGAAACTGTGTGTAAATGTGTGTGTGAGAGTGCAAATGAGGTACAGGAGTGTGAACAAAAAGCAGCTAAATCTGATTCCAGGACAGTTTTTAAAACTCCCTCTTATGGTGTTCTCCAAAGCAGTGGAGTCCGTTGCTTCATAAGGGAAGAGCTTTAACAGCCAACCTATTTATAGAGCTGCTATAGTCGATGAGAAGATGAAGGTAATGACTCGGATATGCCAGCCTCTGCCCTTTTAGTTCTGGAAAATATGAGATATTTGAAGAAGCACTTTTCTTTTCTTTATTTAATTGTTTTTTTGTGTTTTTAGGGTGGGATATCTCCTCAATGGATCTGGGCAGTGCAATGGAGCGAGCTCAGGTGTTTGACTGGTCAGTACAGGAGCAGCTGCGGCCACACATGAGCGGCCTGAAACCCAGACCGTCCATCTATATCCCAGAATTCATTGCTGCAAACCAAGCGAGTCGGGCAGATAACGTCCTCATTGGGACCATGGCAGAGCAGGTTATAAAAAGCCTCTACTCTCCTTACATTAATACAATTGTATCTTTTTTGTTTCTGTTGTAATGTGACTTAAAAAAATAAATAAATGATATTCCAGGTGGAGCAGATCAGAGCTGACATAAGGGACTTCCATCAGTCCAGTGGTGTGGACAAAGTCATTGTTTTGTGGACGGCCAATACTGAGCGCTTCTGTGACATCATACCAGGGGTCAATGACACTGCCGAGAACCTGCTGGCAGCAATTCAGGTGAGGAAAAAAAACAGCAAGAGGTTGGTTTCAATAGAAATCTCAATAATGGAAGTGAGGCAAGGACTTTAATTGTCCTTGAAGCTAAATTGTGTTGGTGGCCGGTAGTCATTGGGATTCACCCATTTAATTTTAATTTCCTCTGAATACTGAAGACCAAACAGTAATCCTCCATTACATTTAGCGATTAATAAAGCTTAGAGGATGAAAAGATTAGCTCGTCTAACACACACTATGGATTTGTAAATGAAAAGGCTTCATGAGTATGAAACAGTCAGCAATTCCTTTTCTATCAGATCAGAGGAAGAAAATTATAATTTGTCCCTCGTGGGTAAGTTTTTATTTTATCTCCTGTCTTGAGCATGCTTGTACTGCTGTCAGCAATGATAATAGTCCATTTCACAGACTTATGATCCTCAGCAAATAGCTCAATTTAAGATAGGCATGCAATCAACAATGGAGTTTTGAGACTGAGAAGAAGTCTCTGGGGAAATGTAGCCTTATGAGTGAAGCTTTTTTTCCCTCAGTGATGACACACTCAGTCATAGTCATTATTTCTTTATTTTTCCTACCTCCATCAGGCTGGAGCAGAAGTTTCTCCCTCTACCCTGTTTGCCGTGGCCAGTATACTGGAGGGCTGCGCCTACATCAACGGCTCCCCACAGAACACCTTTGTCCCGGGGGCCGTGGAGCTGGCCGTGCAGAGAGGCGTGTTCATCAGCGGTGACGACTTTAAGTCTGGACAAACAAAGATCAAGTCGGTGCTGGTGGACTTTCTGGTCAGCTCGGGCATCAAGGTGAGGATGATGAAAGTGGAAAATAAACACAAATAGTATTACTGATTATCGACAGGCTGAGCTTTCGTATGTTAATTGTCCCATTAACCCTTTGAATCCCACAACCCACCGGCAGGTTTTAAAGGTATGTTTTCTTTAAAAAAAAAAAAAATTAAAAAAAATAACATCAAAATTACACCATTTATCGTAACCAGACACTTTGAAAATATAAATGATCAACAGATTTTTTAAATCCTGACTGTCCTTTAACTAATCATGTGCACCGAACGCCTCTATCAGGAAAAGTGATACTTCTATTATTCTATCCGAGTTATACTGCACAAAGGACATTTGCTTTGGGTTCAAAGGTTTAATTAGTTAACTATTAGCTACTACAGGCCAATTGCAGAGAACGAGCCTATCACCTACCTGAGTCCGTCATAGCATACAAACACCATGTGCTCCTCTCGAGTGTGTAAAAACTGTGTCAGTAGGTGAGCAGAGAAATTGAAGCAGAGTGCTCAAACGCAGCAGAGTGCTGGATAAATTGTTCAAACATTCACCTCCTGCCACTCCAAAACCTGAGGAGACCCACTAAAACAAGCCATCGAGCCTGAACAAACCAGTGTCGCTTTGTCTTGTCGAAGATATTGTAACAGATTCCTCTTCTGTATATTTAACAGTTTTAAGTAACAATTGGTTCAAAATTCATCAAAGGAACACGTGAAACAGAACTGAAGTGTGTTTAAAGTTATCTGACAGGTCATTAGGCGAAAAGGTTTGAAACCACTACTGTAGAATATTTTATATTTGAGACCATAAATTACTTGATTATGCTTCCTGCTGATTGAAATTCAGCAAAACTTCTAATTAACCGTACCATTTGATCTTCTTAACGAAGGGATTATAATGTCGGTCTCTCTGCCTTTTACAGCCGACCTCCATCGTCAGCTACAATCACCTCGGCAACAACGACGGGAAGAACCTGTCGGCGCCGCAGCAGTTCCACTCCAAAGAGATCTCCAAGAGTAACGTGGTGGATGATATGGTCCGGTCCAACCCCATACTGTACAAGCCTGGAGAGAAACCAGACCATTGTGTTAGTGAGAGACACAAACACCGACGCACACTCAGCTGCATGTGGACGTTTACAGAAAACCAACTCATGAACTGTCTCTGGTTTATTTCAGGTGGTGATTAAGTACGTCCCTTGTGTGGGCGACAGCAAGCGAGCCATGGACGAGTACACTTCTGAAATAATGATGGGAGGGATTAATACAATCGCAATGCACAACACCTGTGAGGTCAGAGTTCACTTAATATGTTTCTGTAAACAGTTGAACTACCATAATGAGAACAGTTTTCGGCGTAAGAGTCCAAACTTGCAAACTGCTGGCTAAACACGACGATTAAAGTAACTTTTTACAATTAGTGTATTAATCCATTAGAAATTAAGCTCTTGAAACAATTCAACATAATCTCTCATAAGTGCGACAGCGGAGCTATCATTCAATTAAAATCAAATTCAGACTTGGACGATTCCTTGTGTTGTTTTTTTTATTTTTTTAAATTTAAAATACTTCAAAGAAAGCTATTCCTGCACGTGCTCGGGACAATGTTGTGCCAAAGGTCACACCATTATACTCACTTCGTCTCTTTAACAGGACTCTCTGCTAGCCAGCCCGATCATTCTGGACCTGGTGATTCTGACAGAGCTTTGTCAGCGTGTGATGATCAAGCCGCAAGGGGAGGACGACGACTTCCAGTCCTTCCACAGTGTCTTAGCAGTGCTCGCCTTCCTCTGCAAGGCTCCTCTGGTCCCAGCAGGGACTCCGGTCATCAACGCCTTCTTCCGCCAGAGGGCCTGCATAGAAAACATCATGAGGTGTGGATCAGTTAAAAGACTTGGATTCCTTTACATAAAACATCCCCAGAGGTTGCTTTGTTCATTCAACAGAAAAACCTGCACGCGTGTGAAATCCTTCACTTTGATTGAGCTACAACGGCCTCCCTGCTTGTCTTTTTCAGAGCGTGCCTTGGTCTTCCTCCTCAGAACAACATGCTGCTGGAGCACAAGCTGCAGAGAAAGTTCCTGCCGCCGCACACGGCCGACATCAACCGGGACGTGGGTGCTCTGAAAAAAGTCGCTCTCACCAATGGGAAACATATATCCCTAACAAAGAGCGTAAATACACGTGTGGATGATACAGCACGTGCATTATGATTGCCAGCGAAACACCACAGCCCAAAACAGAACTAAAACATAAAACAACTGCAAACATAGAACCTCATTTGAAAAGTAGAAAAGCCGTCATTGATCACGCTGTCAGCGCTACTGTCAAGTAGACGTTTAGGAAAGAGTCATTTAAAACCGTAGGAGCTCTTTACTCGTTACAGAAACATGAGCTTCTCTTACACGACCTTAGGAAGTGAACTTAGCAAAAGATCTCATCTGTATTTAGTGAGCTTTTTTTTGGGGGGAGGAGGGGCATATTCAGGGTGTACGGTGACAGAGAGCAGGGGAGGGACATTAAGTAACGGGTGACTGGGAATTGAACCAAGGACTCCCCGCTGATGGTTGATGAATATATTCACTGAGCTTTGACGGACACCTAACCTACAGATCCCATCAATGTCATCTAAGGCTCCATCGACTATGTATTCATATTTTTTTTGTACTTTTATTTTTTTCCAAGTAGTTTTACATGTGTCATTCAAATATTAAATGTACAATTATACAGCATACTGTCTTTCTTTGAAATGGGTCCATATGTTTTACAGGAAAATGTGACATTGATCTTGCAGCTGTGGGAACGTACCTGATAAGTACAGTATTTAATACTGTGATTTTGGTAGCCATTTAAAGGTTTTGGGCTATTTATATACACAGACAGTGAAGGAAATAATTATTTGATCCCTTGCCGATTTTGTAGGTTTGCCCACTGACAAGGAAATCAACCGTCTATAATTGTAATGGTAGGTTTATTTTTTTACAGTGAGAGACAGAATATCAAAAAGAAAATCACATCATATAAAAGTTATAAATTGATATGCATTTGATTGTGTGAAATAAGTATTTGATCCCCTAGCAACCAGCAAGAATTCTGGCTCCCACAGACCGGTTAGATTATTCCTCTCGCTTTAAGAAAGTACTCTGAATCTCAACTCATTACCTGTGTAAAAGACACCTGTCAACACCTGACGCACATTCAGGTCATGGAGTGGCCAAGCCAGTCTCCGGACCTTAATCCCATAGAACGTCTGTGGAGGGAGCTGAAACTTTTATATGTGATTTTCTGGATTTTCTTTTTGATATTCTGTCTTGTCACTGTTAAAATAAACTTGCCATTACAATTATAGACGGTTGATTTCTTTGTCAGTGGGCAAACTTACAAAATCGGCAAGGGATCAAATAATTATTTCCTTCACTGCAGATAAGCAATCATACATTGGAAAAGATTGGATTACTAAAAGTAAGTAACATTAAAATCAAGACAAACTAACACAAATCGCACAAAAGTGCCAAGTTAATATCAAAGTGGATAGGCCAGGGAAAATAAATAGGTTTTTAAACGGTTTTTAAACATTGGTAGGGTGGATGACAACCTAATATTGTTAGGAAGGTTGTTCCAGATCTTAGCGGCAGCAACAGAGAAGAACCGATCGGCCCGGGTAAAGCAGGTATAGATAATGGATGGATGGATGGATTAAAATTTTCAAATTAATTCTGTACTGCACTGGTAGCCAATGAAGGGATTTTAAGATCAGGGAAATGTGTTCAGGCCAGTTGAAAGTCTCACTTCAGAGTTCTGCACCGACTGCAGGCGTGATAAAAGATTTTTGCCGATTCCAGCATACAAAGAATTACAACAGTCCAGATCCAGTGTTAAAAGAAGAGTCCAAAAAAAAGTCACCGATTTTTGACATGGACATGACTGGTGGGTTGCCACGGGGACAAGACACAATGAGGTCAAGCAGCTGAAAGGCGAGAAGGTTTGATTGGCAGGATCTATTTTACTTTTGTGGAGGTATAGAACATATTAAGCTTTAGACATCAGGCAAACTAATGAGTGGCAGGTCCAGATACACAGAGAAGGTATTATTTGAATGACGTCGGCATAGAGCTGATAACAAATGTTGTGATTTTAGATAATAAGGAAGAGAAAGCGTGAGAGCAGTAAGTGTACCTTATTAACAAGCCCTGTGTCAACCTAATAATTAAATGCGTCACTCAACCAGTGTATTTACCTCCATCTGTCAACGTGATTACCTTTACTGTCAGTCTAAGGTATGAATCTCAGCTACTCACAAAGTGAACTGTGATTGGCTCCAAGCCTCACGTGACCCTAAAACGAGTATAACCGGTAGCTGGATGAATGTTTAATAGTTAACAATCACTGCAGTGCGCGCACAAGAGGATTCTTACAATCACGCCCACGTGTTTTTTTTGTTTTTTTTTGTCACAACATAATAGTAGAATTATTGTGAAAACCACTAACATTAATACAGTTTGTCACATAACATCTGCGGTGTTTAGGGCAGACAACTAAAAACACGAACACGTGAACTCGGGGCATTCTGGGAGAACCCCGTCGCCTACCCAACATGTATGCATGATGAAAAACGGTCCAAAACAACAACATCTGCTTGAGGTATTAATTACTTTCGCCACCTATTTTGCGACGTTCCTGAGGAATTGATCATTTCCTGTCTCCTGACCGGTTTTTTTTTTTTTTGTTTGTTTTTCATCACTTCCGCTGCCGTTGCTGCGACACGGGACGTAAACAGCAATGGCGGACAAGGAGAAGCGCCGGTCCGGGGCTACTCCTACCGGGATGCCCGCGGGCAAAGCTCCTAAATCGGACAGCGACAGGGACTTTCTGTCGCAAGCCGGGGTGGGAGACCTGCTGCGCGGGGCCATCCTCAAACTGGTCGAAGCCAGATCGGACGATCCCATCGGCTTCCTGGCCGACCACTTCTGCAACCTCGCCTCCGTGTCGGACACCGGCGCAGCTGGATGCGGCGATGAGGAGCAGATGAACAGCGGCCTGATGAGCGCCGGCGCGCAGGAGCAGCAGCATCTCAACCGGGCGCTGTGGCACCTGCGGCTGGCGCACCACTCCCAGAGGTCTGTGCAATTTTCAGAGGTCCTAAACGAAACAGGATTCCTCCAATTTAATTGGATTTCCAAATAGTAGGCTACAGCTAAAACACTTGGCTGCAGAGCCTTTTAACGGGAATCAAATAGCCAAATGACCTCCATAAATCACCAAGCTATTTATAATTTTGCTTGACATTCCCGGTTGTTTTGTGGACTCTGATCTATAAACAGTTGTGAACACATAGTCTTCTAAAACTCTACAAAGAATGGTTTATTTTAATGATTGACTTTCCTGTATTACATTCCCCCCCCCCCCCCCCCTGCCTTCAGCAACAACGTCCGTGTGGCCTACGACCTCCTAAACCTCACTGGGCCTCGAAGACGTGCAGCCGAGTTTCCTGAAGGCCCCGATGGCTCCTGCGCTGGCAGCCCCACAGGAGGAGAAGGAGGAGGAGGAGGAGGAGTGAGAGGAGGCCTTTACACGCAGACTCTGCAGTGCCTGTGCAGCGAGGGTGGAGTCCCAGCCTCCACCTCTGCTCCACTCCTCCGACGCCTCCATTGCCAGGACCACGAGACCGTCCCTTATGATGTCTTCCATCACGGCGTACTCACGTGTGCCGTTTTCTCAGACTACATCCGGCAGGCTCAGAGGCTCTACGCTGAGGTGTGCTGCCCGGACGAAGGGCCTGCCTCGCGGGCGCTGTGCCTGGCCGTGCTGGGGACCTTAAAGGAGGCCCTCGAGACTTCCCGGGGCTGTGACGCAAACTTCTGTGTCAACGCAAACACTACAACTAATTCCTCCCTGGAGGCTAATGTGAAGGCTATTCGCTACCTGGAGGCCAGTGCCAAGATCTCTCCCCACAGGTTAGCTCAGGCCATGGCCGGAGCACAGACACGGGGGCCCGGTGGCAACATGGACGCAAAGGAGTTTGAAAACGCAGCGGCAGAGCTATTCATCACGCGAGTCAAACTTGTGTCCTAAATTGTTGCATGACCGACGATTGTTACGGCCATCTACAGTCTAACCTAGAGTAATAATGACCATCTCTTAACCTTCTGTAATCTCCAACATACTGCTGCCCAAATGGCAAATTACTAATTTGAAATAACAAAAAAACAAAACATATATAACCTCTTTTCAAGACTGACAGTAAACCCAGCAATTACACTGTAAAACACATCGTTTGTTGACTGTTTTTGAACCTATTAAGAATGAGGAATTTTACTGAATCATTTATTGTGAATACAAAAGCAGTTGCTGTGCTGTTTACAGACGAGGAGCTTCTTTCCTAGACTACATTTATTCCCTGAAATCAGCGTTTATCCTGATAGTTTCTATTGTTTTTCAGTTTTTGCCTTGAAATGCTCACATTAGAAAGTAACAGTCTTCTCCATCCAGTCAAATCAACATTGCTGTAATAAGTCGAGTCATTATTTTCATCTTTTGTTTAGGGTATCGATTAAAGCAGAAAACATTTAGGGGAATAATAAAGATGGCATACAGATGAAGAGTTTTGCGAATTGATGTTCACTTAACTGTATTTGTATGTCAAGTGTGCCACGAACCAAATGCTAAGAAAGCATTACACGTCACACGTTTTGCTGATGAGCTGGAAAGAAGCTTAAAGACGGTAAAAACAACATAGAGGCCATCGTCATGCATGACTTCAGCATATGAGCCAAAATCCTTCCCATCACTTGGACAAAGAGAAGATTGGGAGAAAAAATAAAACGGAGCTTCCCCCAAGCGAAAAAGATCTTCCAAATGACCCAGATTTTAAACACCACGACTGTATTTAATACCCTTAAATAACATTGCACCTCATATTATTTTCCATTAACCCAAAGCTGTATTTTTCTTGTCTTGTTTTTGATATATCTTTTATCTCTACATAATATTTGCAGTCATTGTATACACCATATATTAATCTACTGTTGAATTAATGTGACTCAAGACTGTCTTGTGTCAATGACATGATGAGCCAGCGCTCGGTTTCCGAATCAGCTGTTTCATTGAAACATATTCCTACATTAAGATTTACTTTTCACATAACCTTCAGTACCAGACAAGAGGGTATTTACATGACATTTGATGTAGAATATAGAAACACAGTATAATTATTGGGAAAATCACTAACACTAATACAGTTGGCCACATAACACATGTTCTCGGCCCTAAAAACACAGATTTTCAGAGAACTACAAACGCGCGAATACCTTGACTCAGAGCATTGTGGGAGAATCCCATCGCCTACCCAACACAGCTACAATATACAACCGTCTTGAAAATAAAGATACTCTTTTCATCGTAACACTAAATGCTCAAACAATATATACACAATGGTCAGCAATGAGAGCCTCCATTCACTGTGTATGTCATGGAAATCATTAGGTTAGTTTAAGAGGACGCATCAAATTACAGTATAAACTGGACAGCCTGGAAAAGGTGGTGGAGAGGAGGACGCTGAACAAACTATTATCCATATTAGATAATCCTGTCCACCCTCTCCACCACCTGCTGCAGGGACAGCGGAGCACTTTCTCTAAAAGATTCCTCCAGCTCTGCTGTCACAAGGACAGATACAGGAGATAATTCCTGCCCACTGCAATAAGACTTTACAATAACTCACCTCTGGCAAAATCCATCACAGTACAATAACACTGTTGACTGTGTTTCTTGGTTTGTTTGTATATTATATATATAGATATATACTGTACTGTATATATATATATATATGTTGACTGTTTTCTTGGTTTGTTGTATATAATATACAGATATATAATGTACTGTATATACTGTGCATTTTATATTTATATTTTTTACTGCTATTTACTGCTATTTTATTTTATTGCTTTTCTATTATTATATTATTTTATTCTATTGTTTCTATTATTGTCTTATTGCTTCTGTATGTATGCTGCTGTAGCGAAAAAATTTCCCCTCGGGGATTAATAAAGTATATACCTACCTACCTACCTACCTAATTATCGCCAATATAGAAGATGCACCATTGTCGAAATTACTACACACTGGCGGCCACGAGATGGCAGCACCCCTCCGAGTCAGACACAAACAGGCAGAAAAGCGGAAGTACGCGAGTTTAAACAGCGGCGTTGCGAAGTGACAAGAGGGCTTCAGAAAGTATTATCACTGTCACTTCATTTCTTACGTTTTGCCTCCTGGCTGCATTTTGTCAATATGGACGGAGAGGAGCAGCTGCGGTCCCTCATGTTTCTCATGACGTACGTGCTGCTGAAGCGCAGGAGAGACAACAACGAGGCGAATATTCAGAGGCGCAATGAGATCCAGAGACGCATCCGGCACCGACAGTACTTCTTCCAGAGACAGAGGAGGATGCTGATGGTCAGTCACGCCTTCTCTGTCTCAGTTTACAGCATACAAACTGCAAAACAGCGCTGATCACAAGCATATTTGTATAAATATTGCTGTGGGCCCGACCCGCCATGCTATACTCCATTTTAGTCCAATTTCTCGGCATCTTATATTACAAGGCCTTGTAAATGAAGACAAATCACTCCCAAGATAACTTTCTGGGTTTAACTATCTCAACATAACAGCCTAGGTTTGATTGGAAATCACAAATTGATATGAGACTGATTGATTTTAGTGAGCCAGGTCAACATTTGGATACCACCAGTGTTCATGATTAGTTTAGTTTTTTTCTCTACATTTTGAAAACAAATTTTAGCATATGAACACCAAAATGTGCAATAACATAGAATATACAGTCCAAGACATACATAGTTTAAGGCTCTATTTATGTCCATGACTTATGACTATTAATTATTATGTATAGATCAATCACGTAGTATTAAATGGTATTATCTGTAAAATGTAAATAGATAAATGTAATAGTAAAAAGAGGCTGTCACCATCTCTTCAGATACCAAAAAAGGCCCAGAATAAAACATTAATTAAATAAAAAGACATAAAAAAATATATATTTTGGCTTTTTTTTTTTTTTAATTCCGTTCTTAAATGTTTTCAACAAGACCAAGTTTCTTGTTTGAGTATTTACATTTATATACATCAAATGTGGCTGCAAGTATGATTTCAAAAACAATATCAGGTAGAATGGAAGGAAATCAAACAAAACCTGTCTCCCTGTTTAAGAGGAGAAAAAAAAAGCCTGATAAATTCTGGATATTCCAAAAGCAGATAATCTCAGTGGACCTGTTACCAAACACAACAGGTAGAAATCTCTTTCATTTTTTTTCCCCTCTCCCCAGATGATGTTAGCAGAAGGGATCCGCTCCAACGTCCGCATCCGCACACGTCCCTGGACAACCACTCCAAGCACTGACTGGTGGGAGCGGGTGGTGATGACAGAATTCCAGCCCTCCGATTGGCTGGATAAGTTCCGTATGAGCCGGGAGACGTTCTTCTACCTCTGTGAGAAGCTGAGACCTCGTCTGGCACGCCAGGACACCAGCTTCCGCCTGGCGCTGCCGGTGGAGAAACGCGTAGCCGTGGCTCTGTGGCGGCTCGCGTCGAACATCGAGTACCGCACCATCAGCACCCTGTTTGGTGTGGGGAAGTCCACCGTGTGCAGGTGTGTTCGAGACATGTGTCACGCCATCGTGGCGCTCCTCAGCTCCATCTACCTGCGGCCGCCCAGTGAGCAGGAACTGGAGGATTCAGCTCAGCTCTTCCTGTCCTGTTGGGGCTTCCCTCACTGTGTTGCTGCCATAGCAACACTCCACACAGCTATCATCACCCCGTCAAACAACGCATCCGACTATGCCAACCCTGGCGGCTGGCTCTCAGTGCTGTCTCAGGTAGACAAAGTGCTCATCTGTGCTGCTGCGAAGAAACACTCGCTGGTTGTCCAATCAGACTTTGACTGCTTGCCTTTTTATGTCTCTGCTGCTTCAGGTGGCCGTCAGCGGCCGAGGACACTTCTGGGATGTGTGTGCCAGTTTCCCAGGTGGGACAGACCCAGCAGACATCTTGCAGAACTCATCGCTGTGGGCCACAGCTGCAGAGGGCGGACTGTCACCTGCCTCACCACCCATCTTCATGGGAAAACCACTCAGGTAGCGTTAACAGCGAGATAGTTCAAATGTATCGATCGATCAGAAAACTAGTCATCAACAATTTTGGTAAAGCGCTTAATTTATGAAATAATATTTCTTTTTTTGGAGATTTTCAGCTCGTTATTGTTTCCTCTCTTATGCCCCTATTTCACTGCCGGCACTCCACTCGACTCTACTCACTTAATTGGTAGCAGGTACTTTTCTGGATTTCGTTTTTCAACAGCAAATAGTACTCGCTTCAGTGCAGCTGGATCGTCATAGCGACACCGTGTGAAACTGCCGTGATGTCCTCTTCAACATGACACACACGGGAACAGAGAAGGATATCGTTGGCAACCAAACAGAGAAACTTCTGCACCTCCTTAGTTGACCATGCCGTTGTTTTGCAGGTTGCATGAATGGAGTAGCCCATTAAATAAAAACATTGGGGCTGCTATAGTAGCTTGGGCCTGGGTAGGAAGTCCCCCGTTGCACACACAGTGACGCAGTGATTGTGACAATTCTCTCATACCAATCAGTGGTCTGCCTGAAGTCCTCTCCCTTGACCTGGATCAGATTAAATCTCGCAGTGCCGAGTCTTTTCAGGATGTCAAGTCTTTCCGTGTCTCCCAGGCAGTATAATGAAACCCATGTGTCATGTGCAGGTATGCGTTGCTGGGGGAGGCCTGCTACCCGCTCCAGAGCTGGCTGATGAAGGCATATCCTGAGGAAAAGGGCAGGAGGGCAAGTCACGCAGCCTTGACAGAGCCTCAGCAGCTGTACAATCGGCAGCTCGCCAGGGCGCTGCGTGTATCGGCGGAGGCGCTAATGAAGCTGAGGGCACGCTGGCAGTGCATGAGCAAGAGGAACGACTGCGGACTGGACGTGGTGCCCACCATGATCCTGGCTTGCTGCATTCTGCACAACATGTGCGAGTCCCACGGGGATGCCTTCAAAGCAGAGTGGCAGGTGGAGGTGGCCGAAGCAGAGAGCCCTCAGCCCAGCCACAAGCAGCTCCTCTCGACCAGCACGGACCAATGCAATGCCGAGGAAGTCAGACGCCTCTTCTGTGACTATTTTGAACAACAAAATAATTGATACAGGACTAAAATAATGCTTGTAAACTTTTGTACTCGAACTGTTACATGTTTCGCCAGCGTCTTGACTGCACGGTGGGAATGACAAGACTGTCACTTGGTCTGCCAGTCCGGTATTAACATGTATCCTTAACTGTAGGCATGTCAAAGCTCAGTCTGATTCAAGATAAATCTGACGATGTGAAATCTTAATAACGGGCTACCATGGGAACACTATAATTTGGGTATGAATAGTGAAATGATCATTTTCCCATTTTTAATCTGTCAAAGAATTACACCATGTATAGTAAGACTTTTTGTATTAATTGTGCACACTTATTTTGTATATTTTATGTAGTGCATCACTGCATAAAGATTCATGTTTTATTAATGACCAGACGAGTTTGGCGTGTATGGTTTTCTCTTACTTTTTTGTCAATATTTTATTTTCTATTACAAACGATTGTAAGCAATCATAATTTTTGCATGTCACAACACTTTGCTTCTTTTTTCTTTTTGTCCCCCCCCAGGCTACGGGAACCCAGCTGCAACATTTGCACATTCACTACATAAGCCTTGGCATTGAATAGTTGACTCTGTGAAGGCAAAAGTCAGTTTAAAATGTTCAATTATTCCTTAAAAGACAGAAGGAAGCAGAAATAATCGAGATACATAAAACCGGGGGTGAGACCGCTTTGTGTTTATGGTGATGCAATGAATGCCAAGCGTCCTCATTTGCAAAGCAACGTGGACTTATTATTGAATGAACACCGACCAGATGTCGCGTGCAATTGTACCCTCAAGGCCACTAGATGTCGCTGCTGGCGCAGCGCACAGCCGCCACAGTCCTCGGCGATCGTTTGTCTTGTGTGGTGCAGCAGGTTATTGATGGGATCGTCATGAGTACTATTGAAATGCCTTCTGTTCCCATGTTCGCACCACGTATTGAAAGATGGTTTTCATCAGTGCAGAATATTGTGCAGCAGGTGTTGGGCTTAATTTAGCAGTGATCTCTCATGCAGCGTCTTGGACATATATATATATATATATATTATATATATATATATATATATATATATATATATATATATATATATATATATATATATATATATATATATATATATATATATTAAAAGCAGCTCTTATCAGTGCATACATATTGGTTTTGCACCTCATCGACCTAACTTGAGTACCCGGAGCCAGATCCCACCCCGAGACCCGCCTCGTCCATTCAATTGGTCCGCCACTAACCTGCTTCACGCAATCCGCCGTCCGTCCGTCAACAGCGGCAGTCTCCTCCGCCTCCTCGCCTGGCATCATCCCGGTTGTGCCCACCTTGTTCCAAGCGACGAGCAGCGACCCGAAAGCCATATTTATCCGACGTGAATAATATCTCCAAGCAAAAGCCGCCGGTCCGGCACGCATATATATATATATATATATATATTTTTTTCTCTCTCTCTCTCTCCCTCCCTTTCCTCCCTCATTTCGGGCCCGACTTTTGTAGTCGCCTTGTATTTTTTTTTTATTTTTTTTTTTTATTACCGTCAAAATGAGGCAGGACGTGATGGGGGTGCTGCCCTGTTATCGCTAGCTAAGGCGGGACAACATTCCTCCGACCGGCCTGCTGCTTCGATCGCTGCGGGGTCGACGCGGCTTCAGCCGGGGCGTCGTTCAAGGGAGCTAAGCGGGCTAGCGGGGCAGCTCGTCGTAGCTAACGTTAGCTCATGTGGTTTTTCCTTGCGGCGTGGATCGTGTAAATTACGCTTATTACGTTAATGTCAGCTTACCGACGAGGAGGACTAAATACTGGTTTTTTTTTTCTAAGCTCTCCTAACGTCGCACGGGTATCAGCGGTTTCGGGGTTGTTGTTGTTTTGTTTTCTGGATGTGGAGATGCCGCAGTTTTGAAACCTTTTTTTTTTTTTTGGCGGATTGTGAAGATTTAAATTTGGACGACAGTGACAGATCTCCAATTAACACAACGGGTTAATGATATAAAACGGGTATTAAGGGGCTTAATCTGTCGTTGACATCAGCCGTGTTAAGAGGCGAGCAAAGCGGGCAGCGCATCTCGGGGAGGCCCCACCGTCTTCCCGGCTCCCCCCCCCCCTTTTTTTTTTTGCCCCGAGTCCTCCCGTGATTTTTTTTTTTTTGTTTTTGCCGCGAACACCCGGGCGAAGTCGCAGTCGCTCTCGGCTGGGGGGGACAACTTGACAGCGAGGCCCCTGGCTAGTCTCCCCTCCTCCTCCTCCTTCTTCTTCTTCTTCTTATCCTCCTCCTCCTTCTCTCCCCACACACACACACACCTCCCCTCCCTCCCCAACAAGTCCCGTCCATCTATCCGTCCAGCCCGACAGACCGCCACCTCCTCGCCCGAGATCGAAAGCGAGGAACCCGGTGGACTCGGGGATAAGCAAGCGAAACTCCCGAGGGCAAGTGGGGGTGTGTTTTTTTTTTTTTTTTTTTTTTGGTTGTTGTTGTTTTTGTTTTTTGTTTTGTCGGGTCCCGTCTAAAACCGGGCTGCCAACCACCAGAGGGGATGACTCTGGAGTCCATGATGGCTTGCTGCCTGAGCGAAGAGGCGAAGGAGTCGAAGCGAATCAATGCAGAAATTGACAAACAACTCCGCCGAGACAAGCGAGACTCCAGGAGAGAGCTGAAATTACTACTTCTCGGTATGCACCCCCCCTTTTTTTTTTTCTTCTTTTTTTTTTTTTGATTGTCGTGTTTTTGTTGTTGTTTTGTTTTGTTTTTGTTTTGTTTTTTTGCGCCGTCATGTGCACCGCTATCACCTCCTTGGGCCTTCTTGGCCAGGGGGCATGCTAGCAAAATACGCTGCTAAGTTAAAAGGGTTGCTAGCTTACAAAGCCCGGTTTTCAAGTGGGGAGTAAACGTCGTGGCGTGATGTTCCCGAAATGCGTGGCTTTTCCTTTGCGGGCTTGTCGAGTTTAAAAAAATATATATATATAAAAAAAAAAAAAACACGAGCGATCCGGCGTGCGCAGGTGTACATCTGCAAAGGTATCGACTAATCGGGGGGCGGGGGGGTTGGATTTATTGCCATCGGTGTGTGTGTGTGTGTGTGTGCATCGAAGTTTTACTTAAGATGTCACCGTTTTCACCGGCGACCACATGCTAAGTAGTCGGTGGGCCACTTCGACGTGATTTGACTTAGCCCCCGAGCTAAAGAGTCGACCGGCGTCCAAAAAGCTGCCGACTGTGGTTTTGTTATCTGGTGATGGTTTAAATAAAAAAAAAAAATAAATAAAGGTAAAGACGATCGCTTGATAATAGCAAATAGCAGCTTTGGATTGCTTTGCATTGTTGCCTTCACCCAGGATTGCGTAACATTTTTTTTTTTTTGGTACTAATGGAAGAGCCTTTCAGGTGCCTCAGCTAAAGACCCTTGCTCCGGTGTCCGTTCATTCATTACTACGGTTCCTCACATATTTTTTTTTTTTATAAGTGTGCACCCGGTGTCACGAAACCTACCCTTCCGCAGGACGAGGATACTGAGGGATTTGCCCCCTCATCCTGGAGTCTAGCTGAGTAGGTTAGCTATTTTTGTAGCTGGTGTGTGGGCAGGTGGGAGCTGCTGTTGAATAAGTTGCTCTGTTGCTGCATTGATTCATAGTTCTGTGGACACACACACACAAAAAGGAACAGTAGGCCATGCTTTATCACAAATGTACTCGTGGGCCTTTTCTTTTTTTTTTCTTTTTTTTTTTCCCCTTCTTCCAGAAAATGTGTTTTGTATCCATGCGTCTTCTTGTCCATGCTGCGACCCAACATATAGTATGAAGGCTTATTGGAGGAGGAAAAAAAAAAAAAAAGAAGCAGTTGTCCATTTTTAGGACAATTAGAATTATCTAGGTTGCATCCTTAGTTTCAAAACGTTTGCTCCCATTTCTCACACACCAAAAGCAGTCCTGGTTATTTGACATGTGCGTCTCCTTTTTTTTTTATTATTTTTTTTATTTCCCTGCTGAATACCTCAGCTCGGTAAAGTAGGCCACACTGGAGCCATACCATTGATGGGACATATTTTATTCTGTGTCATACATTTTAAACGCTGTCGCGCTTCTCTTTTACCTGGCTGCCAAGGTGAGGAGGGGAAAAAAGGGGCGTTTTGTTTATGAGCAGTGGTTTTGAAATGGTTTGCAAACATATTTCGAATGCCAGATGATCAGGGATGGGCTGAGTGATATCAGGATACAAGAACATTTAGGTAAACATTTACAGTCTCTCTCAACGGTATAGTTTTAGTTTCTCTTTTGCTCTCTGACTTTGACAGCAGACATTTTAAGGGCATGTGTGACGGTGTCTTTGTGGAAGACAGAAAGCAAGCAAGATTTGCAGTCAGTCATGCTGTACGGGGACTGTCCTGTGTGAGTTAAGGCTGTCGGTGGAAGCCTGGATAAGGACGTGTAAGGCAGGATTAGTCCAGGTCTTAATAGGCTTGGTTAAACACATCTGCTGCTCAGACTTTGAGATGTCACTGACTCCTATTATCCCCTGGCATTATTCTCAGGCCCTCAGCCCTCGGTGAGCTGCCTGCCTCTCCACACCTCACTGGAGGAAGAAGACAATCTCTGTTGCTGAACATTTCACCACCACGCTCCAAAATGGCTGCATTACATATGGCGCTTTACAGCCTGCCTCTCCTTAATCCATTTGCAGCTAACCCACCATGCCAATTGCGCTGGCTTCACTGTTGGGAACAATTTGGCGTTTGGTGTCATGAGGAGGATCCGCAACCCCCCCGTGGTTAGTGGACAACCTCCTCTACCGAGCCGCAGTTGCCCTTCAGTGGTCCATCAAGTGTATTTTACTCGACTGGAGAGGGAAACTGATATTGAGCTCCATCTCAGTTGGATGTTGTGGGAGTTGTTCTGTCATTACCAGCCCTGCAGTTCAGTGCACGTACAAGAGATGTGTTGTACATTTCAGCTGATCCTGCAGCAGTGTACCCAGCAGCTCAATCTGGTCAAGTGTGCACAGTTTTAGTGCACAACGTGTTACTGCAGACTGCTGTAGCATTAGTGCTGAAACTGGATTTATCAAAGAGGGAGCGATAAGAGAGATGAAAAGATGATTTGAGTAGTTGTCCAAATAAAATTATTTGATAATAAATTTGATAATTGAAATGATCGCTTTGGTAATTTATTCAAGAAAACACACTGTTGTTCACCATCTATTTTAAATAACGGTTAATAATTGTAAGTCATTCTTTAATAAAAAACATGTTTAAATTCCTATGTTCCAGCTTGTTTAATGTGAATATTTTCTGGTTCCTCTAGTGCTCTGTGATGACAAACTGTCTTGGTTGTGGACTGTTGGGCAGGATAAAACTAGATTTTTAGCTCAACTCTGGGATTTTGGAAACACTGATCAACATTTTTCACCTTTTTTATGACCAAAAAGCTAACGAATTAATGGAGAGAATCATCTACAGATTAATTGATGATGAAAATGATCTGAGTTTGCAGCCATATTTAGTCTTTTCTCACTTTTTAAAGGGAGTTTTTTGGATAAAAAAAATAAATAAAAAAAAGTCATTTAAAGACATCACCTTTGGACCTAAAATGTTGTGATGGGAATTTCATTGCTATCTAATTCTAACATTTTATAGACTAATAAATCCAGAAAAAATAAGCAGAATGGCAGTACTTTATCAGAAACAAAAAAATACTTAAACATTGCAATTGAAAAATTGCAGAATAATTCATCTGCTAATTGTTTCAGCTCTCGATTAATGCAACACCTACCTTAGCTGCTTGTCACATTCCCCTTACGACAACGTTTTAGCTCACTAATTCAGGTCCAACACTCTGCCTCTCCCTTCTTGGCAGGATTTACTTTATGACCTAGGTGCATTGCCAAAATAGCCGTGTCTTGACAAAACAGTACTCAGGTTTGGTTACATTTCGCACCAGGCACAGGCGCAAAGTTTCCACACTAAAAATACTGTCAGGGTGGTTGTCAGGTGTATTTATGTAGGTAAATGTATTAACAACATTAAGCTTGGCCACTTATTCAGGAAGTAACAGCTCTGCTAGGGCTGCAGCAGTGCCCACAGTCTGGCTGCCTGTCACTGAGTGCCATATCAGGCCATGCCAACAGCTTCCTGCTCCACAGACCAGTGGTTTGCCTCTACTTGGTCAAAACACAGTGGGCCAGGAGCTGTGGCCTTTGCTGCATCGGGTAAATGAACTGCTGGAGCGAGCGAACGGTCAGTAAAGTGAGATGGTAGGGCAAACACTTCAGGGTTTCCCGAAGTGCTGGCAGAAGTAGACTTTAAGCTCCCAGTCACGCAGTCAGTTCACCAGCTGGCTTTTACTTTTCACGAAAATGTGGGCTCCACTTGAAAGATGAAAAACAGAATGCCTGGTGATCAGTAAAAGCTCCCTACAATGATCCCAGGAAAGCATTTTTGGTCATCAGAGAAATTGTCAAGCCTGCTATGCTGATGGCACATTATCCCAGACATCAGTTCGATGCACAGTCATTTGCCAAGTCCTCATTGATTTCACTTGAACTTGCTGATCCTTCTTTTATCGGTCGTACTTTTTGTTACCAGGTTTAAACATCCTTTAGAGGAATAGTCTGATTGAACCAGGAAGAGGATCAGGGGTTAGTCTCGGATGTTTATTGCTGACCTTACTTCTCTTGCCAAGCCGTCTTATTTTGATCATATATGGCAATAGGGATGTTCTAGCTCTACTCCTCAGTGGTTGCGTGTGTCTGTGTATGTGTGCAAGTGCAGTGCTTTTAATGCCAGTGAATGAGGAGCTGTGCGGATGATCAGTTATTCCGGAAATCCTCCTTATCATGGTCAGATCTAACGCTTTTAAATATGGAAATCATTGTGAGAGCTGTGCTGCATACATCAGGCTTTTAAAAGAATCTGATGAACATGGGCTATTTTTCAGTTTTCATAAAGATATAAAATGAACTAATACTTTTTAAGGTCCTTTTAAATTTGGTTGTTCAGGAACTGTATGAGTCATTTTTACATAAAAGATCAAATAAAAATGGCATGTTCTGTTCTATGTTGACATTATTGTCAAACAATCTGTTCCCTCTGCTAAAAGTGCTAGATTTGATCTCATTACTTGTAGAAGTTTACCACTATTTCGACAGCCAAGAACAACAATTAAAACAAATGTTATCCAAATATTGTCCAGTTCTTTCTTAACTTCTAAGGTCAGGTACATTTAGCTGTGGCTCGTAGGAAAGTTCAGTTCTACACTTACCATAACTTGTCATTTTATTTTTATTTAATTTATTAGAAATATGAAAGTGTAAATATAGTAAGATATGTGCATAAAGTGAGTAGGAATGCCATGCAATACAGGTCCATCATGAAAAGTGGCGCAAGCTTTGTGCTGTCTTGTAATCTTGGTGAAACAAAAAAAAAAAAATCATTCCATTGTTATAGATAGATAGTTACTTTATGAATCCCACAAGTGGACATTTTTTCACTACAGCAGCATTATAGGTACAAGAAAGCAATAAAACAACAGTAAAAAAATATTAAATATAAAAATGCACAGCATAGACAATAAAATAGAATAATTAAATTAAATTAAAACTAACTAAACAATAGCACAAAGATTTAAACAAACAAGAAAACAGACAACCAACGGTGTTATTGTTGTGTGATAGATTTTACCAGAGGTGAGTTATTGTACAGTCTTATTGCAGTGCTTAGTCTTCTTTTGTGCTTTTTTTTGCAGTTAAAACAATTTGAATTTAGAATTTACAAAAGGAAGATCCTGTGCACGTCTTTGGAAAAACTGTAGTTAACTTGATACTGTAGTTTGCTTAGAAATGTTTGTTATTGACTCATATTGCAGTATGATGAGCTGGCGATATCATGTATATCAGGCTATATGTCGGGTACACAAATGAAGCATGACGTCAATGGTTTTGTTTATTTTAATAGAATAAAATTACATTGCACGTTGCTGTATAAATCTTTTACCTTTAATTAAAATATGTACCCTGAATAATTCACAGGAAAGCTATCGTTAGATGTTACAATTTACAGACACTCCCTAAATGCCCAAGAAGAGGCTCGGTATGTTAAATGTGGTGGCTCACATGACTGATGTCATTTACTCCCGTGTAAGCACAGCAAAAGTCATTTTGATACGTAAACGTGTTGCCTAGGTATTGACATGACCGAATGATAATACTAAACGTATCGAAGTGAGGTATCCAGTCCAGCTTTCAACAAAATGCCAGGTGGCTAGTTTGGATGCACAGTTGAAATATCTTTATTTTATTGCATGTCTTTTAGATTCAAATAGCCCCCCCTCACTTCATTACTATGAAGCACATAAAGACAATTTGTTCTTCATCACTAGACGTAGGTAGTGTCTCCATCCAAACTCCTTTCACAGCTCTGCTTATTTGGAATAATGGTTCAGGCAGTCACCCTGTCCTCAGGCAGCCCTGCTCTCAATTTTTGTCTTTCTATGACACTGTTTTTTTTGTGTGTTTTTTTTTTTACACAGTTGCCCATTTTGCTCAGTGGCACACACATGAACACGCACACGCATGTTCTTAAAAGGGGTCATGGCTGGTTCTCTGGAGATCTGAGGGTGAATGAGGCTTGATGGTGACTGTCCCACATAGTGCTGCCCCGGGTCCCCAGACAGGACGGGGACGTAGCCTGCCTTTCTGTTCGCTGCCAGTATCCCCAGCTCTCTCTGTGGTGACAGGGTGGCATGTTCAGTCCTGTTTACTCCCACCAGCTGCCGTGTACAGTAAAGCCTGCACTTCTCTTTGATCGTACCTTTTCAACTTCCGTCTTCTTCATTTTTCTGTTTCAAGGATTTGGAAAGCTCGACCATTCTTACACTTGGCAATTTTTTTAAATGTTTGCTAAAGTGGATGGAAGCGGATATCTGCAATGTACGTTCTGTGCCCATGTGTGGACAAAGTGATGTTATCTCTCTGAATCTCCATGATTTGATTCCCTAAAATAAGTACTGTGGCTTAAGAAATAATGTCAATATCAAGGATTTGGCTTGTTTTACTTTGAGCAGCTGAACACAGTATGTGTATTGCAGATGAAAATACTGCTGCTACCTATCTTTTGTAAAGCCATTTTTTTTTCTCTCTCTTTTGCTCACCCACTCCCACTTGACTAGAACGACACTGAGCGCATATTCACTGGTAAACAGACAAGGCCATCCATCCTAAGGTGGTCAAATGAAGACGTGTGAGCTTGCGACTGTGTGTATTATGTGCAGAGCATGCCACAGCATGCATGTTCGATTTACAGCGCCGACACCCACGCATGTGAAGCGCTCGGCAGATGCAGAGACATCAGCACAAAGTAACAGTATTGTGCACAGATCCTGACAGCGAGCAGCAAAAACCTGAGAAATAGTCCTCTTTACTCTTGGGTCTTTACGCTTGCCTGAGTTTCTTTCTCTAATTTTTTTGAAGCTGTGTACAATGCACGGCCCGCATCATTGCAGGAAAAAGGGAATAAATGGGCCATCACAGCGGAGGTAATATCCATGCCTTGAGGTTGACCACAGGATCTGTGTGTGCCCACAGTTGGTTAGGCAGGTGGTGTGTATCTTGTGTAGCTGCAGGCTGCATTGGCTCAGTCCTTTTCCTTTATACGCCTGAAAGAGGCCAGTTTCCAAGATGAAGTTAGTGAAAGCTTGAGACCCACACTACATTTTAGTTAGCCGTGTGCCTGTCTGATTCATACAGTATTGTTCCAGGCTGCTGATTAAAACAAAAAGTTGAAGTTTAGATAATACTTTAACCTCGGTTGTGTCCATGTAAATGTTTTTTTTTTTCCCTGCTGAGATTGGCATGCATTGCCTGAAAAGACAGTTCATGAACGCAGATAAGCAAATAAGCAAACACGGTTCATACCAGTGCACCATGACATTTGTGTGTAGTTTGCATGGAGGCTTGCCGTGATGCAGATAATCTCCCGTTCATCGAGAGCAGGGGGGAATCCGGCTTTAGGAGACATGGCCGTGCTTGTGCATGTGGCCATTTGTTGGCCGTCCATGCCTGCATCTGAAGCAGGATGGATGAATTATAGGATATGAGCAGACAGCTTAAACAAAGCACACACACACACACACACACACACACACACACACACACACACACACACACACACACACACACACACACACACACACACACACACACACACACACACACACACACACACACACACACACACACACACGGGCATAACCTTACAGTGTGCCAACCTGGGCTCGACCAAAACTGCTGCACCAAGACAGCAGCGTGTCAAGTCTATCAGGTGTTGTGTCACAAGCTGACATCAGTGGCGTTATGTAAAGGCTTATGAAAGCTAGTCTGGCAACGGAGGATGCAGGTGTGTTTGTCGCCTTTCCATGATGCATAGCTGTACTATTCGCATGTTGTTTTTTTTCATCGCACCATTTTAATGTGGGTATTGAGAGCAAGTTTTAATGAATGCGTATTGTCATCAGGTTCCCCTTGCCCAGGATAGCTAGCTTTGTTCCAAGAAAGACATCAGCTCCACAAAAGACGGATGTCTGCGTGTGGGCTGCGTAGTGTACCTTGCACTGTTGCACTGGGACGTAATCTCAGCTCTTTCTTTTTCTCCCTCACACTCGTAGCTACTTAGAACAGAAAGCGTTATCAAACCGAAGTAGTGTGTGAGCTATTAAAAGGTGACCTCCTTTTTCTAGGTCATTACCAAAAAAGAATGGATGGATTCTAGTTATGAATATCCAAAATTCTTGACAGAGAGGGATGAGAATGGAGAGGCATATTTCTAGCCTAAGGGAGGTTAGGAGGGGTTGGGATGAAAGGAAGGAAGGGAGGGTGGGGAAGAGAGCGTATTTGTGGGGGGAGGGGGGGGGTTGGTGAGGGCATGGAAATGGTTGTGGCTGGAGCTGGTACAATCTGAAGAGGAAAAAAGGGAAGACAGAGGCTCGTAGTGTGTTGTCTGGTGAAAGAGGGACATGATAGTTAAGAGAACACAGCGGAGGGAGATCTTGTGACGGGGTCACGAGAAATAAATCAGGCATTAAGCCGGAGAGTGATCTTCTTGCTCCTTTGCTGAAACAGTATGCAGTCATTACCGCCGCAGCCTGTAACAAAGAACACACTCTCTGTATTTGCCTCCTTTTGTTAGCTAGACAATCCGTTTTTATTATGCCGGCTACCTTGGAGGCACCAGTGTGCAGCATTCACTGCAATGCATTGATTCATCCAGGAGAAATGATGAAGATAATTCCTTTGTACTGAGCGGTAGAGCCTATCTCGTCTCTGTTCTCCAAAATTGGACATCTAGTTGGAAGAGGAGACGGAGGAGGGTCATTTCCCCTTTATGGACAGAGATTTGAGACCCAAAATTTGTGTTTGAGATTAAGGTATTTCTTCCTGCATCAACAGAGAAGCAGCTATCTCTCCCTGCCTTTTTACAGACCTTAGGTGTTCAAACCTCCTGCTACTGACCTCAGACCAGCTTTTTCTCCCCTCCAGATTCTCAGTGGAGCTGAGGCCCTTCTTCTCTGTGGTACACCAAAAAGATGAAGAGCATAGAGCAAGCCTGAGGGGCTCGCAGTTATATTTACTGTCTGCTACGAAAGAGAGGAGAGAGAAGGGATGGATGGGAGGGGTTTTAAAAGAAAAAAAAAAAAAAAAAAAAAAGGAAGAAGAAGAAAGAAAAAAAAAACCAGGAACGAAAAAGAGAGGGAGACAGAGGAGGGGTTGCTATGGTAACAAAAATATGGCTGCTCTTCAAAAACCTTGAATGTAGGTGGTGGTGAGATGAGTGTATGTGTGTTTTTTCCACCTCGTCTTTCCCTTCCAGTTTTGCAGATATTATGGATGTGCTGGATCCCTTTTGATATCACTGAGGACCTGAATTGCCATCAGGTTTTTTTTTTTTTTTTTTTTTTTTAATTGCCTGAGGGTGGTGTTTCTAGGCAGTATGTAGAGCATAGCGGGGTACTGTGAAATGTGGGTTAGGCCCAACAGACCCCCCCCCCCCCCCCCCCCCCAGCAAGTAAGAGGGGCTATTGTGGATTTTGAGAAGCTTAAAAACGGTTGTTTTAATGAATGCAGAGATTGTGAATTTTAAACTGAAATCGAGAATGTTCTGGCATGAATAAAAGCAGAATAAATGTACTTGCCTATAGTGTAGCCTTTTTTTGGGGGGCTCCTGTCCATATGTGTAAATGTGGAAACCCGACACCACTTGAAATATTGCAATGATCTTACATCCAGATATGGACTCAGGAGGGCAGCGGACGATCACTGAAGGAATGCAACCCTTTGACAACGACCCCTAGCTGTAACCTTTTGGCAGAGGCAGCTCAGTGTTAGATGCTGAATGTAGGGCAAGTTGTGTTAATCATCTTCATTAAATTAGCTTGTATTCTCCCCCCACTCGTCTCTCCTCTCCTTGGAAATATTTTTGATTTGTTCACGAACTGTAGGTCAACTTCCTGATGTTGGACAAAGGCGCTTTGTCATACTGTACTTGCAGTCATAACCAGTTTAGGTAATGAAGTTGGAATTTCAGAAGAGGGATTTCATAATGTATAAAACTGACTTCGATGAACATCCCATATTAAAGTTTGTATTTGTACTAGGTTGTGCTGATTTACTTTGCTTATTAATTAACAGAATAATAATTACACATCAAATACAAAACCAGACATCTGCATGTTCTTGGATCTCCTCAACTGGCATCAAACTTGTTCTTTTTTGCGTTACGTGGCACTCCTGTCCTGTGTTACAGATTTTGGCTGTACTCATGATCTTGGCACAAATGAAGAGTCATAATGAATTATCCACTAATTGAGGGTAATGGGGGGGTAGCACCTAATAGGACCAGATAAAATGGATAAACACCGAGTGTGATATACAGTTTCTACACTGTTAATGCCACAGAATGTACAGAACATTGGAAAAATACACCCAGGATGCTGCCTAAAACTGCACTGTGTACATTTGCACTTACGACTTGATGACGGTGGTGCGTACCGTGCATACAGATTTTCGACAGAAAATCTAGTGCACGTAACAATAGTGAATTTGTATTGGGTTTTGAAAGCTGACAAAAATGCTGATGGCCTGCAACTCAACTGCTACAGCGAGTGCTGCTCACGCTTCGACCATTTTGTCTGCAGCTAGGTGCTTGCAGGTGTCAAGTGTTTCAACACTATAAAAATGTTTATGCACGTGTGGTACAAGTAGGGCAGGTATACATACTGTTTCAGAGTGTGCAGAACGGATCGGGCTCTGAGATGGCTGCTTGGTAAAAGTCTGTTGTTTATAGTTATTGGACAACAAAGACAGTATCCACAAGTAACCAAAGTTAAGTTCTCTGTGCTCATTTCTTGTTCCTCTTTCAGAGCTTTTAAGGCTCCAGCAGAACTACCTGAACCATTGACGAGAGAGTCTACCAATGATTTGATTTCACATCATTTCAGCACAAAATAATGTTTTAATTTTCCCCATCTTTGTTTATTTCAGACTTAGTCACAGTCTCAAATATCACAGTCCCAAGTAATCCAATCCTCTTAATGTATTAATACTTACAGCACTGATAAATGAAAGAAGAATGCCCTAATTGTTTACAAGGTTTTTCTGAACTCCATGTCCTTCTGTGAATCAGAGTATCTTCTGCCTCACCTTCTCCACTTTTTCTTATTCTTATGTTACTTTCTTTTGTTTTGCTGTGTGAATAACATGTTATACTGTATATAGACTGTATTAAACTAGCAGTACTTTGCATGTGAATCAAACAAATGGTTTTGGTTGCATTTATCCAGCGTTGCAGTTTCCTGGCTTTTCTTTTTTCTTTTTTTTTTTTGCCATTTGGTTATTCCTGTAGATATGATGACTGACCGGGCTTTATGTTGCTATCTCACTCTGCCCACATTGTAACTTTGCACCCGTGTTCTGTGTCCCGTTCAGGTACGGGAGAAAGTGGCAAGAGCACCTTCATCAAGCAGATGAGGATCATCCACGGAGCCGGCTACACGGACGAGGATAAGAGAGGCTTCATTCGGCTTGTTTACCAAAACATCTTCACCTCCATGCAGGCCATGATCCGCGCCTCCGAGAACCTCAAGATCCCCTACAAATTTGAGCAGAACCGGGTAAGGACCGATGACTCCATGATTTCACCAGACATTTTCCCCTAAAGCAGAGTTGATCTTTCAACCTACCAAAAAACATAAACCAGATGGCAAGTAATGGGTTCATAGTGCATAGACTGGTATGTAGAATTTCAGAATTGCAAGCATTAAATATTTGGAGTAGATATTAAAAGATGAGGCAGCGGATACATTTCCAGATTAACTGTGCCAAACTTTCTGTTGGACATCATACATTTCTGATGTTTGACCTGAAGATGAAAGAACAATTCTCCACGGTATCGACGCCATTTTTGTTTTCAGAGTCAGACCAACTGTGTGTTTTGGGTCTTACCTCGGAAAAACTTCTGGCACGCAAAAAGTGATGCATTTAGTTTGTCTAGCTGCAACATTATCTTTGGAATAAGTAGAATAGGTGGGTGGTTGGGATCGGCCGCTAGGTCTAAACACACAGTGAAGAAAGCTATTTGCAGATATCTGAAATGTCTTCAGCTGAAGATTGATGGAAATAACTAAATACATCTTTGTTAGTCTTATTCATTGTTCCGTCTCAAATCTTCCGTGCTACTAATCTCACCTTCTTTTCCCTCACGTGTGTCTTTCCAGTCTAATGCCATGATTGTGAAGGAGGTGGACATTGAGAAGATCAATGGCTTTGACCATCCCTACATCGCCGCTATTAAAACTCTGTGGTCCGACCCGGGGATCCAGGAGGCCTACGACCGCCGCAGAGAGTACCAGCTCTCTGACTCCACTAAATAGTACGTGTGTGTGTGTGTGTGTGTGTGTGTGTGTGTGTGTGTGTGTGTGTGTGTGTGTGTGTGTGTGTGTGTGTGTGTGTGTGTGTGTGTGTGTGTGTGTGTGTGTGTGTGTGTGTGTGTGTGTGTGTTTTTCTCTCTCCCACAATGGGTGTGATGTCTGTCTAGGATTTAAGAATGGTATTTATGAGCATCTGTGACACAATCTGTGTGTGCTGATGTAATTTTTTGTGAGTCTGTGACGCTGGTTTAGGAACCGTCTATTCTTCCTACTTTATTCTGTTAATGCTTAAAAAAGATTGAATCCTTTCTTTTACATTTTAGCTGTTGTAGAAAGTTTGCAAAGATTTGTTTTTGCACATCTCGCATATCTAACAATGATTTCAAGAAAAACAACTGATGACTAACGGAAAAAATATCCCAGTTCCCAAACCTGTGAAAAACAGTCTCTTAGTCTTTTGTCATGTTATCTACATTATTGGATTAAATGGAAACGTGTGTGTGAATGTGTTATTGGCAATCACATGTACGTGCTGGATTTGAATGGTGTCAGTGTGTATGGGCTTTAATTATGTGAGTGAACTTGTGTGTGCACGCAGGTGAAATTTGAAGGGTCAGTTCACCAAAAAGGAAAAAAAAAAAGCTGCTTTCATTGTTTCTTTCTGTATAGCTCAATAATGCCCGAGGTAAGTTGAAAAATATATGTTTTAGGATTTTGGGACAACTGACCCTTTGTTTCACACGTGGCAGAAACACAGATTTGTCTCCAGATATCAAGACAACAATTTCCAGAGTGATTAAGGTGTGTTTGGATGTGTGGTTGTTGTCAGGTTGTGTGTAATTACCATGTGGGTTTGGTACTGGGCAGGGCAGTGCATTAGGCATTTGATCATGTGCGGTATCAGGTGAAAAATTTCAAAATTCTCCTGCCTATTTCACAATTTAACAATCTTAAATTAAAAAAAACCTCAGGTTCAAGAGCACTATTTAGCTTCTAATTGTTATTTTTGTTCTTTATTCTCCAATGTGGACTTAGTATTTCTTAGTACAGCAATGTGTCATTGAGATTTGTTACAATTGAGGAGATTGGGTTTCCTGATCCAGAGTTCATGCTGCCCAGCCAGCTAATATAGAACAGAACTTTGAGTCAAAACCCTGCCTGTCATTTCACCCTGGGCATAAACAACATGCTGTCAACTATATGAACATATTCCATTATTAATGAGGGAATAATTCCAGTCCAATCTGATAATATTTCAGATTTTGGTGTTCCTCCTTCCCAGTGGTTTCCATTCTATATGCACAGAGCACTCAAATACAGCTGTGATCATATTTTCAAGTTTAGCTTTGTGTTTATTTTTTGAATGTCAAGAGATACACTCCTAACCATGGGTGTAAAAATAACTTGGCAAGGTGTCCACCCATTGGGTTTGCACCTTGTTGTTTGTGGCCAAATGTGTCAGCCTCCTCTTTCATAGTCTTTTTTTGTGTGTCTTTTTGCCACAATTACATTATAAAAAAATATATGACCCCAGGCTACATTGCCAAACACTTATAACCAAACTTTATAGTGCCCCCTGGTTGTGGTTGTGCTGTACTGCAGTTTAATTTAGCTTCAAGTCTGCATCCATGCAGGTGTGCTTGCAATGTGATGTGACATGTGTAAGCTGTGTGTTTCTGCATATGTTTGGAAAAGAAAAAAAAGGAAATTTTTTGTAAATCATTGAAAATGTCTTCATTTCAGTGTTATCCACACTGTTCATGTGTATCTCCAGTTACCTTAGCGATATAGATCGTGTGACTGCAGAGGGATATGTTCCCACCCAGCAGGATGTGCTGAGGGTCCGTGTTCCCACCACGGGTATAATAGAGTACCCGTTTGACCTGGAGAACGTCATCTTCAGGTACCCCCCAGGCACCAGGACTGCAGCATCACCATGGCTAGAGCACATAAACCACTGATGACTGTCAGCATAGCAACACATAGCTCAGAGGGGAAGATTTATTGCTGTCAATAAAAAAAAAATACAACAACAACAACAACTTTGAAATAGCCCCAAAACACTAGTCTGAGTTACCCTGTGGCGGTAAATAGAAAAGATGCTGTGTTAATCTGATTAGATATCAGTGGTTTGTGTTTAGAATCGTCCCGAGGCCCTAGGATCAAACCTCAGGCCGGACGTGCTGCACTGAAAGCGTGTGCGGAGCAGCCACAAAATACAGGATAAAGAAGGATTAGGCAGCGATGTCAAAGATCCTCCAGGATTTTGTTATAAATGTGTGAAAATGGTAGAATTTAAATTATGGAATTTGAAATGGCATTTGCCTTTGGAAAATACAATTAGGGAGTCTTGTGATGTCGGACGTGTCCAATCCTTTTTTATCTGACCACAGGTGTTGCTGTTTCTGTCACTGCTACTGTCACTGACACCACCTCACCGTCTGCACCATAAATCCACAAATGACCTCGGTGCTAGTTGGGTTTTTGTTTTTATTCAAAAGAGAATCGAGTAAACTCAAGGTTACGGTTACAAGTTCTTAGCTAACTCGGTTAGCTCAAAAGTTTAATGTTTTTATGGAAAGAAGATGATGGTGGTGCAGTGAACACAAACTAACACCTTTTTGTTTCTGTGATATGGCCTTTTCTGTGAATCTTCCTCAACAGGACTGATCCACACTTTCCTGGAATGGCAGGGGGGGTTGCGGTAATTCCCTGTCATGCTTTATATAACTGTTTTCCTGTCTTTTTTTCCCTCTTTATCTCTCCCTTTTTTTTTCTTTTTTTTTTTTCCTCACTGGCCTGCCTGTAGTTATCTTTCGGATCTGGATCGTATTGCAGATCCCAGCTATCTTCCCACTCAGCAGGATGTACTCAGGGTGCGCATCCCCACTACAGGAATCATAGAGTACCCCTTCGACTTGCAAAGCATCATTTTCAGGTAGAAAGATGTGGCTCCGTCCCTCCATGTTTTGTCATGACGTCATTACCTCCTCATCCGATGTGTTTCTTTTTTTTTTTTTACTGAGCCCCCAAATAAACTTTTTATCCTCCCCATTAATCAAAAGAACTTGTTAAATGTTATTGATTTAACTCGTTTTTCTTCAATCCCTACTTTTCTTAACGTTTCCCTGTAATCCTAAAAATTTAAAGTCGTTATGTTTTATATTCTCGTCATCATACACTTAACTGCCGCCACCAACAACAATCGTACCACACAAATCACAACCCCCAAATGAACACAAAGTCCTACATTCTGGTGCCCGGTCTCTGTAAATGGGTCACCTCCTCTTTTCCTCCTCCTCTCCTCCTTTCCTCTCTGGCTGGCAGAAGAAACGAGGTCGTCCTCTCCGCGGTGGAGGAATGTTATTTTGGGCAGCAGGTCCTGCAGGGCCTATATTGGCCCCAGGTCTCTGTGGACCACAGTGGACTGGGCCACCACTAGGGGGCACCATTGCATTGTGAATTTTAGCTGATTGGTGCAGCTTTCTCGGAGACCATGTTGCACCTGGTCTAAAGTCGGGCACCTGGACTTTCAGAGGCGCACAAAAACACGCAACGCCAAGGCAATACAATTTTACAGTTGCCGTATTTATGCCTCTTTCACAGGAAAAGTTTCTTCACCGATTTTTACTGAATCAGTTGTCACAAGTGAAGGCTTAATGAAACTGGGACCTGAAGTCCCTGATGAGCAAAAGGTGACCTTGTCAAGGAGAAGCTCAGGGAACCTGAAACCATCTGAGGACTCGCGCTATCTATCAGTGTTTGAGTCAAGACTGTGGTTCATGAATGGCTTCTTGCTGACCCGTGCTGAAATCAAACTTTTTATGGTTATTTTTGGCTTACCCGCTGTTTTTTTTTTTTTTAATCACCTTTTCAACTCTACCTCCTGTCCTCTGACTGTCCTCTATCCTTTGTTCATGTCCTTTTCAGCTGTTCTTTTGTCCTCCATTTTAAGTCATTGCTGTTTCCCTATTTGTCTTCTCCAAGTGTGTTTGAAAACGTGACAATTATTCTCATCTGGTACTTTGTCACGCACAACAGGGAAGACGGTTGTGTAGTTGAGAGACTAATGTGTTCTGACCTTTCAGCATAACACAAGGCAAAATAGAAGCTGATCTAGCATCAGATATAATGTCGACTCCGTGTTTGGACTACAAAAGGGGTTTAAAGATAAAAAGCTACTTAGTTTATGAATTGCAGTAAAATCCATATCAAACATTTATCTAATTCTTTATTTATTTCTTAGTTTTTGGGGGAGAGTTTCTCTGTTGAGGAATTTTTGGTCGATTTTTAGCAAACGGTTAAAATAATCAAGATTTTCCAAACGGAGTGGCACTCCTTTTAAAACTGATCCTAAATCTGTCTTAAAGGGAAAGCTTTCTCGGTGGCATGCAACACTCACTCACTCACTCACTCACTCACTCACTCACAGTGACAAAAACGTACTCACACTTTAAATTTGTTCGTTTGTCGTTTTTGCCAAATAGAGATTTCTGTACACGTTAAAGCTCTGAGAACCATGTCCAAGAAGTTGTTGGATTTTAGATGAATTTGATTATTCCTCTCTTTAAGGTGTTGAATCCATCAAGTGATTTAAAAAAAAAATAATAATAATTACAAAAAATTCCACAAGCAACTTTACAATGAAGTTCACAGGACTACAGAATAATCTTTTTTTTTAACAAATGGTCAGGGCTCAAAATAATTGATAGGTCTACTTCTGATGTTTCCTTAAATGGTAGTAAAAAATATGCTTAATGGGTCCCTGGTTGAGAGGCTGTATCTTTATTTAGGTCATGTGCTGAAAATGTTTAAGGGAGACTAGGAGTTGTCTTTAGGACTAATGGCCTGAAGACAAAAATGGTTATTATGTTATAAATTTCATCTGTAGTATATACGTATTGTTGAAAAGACCAGGACATAAACAATTTGGTGATTCCACTATGTATATCTTGATGGATTCAAAACTGATGTCAAAACAACAAAATGAAGTCCATAAAGCCATTTCAGTGCATTGGGAATACTGAGAGCTTCAACTTTTATTCAGTTTGTTTTACACTGTCAGTTTTATGGTCTTTAAATAGATCACATAACATAATTTAGGCCACCCAGATGTGCATGCTAACGTTTTCACTTGTTATCCTCTTCTTCACCTTCATCTCACCATCAGGATGGTGGATGTAGGGGGTCAGAGGTCAGAGAGGAGGAAGTGGATTCACTGCTTTGAGAATGTCACCTCCATTATGTTTCTGGTGGCGCTGAGTGAGTATGACCAGGTCCTGGTGGAGTCGGACAACGAGGTAAGAGGACAGACAGCTTGTGTTTGATGTACATTATTTACCGTATTTTAAACGTATAAACCTATTTTTGAAGCCAAACAACCATAATGATCATCTTTCTGTCCCTCTACTCCCAATTTTGCACATCAGAACCGTATGGAGGAGAGTAAGGCTCTGTTCAGGACTATCATTACCTACCCATGGTTTCAAAACTCCTCCGTCATCCTGTTCCTCAACAAGAAGGACCTGCTCGAGGAGAAGATTTCCTACTCACACTTGGTGGACTACTTTCCTGAGTTTGATGGTGAGATCACGTATATATTTGGGTGTGTGTTGAATGCCTGATTGGTGTGTGGCTCTGTATGTGATCGTGGATGTTCTAGGCTTTTTCTTGCAAGAAAAACCTCATGTTTTTGCTTCACAGGAAGACATGAAAGTGAAATTTATCCAATGAAATGATTTGCATTCGCACCTGACTTGTTCCACACAGTTTAAACACATCTTATAATGTATGCCATGACGACGGGTACAGGAGTGTTTACATATACTCGTCTGCCTCTTAATTTAAGGTCCCCAGAGAGATGCACAGGCAGCGCGGGAGTTCATCCTCAAGATGTTTGTGGACTTAAACCCAGACAGCGACAAGATCATCTACTCTCACTTCACTTGTGCCACGGACACTGAGAACATCCGCTTTGTGTTTGCAGCTGTCAAAGACACCATCCTACAGCTCAATCTCAAAGAGTACAACCTGGTGTGAGGCTCCCGTACGACGCACATCCTCCTCCGCATTGCACAAACGCACACCTCTTTGGAAATGTGCTGTCAACTCCACATGCATTACACAGCACACTACTCCGGCTCTCACACACACACACACAAATATACAGTCACACACATATACAGACACACACACACACACGTATACAGACACACACCAACAGAACCATTGCTTTTTTTGTTGTTTTTTCTAGTACAGTAAATTCACAGATCCTCCCGCCTGCAAACGTGCCCCTCCTCTTTCACCAAAGCCTCTTCCTCCTTCTCTCGGCAGCTTGTTGCGTCAGAGTCTTCGGTCCTCCCAAAGCTGCTCCGTGTGTCAGATTTGGCCCCAGCTGCTGGCTCTGGCACATTTCATCTGGCACACAAACCTTTCACACGGGCTGTACAGTGACTGGAGGGGATTTTGGTATTTGTGTGTGTGTATATGTGTGTTTGGGGCAGCATTGATTAGCGAGGAGCTTTTGTTTTGGTGAAGAGCAGCAAAAAAAAAAACCCTCCATGGCCCTTCAGAGTTGATCCCCCAGCGGTGTGAGATCACATCCTCCGGTGTCTCCTTTCTACGCGAAGGAGGTGAGCACTGTATCTCCTGACACAATTCAAGTACCAGTTGGTGCTGAAGAAGCGAAATTTCAGAGTGACTCTCAACCAGGATGGGAGGTCGCACACCAGACACAAGGGGACGGGGCTGAGGATTCTGCCTCCACCTTGCATCTATGAATGTACCCACCGGTGTGAGCATCGCAATCGCAAAAAAATATAAATATATATTATGAAGTAAATGTATATGTAAAACACACTTAAGATAAAAAAAAAAATAAAAAAAAAAAAGTACGAGGGGGCAAGACATAGCTAATCAAAATTTGTTCACTGCTGAGATTTTTAAAAATGTTTTTAATGATAGAAATGTGTTGCTACGTCTAATTCTATTTAACAAATAATGGCTAAATGGAAAGATGATAAGAAAATGTAAGAAAACTTTTTTGCAAAACAAAACAAAAACTCTAAAAAGAAGCAACAAAAAAAAAAATGTACTTGACATAAGTATCCTTTTAAGATCTCTGTTTTTGTCTTATGTGTAAGTTAATCACATGCTTCCCTCCTCTAGATGTTTTCTGTATGGATTCACATGGACAATTTTCCGCGTGACTTTCACAGCATCTGGCTCCACTGATCCACACCCTCATTACAAAACTCTAGTAGCAGGTGAGGGGTACCCTGCTATTGACGAGGCCCTGATTGGTGGAAGCATGTTCGAAGGGTAGTGTGATGTCATCAGTGTTCAATCAGCCCACAGAGCACATCTGCAGCTCGGGCTGCAAGTAGCCGATTCAACAAAAGAAAAGCTGTAAATGAAGCATGCCCACACCCCCACGGTGTGACTGGAATCCATGCGGTTAACATCTCTGATGACGTCACACCTGCGTCACTCAGCCGTCCAATCAGACACATTTCCTGACGGTGACGTCGTCCATTATATCGGGGTGTGCTTCTGTTTACTTTTTTTGTTTGTTTCTTTTTTTTACTGTATAGTCACTTTGTTTATAAACAAGATTGCTTGCTGTTGAGTGATGTGAGGAAAGGGGTGGGGGCTCTGAACCTTTCACAGAAAAACACACTCTGAAGTCTGCAAATGTTGTTTGTGTATATTTGTTTGTAAATACATATACACAAAACACTCCTGTACAAAAAAACGCTCTGTGGTACACCATCTTTGGCAAAAAAACACAAAAAAAACAAAAAAAAGTATCAACTTCTTTCATTAGCATACATTTTTGTTTTCCTATGAATTTATGGTAGTATTGATACTGTGATTATGGATTTTGTTCACTTGATTAATAGGACTACACAGAGCTGGGAGGAAACGATCGGCACGGGGCGACAGGCAGAGAAAAGGGTTTCCTCCCAACCAGCCTCAGAACACCACACTACTGCAACGGCTCTGTAATACTAACTAGGGCTGGTAGAAATCTTCACAGTATGGTGACAAGATGATTTTAAGAGTAATTAAAAGATTTTTTTTATTTATATAATTTATGGACCAGGTTTGAAGGTGTTGATAATTTGACTGCTTTTGATTCTGTCATGTTGAAGTGCTCCTTTTCTCATGGCGGAGCCTACTTGAGTCTGAACTGCTGTAAAAAAAAAAAAAAAACGAATGTCTGGTATAGTAAGGACTTTATCTCTGCTTTCTATTTCTTATCGAGACATTTCCAATTGTACTTGCCATCACGTCTCCATCCATGATAATACTCTTTGGTTTCTTTGGGAGCCCTCACATATTTTTTTTTTTTTTTTTTTTAAAGAAACTTGTATTTCCTCTTGGTTTATAGATACAGCGCTGTAATGCATACCTAGAAAAATGTACAGTACGAAAATAGTTGGACTTTTTTTTTTTTTTTTTAAATCAGTGATTGAAGACCTTTGCGGTCCATGCTTGCTATTTGTAATTTAACACAAAAATTCTGTTGTTGGTTTTTTGCATTGTTAATTTCCAGTTTTTTGAGGCTTGCTTTGAATAGTGCCAGTGAAGTGCAGATATACTTTTTTGGTCTTTGACCTTTTCTACAGGTGACTTACCCTTCATCCTCATTAAGGGCTATCACAGTGCATCAGACAGCGGGGAGTGGAGTACATGACCACAGTGAACCAAGTCATCCACTACTAATACTTGTTTATAAATGGAGATAACTTGCAGTATGTGCTATAAGAAGTATAGGCAGGGTGTTAATGCAAATGTAAGGTGTGTGTGTAGAGAGTTTACCAACATTAAGCCGTTTTCTCTAAGTATTTCTTTAGGTATCTGGCCCTTTGGCCTCTCTGATCTTCACGATATATAAAAATAATATATATACATATATATATATATATTCATATATATATATATATTATTTTTTTTCCATTGGTATCACGGTGTTTATCTGTAATACCCCATGCAGTATAGAAACACTTATCAGCAAAGACACCACTACCAGGACAAGTATTGCATGTTTTCCCAAGTATTTGAGTCGTAGCTGAACGCCAAGAAATCTTTAAAAAACCATACTAATGGTTTTGCATATTTGTATCCATATTTATCTATGGATTTGCTACTTTCTAGGTAGCCATTGGTTTCAGCTAAAGCTAGAAACTTGCAAAGATTTGGAACTTTATTGTCAGGATTTATAACTTTTAATGTCATTTAAAGAATAATTGGACTTTGTAATTCCTTGCATCAAAATTGTCATTTTGGAGCTGCCTCTTAAATCTCTCGAATTGTCTTGCGACTTTTGTCAGAAGGACTCGAGCCCATCAATCAGGGCATGTTTTTCCCAATATCAGATTTAATAGAAAAGTTAAGACGACTAAATATTTACTGTAAAAGGTCCCTTTTACAAAGATCCTTTTGGGGCTCTAGCCAGGTACAGAAATCCATTGAATTCATGGCGAGCAGTGACAAATTTTATTTCATGTTTTTTCATGCTTTGTCATTTAACAAAAAAAAAAAAAAAAAAAATTGCAGGAAACTTAAAATGCAAGGTATTCTTCAAGCTTAATGAGGCTAAAAACACCAGTATGGTCCTTGACTGCCATTTTGTCTGCTAAAAAAGACACTGACCCCGTGCGGAGGAAGCCAACGGTTAGAGACTGCTGTCCCAAAGAGGATCAGGATGCCAGTATTAAAGTGGAATGATTAACCCGTATGCATACCCAAGTATTTATCAGTAGTTGTGTTAATATTTACTGTGTGTTGAGTGCAGCTCACTTTAATGGTGACGAACCATGTATTTTTTAAACTTGACTCTACAACTCTGGCACATGGTGAAGGGCCGGGCGGCTGTTGGTGTGGGTTTAGAGGTGTGTTAGCAGCCCAGTGTTGCACAGTGTGTTTTTAACAGATTTTATCTCAAGATATACGAGCTGGAAAGAGGGAAGGCAGTGTGTATGAAACCTAAATCTCCTTTCATTCGTGTCCGTTTTTCTAGCATTAACCAGTGAAAAGGCTGGGTTGGTTTTTCACTACGACACTTATATTTATTGCCTTTCATTGCCTTGAATAAGGAAAGTTGGTCGGCCCTTTATGGTTTCGGAGCGTGCTCTGTGACTGTCGGGTGGCCGGTGTTGTTTGACGTTCCTTCCTGTGGGCTTGTTGTTGGACTAAGTGGAATCAAACTTATCTTTTGGTAATCAGTATGAAGTTGGTGCATAATCCACTTAAAGCTCGTTCCCTTTTTTTTTGTGTGTGTTTTTTTTCCCCCCCGCTCTCTATGATAAGAAGACATTACCAGAACACTATTATTTAGGACCACTTGATTTATTTTCCTCACTCCAATGAAACCTGAAGGTCAATTGTGTAGTGGTGTGTATAAAATGCTGGTTTTTTTTTTTAATGTAAACCAAATGTAAATTATGTATTATACTGAGTGTGCCAACCCCACTCTCCGTAGAGCCAGGCTCTCTCTAAGTGCCAACGCTGTGGTCATCATCAGAAGGACCACCTGAGATGGTCCCCCTTTTTAAATAAAACACACCAGAGACTAAAAGGATAGATGATTAAGTACACGCAAAGACTTTATTCTGTATTTAAGATTGAAGATTTAAAAGATAATCTGCTGTTTTTTAAGAAACTGTAATTATAATTGCATGTGCTGTTTATTTTGTGATGGAAGTGAGGGCTTGGATGTCTTCATTGAAGCGGAACCCTTTACAAAGGGGGTTCAATTAGTTGGTTATTATCGATTATTGATTTACATAACTCTTGCCATATTTTTTTATGTGTTTCATGTATTTGTTTCAACCACTGTTGCCTGATCCTCATTCAAACATGACTTATGATCATTGCCGCCTTCTAAGAGAGAAACATAATGACAAGGTATCTGTTTTAAATTGAAATAAATTTGTTCCTATACTTGCTGATGGTGTGTGCCAAGTTGGTTTCATGATTATGTGGTGGAAGAAGTATTCAGATCCTTTACTCAAGTAAAATTAGCAATGCAGCAATGTAAAATACTCATTTAGGAGGTAAATGTACTGTATGAGACATCCTACTTAAGTAAAAGTACAGAAGTATTGGCAACAAAATGTTGTCAAAGTATAACTGATACATATGATATCATTTGATTATTAACACTTAATATTAATCTATTTTGAGTTTTTTTGGACTTTTTCTGTAATCAAATCTTCTCTCATCTTTGATTTGAGATATCTTTATTGAGATATAGGATAATTTGAACATTTATCGAAATAAAATGCACCGTAATGTACTTGGGTTCATTGGGACTGGGTTTCTGAGATCATTTGATATATTACAGTAGAAACAGTTGCTCAGAAAAGCCTCCTGCATTCTTAGGCCTAAATGATTTGATCATGGTAAATCTCAGAAATAAATAGTAATGTTTTTTGGGTTTTTTTAATCATTAAACTAAACAAAACAAAACAAAAAAACGCTTTCAGTTGTAGCCTACAGTTGTCTTTTATTTTTAAATGCATGATTGTTTTTTTAGGGTCGGCTGTGCTAGAATAATATAGCGTACTAGCATATGCAACAGTCAGTAGGAGGAAATTTGAGTCAATTTGCTTAGGAAAATAAACAATGCTGTCAACATTAAAAAAAAAAAAAAAGGTAAATCATTAAACTAGATTTTGATGCAGGCCCCCCTGTGGCAAAGGATCCTGTCATGATACATTGGTAATAATGCAATATCCACCTTTAACGATGCTGTATTTTAGTAGTGAAGATTTCTCTTTACATTTGCACAAAAAAAGAAGAAGTAGCAGGGTGAAACTTACTTTCTGAGAGCCCGTGGTGTCTGACTCTGCCTTTGCGGCCCCCCCCCCCCTGCCCCCCCTCTTGTCTCCGGCCCTGGCCCGCAGCCACGAAGCCGGTCAGTTCATCTCTGTGCCACACGGGGCGCCCGCTCCTCCGCCGCTCGGTTTGTTTTCCGGGTGATGCTGCTCTTCTCTTCAAAGCAGAGGAAAGTCGGGGGCTCATGTGTCAACATCCAGGGTTTCCCCGGGGAGGCGCAGCGTTATTCCAAAAAACAAAAAAGCCCCTGATGTTCCTTTGAAGAGACGTTTTATTTTTGTTGGCCTTTTTTTTTTTTTTTTTTTTTTTTTTTTGCTCGTCGTCGTCGTCGTCGGAGCCAGCGAGGGTTTTTTTTCTCTCCCCCCTCTCTCTCTCTCTCTCTCTCTCCCGACTGCGCGGACCGGAGGACGATCTTCGGCTCCCGCTGCTTTTGACGTTAGCTTAACGTTATTATTTTTTTATTTTTGTCCTCCTCCCCCCCCCCACAAAAAAAAAACAAAACAAAAAGGATGACAGAGTACGAAGTGCGAATAGCGTCTCCGATCATTTATTAATATCTGAAGCGGCGGGGGGGGGTGGGGGGTGGGAGAGGAGGAGGGTGGGAGGAGGAGGAGGAGGAGACCCGTTAGCTTTAGCCAGCTGTAGCCTGGTTGTTCGATCAGACCGAAAGAGAGAGAGGAGGAGGAGGAGGAGGAGGAGGGGGAAAGAGAGACGGAGAAACACACTGCTGACATGATGTTTCCTCAATCAAGGCACTCGGTAAGTCGGCCGGTTGAAACTCGGTTCCGCGGGGGGAGGGGGGGAGGGAGGAGGAGGAGGTGGGGGGGGCTGGAAGGAAGAAAAAAAAAACGGGAGCTAACGCTAAAGCTAAAGCAAGAAGCCGACAGCTGATAGGCTACACACGAAGCCGCTTTTTTTTTGGGGGGGGGGGGGGTGAAGGGGAGGGGAGGGGGGTAGATAGGGGGGGGTTGGAGGTTAGCTGTCAAAGCTTGTCTCGCAATGACCCGAGGACCCCCCCCTCCCTCATCTACCCCCTCCCTCCCCCCCGTCGTCGTTGTGACGCGGCTTGAAACTTTAAATGGAGGTTTAGATGTTTTAGATGCGACGCTTCGTGCCCGCCGCAACCCCCCCCTCCCTCCCTCCCTGTCGTCAAGCTAGCTCCGCTCACGAAGCGGCTAATTGAAAAGTTGATCGTCGGTGAGAGTTGGTGCGTTTTTTTAATTAAACGCGTTTATTTATTTTTTATTTATTTATTTTTTTTAAATTTAAGCCCGATCGAACTGCGTTTTCCCCACTGGCGACGAATCAGATCGCACACGATAGGGTGGCAGTTTTATTTTCATGAAAACCGATTTGGGACACCCGGTGGTTAAAAAGATTACGATTTAATCAATGTTTAAAAAAAGTTTACGCTGCAAATGTTTGGCTGGGTCTCACTTCACATTTTGTCAAACTATAAACGACTTTCTTGAAGAAGAAAAAAAAACACCCTGTAAATTAAGGGTTAAATTTTAAAGCAAAATAAGACACCTTTTTAATTACATCCGCCAAAGCTGCTTGTTAACTGTAATCTAATCATTCACTTCCCAGTGAAGAAAATTACCTTTTTTTTTTTCTTTTTTTTTTATTAAACCATTTGCTCAAAGAAACAAAAAAACGAGCCACGTTTTGAATGAGGTGTCTGTAAACACTCCTACAATAATGGCTCAATCTTTTTTTCTTTTTTTCCCCCTCCCATCAATCGGTAATACATATTCAATAAATTACTTGTGTTTAATCAATTAATCCCCATTGAGACCGAGATCTTATTTTCCAATAGCAACCTGAGTTTATAAATGTTAAAACGCAGCCTAAAACGACAATTTAAAACTGCACAATAATAGTCGTGCTAAAAGCGATAAAACTTAATAAAAGTAATTTAACATATGTAGGTCAATTAAAACGAACAAGCGCGCTATTAGGACCAAATCTCAAATTGTTATTCGTTCTAAATCGACAGATTATAATTTAGATTAACTGATTAGTGACTTGCTGTGTAAAAGGTCTGGGAGTTGCGCGGAAAAATAAGCTGCCACGGTGACATATTCAGATATTTTGTTTTGTCGACCCACTTTAAAACGATGTGAAGCCTCAAAAAAGACGGCGGGTTACCTTGCAGAGGCGTTTTTGCTCGGTGAGGTCACATGTCGAGTTTTGTTTCCAGAAAGCACCTGCATATTATTGCTGGTTAGTTTCAACATGTGACTGCCGCGTAGCAGATGTTCCTTGAGGAAATAAACCTTGTTGACGAGCTCGGTTTCAGTTTATTGTTATGAACATGACGGACCGACTGTAATGCCGTTTTACTATTTGTCCTCTCCGGACATGCTGATAATACGCAGAGCACCACCAGGGATTTCTTCAAGTTCATTCTGCTATTGATTGTGCATTTCTGGAGAGTTTCAACCATCAATTATGTTCACTATCAATCAGTTTGGTTCAGGAAACATCCCGCGAGCCCAGTTTAACATCCTCAAATAATCTATTATTAGACAGCAATGCGATCAGTGTTGACATTTTCAGAAGCAGGAAGTGCTAAACAATTCGATTCCTTTTCTTGACTGTAAAGTAGTTTGACTGTTGTCTTTGGATCGACCAATTGTTTCACCTTTACCTGAAATAAGCGGCCAACTTTTGTTATAGATCGACCCAGTTAATATTTCTTTTATTATTTACTTACCTAATTGTATAATGGTGTCTAAAATGTTTAGATTGTCATTGATTCCCCGTATTTTCCTGTCATCCAGGTGACGAATCGACTGGTTTCGGCTCTACATTTTTGCACTTTACTGCGTGCATAGCATTTTGGATGTAGGGTTTCGACCTCTACGCGGCCGGGTGACTCCCATCTTCTCCGTTCAATCCCATAATCCAGCTGGAAACCTCTTGCCCTTGTGCCACTTATTTAGAAACTAATGAGGTTTAGGGACCCGGATAAACCCTGGATTACAGCTTTGGACCGATGGTTTAAGTTTAGTCTGTACATAACCAGACTTCTAATGCAGCCGCTAAATACCTCTCGCATATGGTCAGCGTGGGGACACTTAACCTCCTGTAAACACATTTCCTCAAACCGCACACTTTGTGGTTACGAAAAGAGCCAGGCCGATGTTTTACAATCGGCGTCTTTAAAATGGCTGCGGACGTCCACGGAGCTCCGGTCGAACATACCGTCTCCCATCTTTTATCTCATTTTCTGCCGCGGACTCGGACGTGAGGCGCCGTTCAGACTGACCTTCATTTTGGCTATCCTCTCGAGGGATTAATCTTCACAGGTCAAAAGTGCCGTTTCTAAACAAACCCAAACATGCTTTCAATAAAAAAAAATTAAAAAAACGGACACAACTCCGCAGCAGGGCGGACGCGCGCGCGCTGTCTGGTCTGCAAAAGACATTTCTATTCATTTTCTTGGCCGCGGAACGGGAAGGCAAAGGTTGCGAATCCGAGCAATGATTTCCGAATACAAGTTTTGGACCTGCAGCAGCCGACGAGCGAGAGAATCGGCCCCTCGTGAGGCTGTTTTCGAGAGCAATTAACGTCCCCGCGCGAGTTTCTACCAAACCGACCATGTTGTTCTGTCTCACAGGCGTCCTCTCAGTCCAGTCAACCTCTCAAGTTCACCACCTCCGATTCCTGTGACCGCATCAAGGATGAGTTCCAGTTCCTCCAAGCACAGTACCACAGGTGCGCAGCAACGCAACCGCACACGCAGCAGCTTCTAATGTGATTTCAGCCCGAAAACATTTTCCCAAACCGAGTGTCGTTTTAACGTTTCTATTCTTTGTGCTCAGTTTGAAGTTGGAGTGTGATAAACTGGCCTCTGAAAAATCAGAGATGCAGCGTCATTATATCATGGTAAGTGTGGCGTTAACTTCTGCCGGCGACACGTGGCTGTTCTGCTCGATCTGATCCCCCCCCCCCCCCCCGTTATACACCGACCAAAAGAGTCTTTTTAAGTGTCGTGATCTCTGCTTAGAAGTACAAGCGCGCTTACAGGATTGTCCGGATCATCTTCATGTATCGGTTCACACAATTCACAAAGCACCACTCGATGAGCCAGACATAAATGCTTGCGAAGGCTTCTCTTAACGGCAAATGATCGATTACAGAAATATAAACACTTGGTTTTATAGTTTGTCCACCTATCCTGCAAAATGTGCGCGTATAAGAACGTCTTCTAATTCAGAAGAATTTGTTGTTTGTGTGTCTGCATACTGCATAAAAAAAAAGGTACAGAAAGTAGAGCTTCAGTGGATTCTTGTCTCTGTCTCCCTCTCTGTGTTGCAGTACTATGAAATGTCATACGGGCTGAACATCGAAATGCACAAACAGGTAACCGCTGTCTCCTGTCATCCGTCCTTCTTCTTGTGGCGCCCTTCACTTGTCTGACCTTTTTCATATTATCTTTTCTTTTTCTTTATTTGCAGGCTGAAATAGTGAAGAGACTGAACGGGATCTGTGCTCAGGTGCTGCCCTACCTGTCGCAGGAGGTAATGACAGCGGTTCCCGACACACGACTGACTTCACATTTCAACTGTTTATTCTTTCAGTTAAACGTGCAAACCAGGAAATCTGAATTGACGGTTTTTGTACCGTCCGAAGCGCCTTCTCTCGTGCTTCGTACAGAGTTGTGCGTGACCGTGTGGTGTCTTTGTTTTAGCATCAACAGCAGGTCATGGGCGCCATAGAGAGAGCCAAGCAGGTCACACCGCCGGAGATGAACTCCATCATACGGGTGAGCAGCGCGAATGAGCCGGTGCTTTCTAACGCTGCCTTCTCGCACCCAAACCGTCTACCCAATGCTGTTGCGTGATTTTCCGGTTTAATCGGGCTGCCGGAGACAATCCGCCGTCTTGCTGGCCAGTTTGTCCGTCTCCACGAGAGGCGTGATGTTTTTTTTTTTTTTTTTTTTACAAAACTATTTTCTCCACTTCGTTATTTCAGGGTCTATTTTGCACTAACGCAACTCTCTTTTTTTTTTAGCTTTTATATGTCACTTCTGCTTCACAGTATTTGAAACTAGTGAAAGGATTTTACGGTTTTCCTTCCGGTAATATACTCAGGAAATATGTACGTAAATATGTATTACAGGGAAAAATTTCAGAGACGTATAACCTCTATAATGTGTAGTTTGCCGAAGCGGCCTTATTTAAAAAAAAAAAAAATTTGAAATGTTTTGCTCGGCTCCTAAATGAACTGCAAACATGTATTTAAATGTCAAACGTTAGGATCCATCCATTTAAGGATAATTAAAATCGCAAAGATACGACACATCACAGTACATGACGTCTAACGTGAAGATGTGTCAACTCACTGCATCTTTACCATTCGTGTTTGCAGCAACAGCTCCAGGTGCAACACCTGTCCCAGCTCCAGGGCCTGGCCCTGCCTGTGACCCCGCTGCCCCTGGGCCTCACCCCACCCACCCTGCCCGCCGTCTCCTCCAGCTCCGGCCTGCTCTCCCTCTCCTCCATCCTGGCCAACTACTCCCACGGCCAGCCCCCCGCGGTCAAGGAGGACAAGGCCAGAGACGCGGCGGAGAGAGCGCCCAGAGGAGAGGACGGGGACAAGTCAGACTAGTGCAGAATACAGCGAGGAGGTTTGAAGGGGGATGGTTTTTTTTTTTTTGGGGGGGGGGGGGTGGTGGTGGTGGAGGGGGGGGGGGGGGGGTTAAACTGTTAACTGTAAATGGAGATTGATGTAAGTCTGGCTGCCTGTCTGCTGAGTGTTGATGTAGAGGAGTAACTGCAGGGATGATGACGAGCAAAGAGGACGGAGCTGAAATTTTTGGATGTGCAGAGGATGAAACTCCTGAATGGCTGAGAATTAAATGTTCTTATTATTTAGTGGTAATAGACTCGGTTCAGGCTTCTAGACTTTAAAATAGATACTCTTTTTTTTTTTTTTTTTTTCTTTTTTTTTTTTTTTTTAGTGTAAGCCATTGTTGTTAGGCTTAAACGGGATAAATGTTTTCCCATTTGGAGAGAGAGCTGATGAGGAAACAGCCTAACAGCAGTACATGGATCTGCCTATCTCAGATTTATTTTTCTTCCTTCTTTTTTGGTTATCAGATCTGTTGTCAGTGTTTATTTCCATGTCCTCTGTAGTCCCTGTGATTGTTTCTTATTGGCTGCTGTCTGCCAGTCATAATAAGCAAGTTTAGCAACATCTCAGCTCCATATAACTTCTTCTTTCCCTCCACTTATAATTTACAATGGCTCCATCACCTTTAGTCCAAATTGAAAAATGTTGACTGGAGCTGTTTGGTCAGTAGTACCATTAATTTACACTCTTGGAACCTGAAGCCCTTCAAACATTTTTTTTTTTTTTACCTTTTCATACGACCAACCACTGGATGCATTACCTGAGCTGTGTACCTCAGTCCCAGAGAAATGGGGATTTTTAAAAAAAAAAAATTTTTTTCCTTTAAAATCTTTAGTTTGTACAAATGGTAAGATTCCCCCGGCTTGAGTTTTTGATTTGTTTCGTAGGCTGAGCTGCTGCTGCTGCTGTTCGTGCTTCATGGAATCATGGACCATGTCTCTTCTTTAAATGACAAGAGTTTAACGCTCTGAAAAAAAAAAATGATTATTTTTTTATTTTTTTTAATTTTTTTTTTTTGACATGTTGTTTTCGTGAGGCTATAATTAGACCTTAAAAGGTGTCTGCGTGTTCGAGTGAATGTGACTGGACAGAAGAAAACACTTGTTTAATTTAATTTTTTTTTTTTTTTTGTCAAAGCACCTTTTGTATTTTCCTCATCCCCCTCCTCTGCTCCTGCCGGTCCACTCTTAAACAAAACTTGAACAGGATCTAAATGTCAGAACCGGATGGTTGCGACAGACAGACGAGTGCTGTATTTCTGAGTTTTCTGTGTTCCTTCCACAGACTGTTCAGTATATACTCATCTGGATGGTCTAATTTAGTTGTAGTTGGTATACAAGAACTGAAATGCCCTGTTTTTGTTTTTTTTTTTTTTTTTATTTTTACCAACAAGAAATACTGTAACTATGTTTTCTGAGCCTTCACGCCATCGTCTGCACAGGGTATGATTTTTTTTTTTTTTTTTTTCACCCCTGACCAGCTCCTCCATTTCCTCTATTGCATTGTGGGACAAAAGTGTCCATTATACAACTGATTTAAAACTAAAACTAAAAAAAAAAATGTGTTTGAATTCTCCGATGGCTTGACAGTGATTTATTATTGTAGAGAGAATTTTTTTTTTTGAAATATGGCTTCAATCACAGCTTTATTCACCCTTACTGGATGGGACAGTCGAGGCAGACGTTTCACACCATAAGATATTCAGCACCATATTCATACAACAACCATGTAATGATATTTATCGTCATTGGAAAACACCCAGACACATTTATTGATAGCTTTAACCATATTTACCCCGGCCCTATTTGAGTATATGTTGTCCCTTCTTTTAGGCTAAATGTGGCTCTGAACTTCAACTGATTTCAATTAAATCGGTGATCCAGGACTTTTAGGTCTGAAACATGCAATGCACACAAATTTAAAACCTGCGGTGTGCAGTGTGGGTTCAGGACATAATGTTAATTCTAAAAAAAAAAGTGGAAAAAAAAAAAAAGTCTAAACTGTATGCTTGATTTTTTTTAATTTTTCTTTAGCATGCTAATAAGGAACTCAATCCACAATGCAATACACAAAGAAAGTGGAACAGCTGCTTACAGCTGGAAATTGTTAAACTAATGTTCGATAACCGCTCCAGGAACACCTCGGAAAACAAAAGATAACTATGACTATTTTTTTTTGGATGCACATATTGCCGTCTCCTGAAATTGGCAGTTGCATTTCAAAGTTTGTGTGACATCCAGCGAGTTGCATGCGCAGCTCGTTGTTGGTATAAAACTGGTCGGTATGTTGAGTTCTTGTGTGCGAACTGTAATTAATAACGTGTGCAGTGAGTGGCACGGTAGAGGCGGGACACTGGCTGAAGTTTTAAGGTTGAGAGGCGGTTTGTCGTTTGGGCAGCAGAGGGCAGCAGTGCTTTTTCCCACTGATCGGTAGCGTGACCTTAACTAACGAAGGTGTCTGAAGAGGGTCTGTTGCTGTGCGTTAAATCGCATTATCGTTTGCCTCTTCGCTTCCTGGCGCCCGCAGGTGTCGGCTTGTCCCTCCTTAAAATGTGAGTGCTTTCCGGAGCGTGTCCCGAGACGGGGAGCGTAAAAACCTTTCTTCTGTAGTTTTAAGTTGAAAAGCGCTTAAGTTGTGGCTCGGTGCTCTTTTGTTTTTCCCCCTTCTTCCCGTCCGTGCCGGTGTTGGGAAGCTTGACGAGTTTCCCTCCCTGGAGATTTGACTTCAATATATAGAGCGCGAGGACAGATGGGTCGAGTCAACTTCGCACTCTTTGTACTGACGTCGGTCTCGGTAGAAAACCTCCTTTGGCAAAACTCAGACATGTGAATGATGGTATGTGTGTTTGTTTTGCTGTGAAGGGCCAATTTGTATACATATGAATATATCAATATACATATTTTTTAAAGCATTTTTGTATGTCTCAAAGCTGCTTTTTAACGTGTGTATCATGGAAGACTTTTGGTGTTGTATGTGTGCATTACAAGCCTACAGTAAGAGAGGCACAATGTTGTATACCATGTCGTTTTTCCAGTTATTTTTCTTCTTCCTCCCCCTTCTCCTCCCCCCCCACCCTTCTCCTCCCCTCCCCTCCTCCCCCCCATTCATTCTCTCAGTAGGCTGTAACACTTAACATTGTTTTCTAGGTTTGTAAATGTTCTATCCTTTTTTTTTTTTTTTTTTTTTTTGTGCAAACGAAAAACAGTTAAATGTGTTTATGAACACGGTCTCATTTTAAAATACCCGGGGTAAAAAAATTTAAAAAAATTTAAAAAAATTTAAAAAAAAGCAAAGATGTAAACAAGCAACTGTGTACTCTCATGAGAATGAATCAACCTTTTAGCAGTAAGGAAGCTTCTCTGGTGCCTTACAAATAAAAGACGTGATTGAGAACGGTCATCTCTGTTTGGTCGATAAACATGTTGTGAAAGAGAACCCAACACAATATTCGGGAATCGAAATTAAACAGTCCCGTTCCCTCCGCAGCGAAGAATCCCGCAACCGTCGGCGGCAGGTTCAGGCATGAACCCTTGCGTCACCGCGTTGCACAGAATACCTAAAAGAAAAGGAAACAAACAAGCATTCCCTTGCCGACAGTCACCAGAAGTGACTCCTCGCAGAGTTAGCTCCTTTCTTCTTGCCGCAGCAGTAAGCAACACACGGACGCTAAAAGCACGCTGGCTCGTATTTATGGAGAAACTGCACCGCAGGAAAAGAAATGATTACATTGCGCACAGTTTCAAAATTGGGTTACACACGTTGTTATGAAGAGGGAAGGGAGGCGTATTTACTCTCTGCACTTCAGGTACGAGGAAGCTAAAAAAAAAAAACACTTTGAGTTTATGTGATAAACAGGCTCCAGTAACATCTCCATTTTGACAATCTTTAAAAGTAAAGTTTTGTCACTCGAAAACAAAAACGTTTACAGAGCAAAAAGTTGCCGGCTCAGGAAATGTCACCGATGTGTCACAGCGAAATTAGTGGCAATGCGCTCTTAAAACGGCACAACAATTTATTAGATAACAGAAGGTATAAACAAAGTGAAAATGTTAGCACTATACATTATGTACGTATACCACGCGTCAGTGGAAGTAGTCCATCGTTACGCTTGCGCATCTTCTAAAGACGTACAAACGCGGGAGACATCCGCAGAGAGAAATGACAAAAGTCTCGGGACGGGCGGATACAATCTAACTCCAGTGTAGATAAAGTAGCAACAGTCTTATCTGACTGACGAAGTGGAAAACATTCAGCCTCCCAGGCTTCTTTTTTTTTTTTTTTTTTGTCACTCAAGGACAGAAACGATCTTGTGAAATTTGACAGATCTTCTAAAGCGGCCGGTCACCTTTTTCCGTTTCACTCGCAGCATAAATTGTCCCGCACTTATCTGAAACTTTGCACTTGCAATCAGGACAACAACAACAAAAAATAAACATTAAAAATAAACAAAAACAAATCACTTGCACACTGTCGCACAAACCCCAGACACGAATCAATCAGACATAATTTTTGCAAAACGCGCCCCCCACAAATTACGCAGACGGAGGAGCTTCTGTCCCGACAGGTTTTGGGGAATCTTGGGGGAGTTTTCAGAACAGTAAAATTGTCGGGAAGGCGTCTAAAAAGGGGGCCGGGGGGGGGCGCTCGTGTGTCCTTTTTTGTAATGGAGCTGCTGTTAAGCGTGTGGGCCCAGGTTAGTAGGAGCAGCTAAGGCGGGGCGGGGGGGGGGGGGTGGCTGTTGTAAAAATAAAAAAAAAAACACTTTTTTAAAAATTTTCTTAAAAAGAGCTCATACGGGTCCAGAGCAGTTGTAGTGGTTCCCGTGCTGCGAGTCCGAAGGCCGCGGGCTCGGCTTACGCTCAAGGTGTTCGATCTCCGCAGCTTCGGGCCGAGTGCAGCGCGGAGGGCGCTGCTTGAAAAAATCAGACACGTATCGGACCTGTAGGAGCAAAAGAATCGAGAAATCATTTTCGATCAGCCATAACTCTTCCACCATAATTCTAGAAGTAGCTTTTAAATAGCTGCGGCTTCAATAACGAAATCGTTGTCTTTCGATTCAAAACCACGCTGGAATTTCACTCACATTGAGCACCGCGATGAGAGCTCCCTGCAGAAATCCCACCAGGACGTCGCTCCAGTGGTGCTTGTAGTCGGAAACCCGCGAGTAGCCCACGTACACGGCGAACGCCATCAGGAAGAACTGGATGGTCGGTCGAACCAGCCTCGTCCACTTCCCCTGCATTCTGGCCTGGATGTAGAGCTGCACATGCAAGGAATAAAAAAAAGAATTAAAAAAAAACCCAAAAAAAAAACACATTTTAAATCGTCTTGATAACTGGAGCTGCAGATTCTTGGACTTTTAAAAGGATAAGCTATTTGTTTTTGTTTTTTTGGAGAGGTGATGGTCAATAAAAACCTGTTGTTTTCTCCAATTTTTTTTTGCTTAATTCTTTTTTCCCCACCCGTGTTTTAAAAAAGAAAATGTAAGTCATTATTCTTGAAACTCTTATGTGCTTAATTCTAGAATTTCCCCCAAAACACACACACTGACAAATACCTGCGTTATAATCTTATCACTGTGACTTTTTTTTAATTTTTTTTTTTTTATTGGTTTTGACATTGAAATGCGTTTCAATTCTAATTATCCGAGAAAGAGAGTGTTTTAATGCAGAATACAGATTCTGTGGTAGATGTGAATATAACACGTGCTTCAGCAGTACAAGCAACCTTTCAGAATTTGACCCCCTGAAAACTCAAAACGGGGATTAAAGTATTAAATCTGTCACCTTCCGTCCATTGTACAGTTGTGTAGTATGACAACAATGGTGTTTTTAAACCGGCGCTGCGTATCCGCGCCGACCACCTCCTCCTGTTTAGGCCGATCTGTGTGTTTTTGGTAAACAGTCCTTTCGCGGCAGCGAGAACGTCTCGCACGACGAAGACACACTCACCGACAGAAAGAGCATGCAGTACATCCCGAAGGACGAGTGGCCGGAGTAAAAAGATAACCTGCGGAGCGAAACGGCAGCGTTATTGTAAAGTGGTTTTTTTTTTGGTTTTTTTTAACAATACAAGACAACGATGAATAAAAGTAAAGATTACAGTCGGAGTCGGTTTATGACGTCACGTACACCGAATAACCTCGAAGCATTTGGTTTACCACTGGGCCCAATTGGGCCGTACCGATAAAACTAAATATGTCGAAAGCTAATTGGCTTGTTTTCTAGGTCACATCCTGTTGACTGAATGTTCCCGAGTTATTGACTCAGTTTGCCATATTATGACATTTTTGAACGACATGCTAGAATGACTTTTTAAAAAAAAAAAAAAAAAAAATTTAAATCAAATTTTGGACTACAGATGATACTATGACCTTTTTTTTTTTTTATCAGATTTTGGCTACATTATATAGTATGACATTTAAATACAGTAATTATATAAAAAAAAAATATATATATATATGTATTCCATTACTGCCAATAGATCCCATTAAATCCTACACACTGGACCTTTAAAAACAGCCATTATTGACGAGATCAGGGTGTTTTTTTTCATTTGCACACTGCCAGTGAAGGACAGCGAAGGCGGCGCAGCGTTGAGGTCGGCCCACCTGGATTCGGTCACGTTGCGCGGGCTGCCGGTGCAGTTGATCTGCAGGACGTAGCCGCTGCAGCTAACCGGGGCGCACACCGACAGGAAGTTCGGACGCGGGCGACCGATGGTGAACTTGGCCAAGTCGGTCAGCGATTGGCTGACGGCCGCCCCAAACAGGTAGGTGCCCACCACCTTGTAGAGAGCGGACAGGTACTGGTTGAAGTGGGAGTTGGAGTGCAGGCGTTTCATGTGCACCAGGTAGGCCTCTCCTGTGGTGATCTGTGGGGTAAAGGGGGAAAAAAAACAACCAAAAAAACAAGATAGAAAAACGGTTCACAGATCATTTGGGAACGCCATCTTTGCCAGTGATACGCAAATGACCTTAAATCGTCAGATTCGTTTAGCACTTTATAAAATCACGGCGTTCACGTGGGCCCGAGACGAGACAAAAAAACGCTGGGACTCACAATGATGATGGAGCAGGCGATGGTGACCGCAGCCATCGTTCCGTGGGAGATGGTGTCTCTCCTGTAGGGATAGCTGATGCTCTTGTCATCGCAGTAGATTCCTCTCTGGTAAGGACTGAACATTAGAGTCAAGATGGCGCAGGGCAGAGCCGCTGCAGAAAGAGACGGAACGGCAAGATCAGCGTTTTTTTTTTTTTTTTTTACATGAGCACAGCGTGAAAGTAAAAACGGGATGAAAAATAATACGACGACCTCGTGAAAGCAAATTAGGAATTGTAAAGCGATCGGAGCGCCTGCTTCTGATGACGCCGGTGAAAATGAATTGTTAAAAATTGTTGCTCTCGTTTCCGCCGCGCAAAACGTATTGCGGGTGGGTGGGTGGGGGGGGGGGGATATCACGGTGGCTCACGGTGAAAGCACAAGTAAAATAACGACGATGAGCGATTGTAACCGCTTTAAGTTAATGGAGGCACAGCGACAGCAGTAAAACTGCAGTCTTTTGGGACTTCATTGTAAGAGCAGGAGTTTCCATCCTGACAAGCGGGTCAGACCCATTTCAGCTCGGCACAATGAGCTCAGGAAACAGCTAAGAACACACTGACGGGCTCGTCTCGGCCAGAATCACCCGGGTCTGCCCGGCAAAATGAATTTGTCATCGGTGCCGACGGCTTCGCCTCTCAACGGGTCACATTTGACTTCTCCTATAGAGGAACCGCCTGTCGCCATGGAAACGCGCCAGACACGATAACCTCTTGACGTCGGGGCCCCGTTTACGCCGCGAAGGGCCTGGGAGCCGAGAACTGGACTTGGGACACATACGCTCGTCTATGAAGACATGCAAACGCGCTCGTACACACTCTCCTGACAGATATAAACGTTTTGTTTTTGGTTTGTTTTTTTTACCGCGCAGAAAAAAAAAAAAAAGCATATTTATGGGGCTGTGATGACAACCTGTTTGCGTGAGCTTTTTTTTTTTTTTTTTTTTTTTTTAAAGACACACAAAAAAAACAACAGTTTTTAGTCCAAACAACAACAAAAAAAACAGTCGGCGTGGCGCAGCAGCATGAGAACATAAAGTTGTCTCTTAAATCCGAGCAGGACAATAGTCCAATCTGCAGGGCTAATGTCAGAAACTTTCTGTACTACGACCTTTGAATAGTTTTCCTGTTTTCAAGAACTTCCTGCGGAACCGCCGAGGCCAATAACGGCAGGGAATGGGAGTTTTGTTCTGTCAAGCAGAAGAGCTGTAATATTTATTGGGTAATTCCATAAGAGCTGATCTCTACAAACAGATTGCTTCCTTCCTCCAGAGTTGCGCGTCCGCCGCTCTTGACGAGCACGACTAAACGAAACCACGTGAAGACACACAAACACATGTTCCGGACAGGTCATTTGCGTCACGTGGACACACGGCATACGTGGGTGCCTACTGGCTTGAGAGCGTGAATCGAGTCTTGACGTCACGGCAGCCAGTCAGGTGTCTCCTCTTACTTCCCGTCAGACGAGAACAACACCGTGTCATGATAAAAGCACAAAACTGCGTTACACGTGGAAAAAAAAAAAGCTGTATGAAACTCTAAATTATAAAAATTCTTACTAGGTTTCATAAACTTAGAAAATATAAACATCCCTGCATGATATGACCGTTTCAAATATCTTAATACGTGTATATATATATATATATATGATGGTACAAACGGCTTATCGGGTTTCAGTATTTCACTCGGCGCAACACATTTAATATCTCTAGAAACGTTGGGATCTCCTCTCAAATAAAGCTCCATGCACTGCTTTCTAAAAGTGGACAGTTAACACAAATTTAACTGGAGATAAGTTTTAAAAAAAATGCCCGAGCGCATCGTATGAGACGAATAAAAGGGTTGAAGGAAATAGAATCATTCCAGATGGACACATTGAGAAACTTACTGTTTTTTTTTTTTAATAGTAACTTGACTCTAAATCTCCTTTGTTGAGTTTTTAAAGTTGACTTTATTTACTCTCATAGATCCTGGTTCTATTTTATGGTGTTTTTTTGCGACATGAACCCAGTACACTGCAGTTTAATTAAAAAGAAAACTTGCTTCACATCAAATTGGGTCATTTGTATTGACATTGATTGCAATAAATAATAAATAAATAAAACTGCTCATGTTAATGTGTATATGTTTTTCTTTCAAACGGTCTGCCATGCCCCCTTGCTTCGCATATCCCTAAAATGACACGAGAAACGTCCAGCGCTTTGCCCGCGGAGGGCTTCATCGATGCGACACCGGTCACAAAGTGCCGCTAATGATGTCCGGTGACAAACGGTATCCTCATTAGCGGGGAATTTCTTTTCACGAGAGGAAGCCCTCCCCTTTGCGCTTCGCGTCTCCCGAGTCCATTATGCCAGCGGGTCAAGCGTGCTCTCGGTTCCTCTTTGAAGTGAAAGCCCAACCAAGTGTTTATTCTGCAGGCTGCAAGGATAACGTTTATTCCCAAGTCTCCAGTGGCTTCACACTGCCGGGGGGTGGGGTGTGTGTGTGTGTGTGGGGGGGGGGGGTTGGAGATGTGGATGGACAAAACGTACACGGTCACCATTGCGGAGGCTTATTTAACCACCAAGTCAGTGAGGAAGTCGATCCCCCTTCATATCAAACTTGCCCTGAGAGCCCGTGGAGGGCTCCTATTGTCCGAGCGGGACTGGCTGTTTTTATCTGCTCTATTATTACAGAAGGCCTGGTATGTTTTTATAAGCCTGTGCTGGGGGGGGGGGGGGGGGGCCTCTCCCTACCAGAGGTTGGGTCAGGCGGTGGGGGGAGGGATTCATTCCCCAAATTACTTAAAACAAATCTCTCCTTGATTTGCCTGTTCATGGAGCACAAGTATCCACTAACTAAAGGGTTACGTGCTTAATGGAGGGACGTCCTAAACGCTTCCCGCTTTCTTTTTCGGTCCATTTCTCACCGAGGTTTAATCCCCAACCCGTTTTCATTTTATTTTGACATTTTCAAATACCCGTCGTTTGTTTTACTTGCAGCACATGATCACTTGTACCCTTCGGCAACGTAAATTCTAATCAAACGAGCTTTTAAAGCAAAAGAAAATGACGACAAATTCAACTGCGGTATGATGTTGACACCCGTCCGAGACGAGATATAGCGGAAGCTGACGGTCTATGTTGACTGTAATTTGTACAATACGTTAAGTATTTTAAGAAATTCACACTTTGTCTCCAAGAGTTTAGAGAAGCAGGTACCAGTGAGTTGAATAAAAAAAAAAAAAAGATCAAGAGCCAGCTTCAGCAAGTTCAGCAATCTGGTCTATTTGCAGGATCAGATTTTACTTTAAAAACAGATGATTTTGAAGTAGTCAAAGTCCAAAGTGTCAACTTTTAGAAACTGTTAAAACGAACCTCGCTTCAGCTTAGTGACATACAGTGTGTCAAATATGACAGTTTGGAAGTTGTAAAGTATTATCAGCCCTCACAAGATATCTTTTCTTGCCCGTCTTTCATTCTTTCCTGAATTATTACCATCTTCCTTCCTCTCTTTCTTTCTTTCTTCCTTCCTTCCTTCCCTGTCCCTCCCAAGATCCTTTCCTTCTTTAACTGATGTCAAAATTACCAAAACTGGAGGGTTGTTTTTTTTTTTTTTTTTTTTTTACCAAGAAGTGACACTAAACCACACACACACACAGTACTTTTATTTTATTCTATATCTCTAATAGCCTGTTTTGATGACAAGATATTGGCTTGTAATTATGAATTCTTTTATATTTTTCCTTTTACTAGCATTAAGCATTTAATGCAAGTACTGTTGAAAAAAAGAAAAAAAAAACTAGATTATTTGGTGGCCTGTATCAGTTTGTATCATCCTACATGTAGCTGTCGACTTCTACTTTCTCCAAAATCCTTTGCGGTTGCAAACAATGTAATAGTTGATTCTGATCTCATTTCTAAAAGACGAACGCTCTCACAAAGTTTCTGCTGACTTTTTCTCTTCTGTAACAAAAACGTCCACGGGCGAGATAAAAAAAAAAAAAAAGAAGAGAAAGTATTGTTTTACGCTTTCATAATCTCTTCTGGCAAGAGCATGCCCCTGATTCCAGAGAAAATAAACATCATGGAATTTGGGATCAGACACAAGTACAACTTCCCCTTGACCTCTGACCCCGCAGGACGGAGGGAGTGGGGGGGGGAGTGTTCCTGTTATGCGACTCTCAAGACGGAGTGATCTAGGCAGAAGCTGTGGGGCCACGCGGTGGGCACCGGGGGCGCCCATCTCGAGAGCTCCAGATCTGTTGGGACCGGAGACGGGTAACGGGCGACGGATGAGAACATTCGCCTGAAGGTCGAAATGTCAAATCTCAACAGGTGACCGTGAGAGCTGCGGGTCCACCGGGCGACCTCACACTTTGTCAGCTCACAGGGATTTGTGACTGGCGCTCCGCATCACACCGAGGTGATCAGAAAACCAATATTTAACTTGTGGAGATCCTTCTTCTGTTTATTTTGGAGGCCGTTTTAATCCTCTGCACTCATTGCCGTGTTTTTTTTTTTTTTTTTCTCCACGCCATTGCCAAGAAATCAGAGTAAACAGTGCGTGCACTGCTGTAACTTCCTTCATAGTTTGTTGCTGAAGTTTCAAATGTTTTTTTTTTTTTTTTTTTTGTCTTCTCGGTCTATAACGGTCATCATTGTTCATCATGAGTTTCGGACTGCTACAAAAATCCATGAAAACTGTTGTTGCAAAGAAAGCGCATCACTTCCGGCGAGGCCGGGAATTTTTTTTTCAGGGAAAATCCAACACAATTAGTGATAAAAATAACTTTTTCTTACAAAAGATAACAGTAAATTGTCATTCTTTCGAGCTTTAGAGTTGAACCATTTTGTGACCTCTAGGCAGAGTCGGGCTCACAGTTTCTCCCCGTTTCTAGTTGAAGGTAATGGTTGTTGTTTTTTTCTGTTTTGCTTAATAGCTCCCATATAGAGTGAGTTAACACTATGAATTGGGTCATTTCTAAAAAAAAAAAAAAGTCTGTTCAATAAGTACGTACCTTAATCAGAACAAGTCTGTTACATACAGCGCAGTGCATCTGTTGTTTGTTTCCGTGTGCTTGACGCACATCGTGAATGATTTCTTAAAATGTTCTGCCATTAAAGTTTAAAGGCTTGTGCCGCGTGGTTTCTACGGGATGTCCTCTGAGGACTTCGTAGTTTGCATTACATCCAAGCCATCAGTAGTTTGATTTCCGAACAATCAGTCATGCAGGTTTTAGAAGCTCCTGTTTCACTGACGTGGGATTTTGACCTTTAATGAAACACCAAAAAAACAGAAATAATTCTTTCGCTCTCACGTGAAACGCCCGCAGGGCTGACTAGAACTTCTGAAACCAGAGAGGACGATAAGCTGATCTGCACATATAAAGCCTGTGTGTGTGTGTGTGTGTGTGTGTGTGTGTGTGTGTGTGTGTGTGTGTGTGTGTGTGTGTGCGCTATGCATGTTATAAAACGTGCGCACGCACACACACACACACACACACACACACACACACACACACACACTTCCCATTTGACTCTGACATGTATTTGGCAGAAGCAGAAGCAGATACTCTGTGTGTGTGTGTGTGTGTGTGTGTGTGTGTGTGTGTGTGTGTGTGTGTGTGTGTGTGCGCGTGCGTGCGTGCGTGCGTGTGTGTGAAATGTCACATACCTTAAATGACGCTTTTCTGAGACAAACAACAACAGCTGCTGTCAGTCACTGGCCGTGTCAACTCTGCACCATGACAGCTGACAGCTCTCATACTAAACTCTTCAGATGCTTCTGTAAAGCTTCGGTCCTGATTGTGCAGCGACCAGTAAACAAGACAACAGAACACGCAAGCACGGTGCATGTCATCTCACACAGTCAGAGCTAAAACGATCAGTCAATTAAATCACTCCGTCCATCAATGGAAAGATCCTCTGCAAATATTTCGATACGGATCAATCATTAAGAATAGTGAAAGCAAGTAAGTAATAATACAAAATAAAAAAATTTAAAAAAGCGTGGACAGCGAGATACACTGCTGATATCTGCAATAATATTTCATGCGTGATGGCAGATTTGTTCATTTATTAAGTATTGGCACTAAACTGCAGCCTCCTCTCAGAGGCGCGAACAGACGAGGAACGGAGTCGATTAAGTTCTCGTTTATTTTCTGAACCGTCGTGAGATGTACGGGTTCTCTTCCGCTGCTGGACAGACCGGATAAAACAAGTCAGATGCCGCAATGAAAACAGCGGCGGCGAAGCCGCAACCCCCAGCGAATTCTGGGTTAGGGACAGCTGGGCTCGCTCCTGTCGACGGGCAGCTGGGAAGGCCACAGTTCAGCGTCTCTCAATGCACAAAACACTGCCGTTAAACCGAGACGAGCAGCAGCGCAACCGCGTCACAGCCGACAGCAGCGAGTTCAGACAGTCTGTCCGAATGGATTTGTTTCAGCTTTGTGAGGTCAACAACTGGAAACAGAACTTTTCCTAAACAGAGAAGGGAACAATTTAAAAAAAAAAAGGAGCAGTTTGACATTTTGGAAATGCGTACGTTCGCTTTTTTTGTTGTTGTCGTCAAGAATTAGATGAAAAATGATATCACTTTCATTATTTGTAAAAAAAAAAAATAAAAAAAAAAGACCTATCATAAGATCTAGAAACATCTTGTATGCATTTCTTTCGTGTTTAATTTGGACAAAAGTCGTATTGTTACCAAACCAAAGTCGAGAATTACTCCATTAAAAAAAACAACATGAATTTGTCCTTTTTATATCTGGGTTTCAGCACAGCATGAGATATAAAATGTTACCCGAGCTTTAGAGGTGAAGCCAGACTAGCCGTTCCCCTTTTTCTTTCCAGTCTCCAAGCGTCTTCTGGCTGCTTTCATATTTACCGTACGAGCGCGGTATCAGTTTTGACATTTTAACTTTAGGCAAGAAAGTATTTCCAAAACGTCAAAAAAAATATTCCTTTTAACTATTATTCTCCTTTCAGAAACATTCTGGCTTGACAGTTTCCCGGTTTGTTTGTTTTTGCTGAGCCAAGCAAAGCATCTGCTGGCTGGTTTAGAAATTAGATAGAAATGCGAGCGGCCCGAGTCGCAGCCGAGTTTTCAAACTTTCTGCTGAACAGTGCGGGCTGTTCGTGTCAATTCAAGTCTGGATGTGCAAGTTATGCATGTTTTTATGTGCACGTGTAATACGGCGCGTCTGCTGTGTGCGGTGCTGACAAATAATGATAGGATGGAGGTCTGACTGCAGAGAGGAAGAGCGAGGAACGAAAGAACGAACAGATCGGTTACAATCTGGATATTCAGCACATTCCTGCCATATCTCTCACTCGCGCACGCGCACACACGCACACGCACACTCACACACACGTGTGTGTAACTGAGGGGGAATCAAACCAGATGATAGTTCACCCCCACACACACACAGATCTACAGCAGTTCACTGCTCTTGTGGGAAAAAAAAAACCCCAGCAGAATCCAAAAAAAACAACAACGAGAGAGTAGAAAAATAAAGACGTCAAGGCTGGAAAAAAAAAGATTTTAAGAAGTCAGACATGAAGATGAAGTGGGGTTTTTTTTGTGTGTGTGTGTGTGAGATTGGCCTGTTTTTTGTAAAATACACAGCATGTTAATGTGCAACTAACATGGCCTTTTCCGAGTCTTTGATGCTGTGCCACAGTGAACTTTTTACACTCGGTGACACTGGAACGATTACTCAGCCGGGTTGATTAGTGTGCTGAATAAATCTAGAGCCATTTCAATTAATGGATTGATTGTTGGTTTTTGCTTCTCAAAAAGTGAAGAATTGTTGCTTTTCTATGCGTAAAATACAAACTGAATATTTCAGGGTTTAAAGAGAGTTGATAGAGCAAAAAACAACAACAACTGAATTTGACAACTTCGGTATGTTGCAGTCCTGTTTACATTGTTTGAATGCTGTAGTGTAATACTTTTAAAATTGTGCTTGTTCTTCCACGAGTTTGGTCTCGGACCGCAGCTATTGATTATTATTCATAATAATGGCAAATATCCATCACAATTACTTGGAGGCTAATGTGCCGTAAAGAAATAAAGCCATATGTTGTTCCAACAACAGTCTCAAAATCAAATTGCTATAAAATAAAACGAGGAAAGGCAGCAAATTGCAGCTCAGTTGAACGTTCACATGAAATGTACCGGTGTTCCGATAAACCCGACAACCGCGATATCGGTTCACACCCGGCGTGACTCAGATTATAAAGACTATCACTCATTTATAAAGGACACTTTCATTTCTGAAAGACCTGCATGTCAACCGGACACAAACCACAGGCAACTCACTTTCACACCCCTGACTGCGGGGTGATTAGTCACACAGAAAATAAATTTGCCTACGGAGAACACTTTAGTCATAATGCCTCATCTCTGATCTCAGGGCTCCATATCGGGAGTTCTTTTTACAAGTGTGTATTCATCCGCGGAGGGGACGATGACTCCTTGACAGCTGAAAGAAAAACCCGACTGATCTCTTCTTATCTATCAGAAATAATTATTGTGTCTCACTTCCTGCACTCACCCCCCAGCAAAGCTCTTCCAAGATTCCCTTTAACAAAATGAACATGCAGGGCGTTGACAGTGGACTTCTCCAAGGTGTGCACGCACGCACGCACACGCGCACACACACACACACACACACACACACACACACACACACACACACACACACACACACACACACACACACACACACACACATTCTGTCGAGGGCAGAACAGTCATTATCATTCCTCCCCGTCAGTCACCAGATGCGTACACGACTAGATGAAGAAAACACATAAATGCCGAAACCCCCCCCCCCCCCCCCCCCCGTGGTCGTCTCAGCTTTTACAGGGATTCCACCGGTTTTTGAAACCCCGTACTTTCACCCTGAAAGCATCGAAAAGAACATCAACTAGAGTGAGAATCCGACATCGGTGTCAAGCTTTCCTCTTTCACCATCTCAGCTGCAAGCTCTGTCAGCGTCACCGTGAAGGAGCAGTGAGAAGATGTGACACCAACAGCTGGAAGATACTACCTCTGCTCATGGCTCTGCGTCCTCCTGCAGAGTGCACAGCAAGTCGCAACAGGCCTGTTCACACGCACACGCACGCACGCGCACGCACACACACACACACACACACACACACTCAAGAGCCCACCCTCAACACACACACACGCACATTTCCAAAACAGGATTTTAACATTTGTCAGAAAAGACACAAAGGCGATACGCAGAGATGCTCAGCCAAACTGCATTTTGTAATTACTTGCAGGTATCAATCATCGGCTGTCAAAACATTGGCGCTACGAGAGGACGATAGACGAGATAAGATAGCAAGTCCTGTCTTAAACCAAATCATTTCAATGAGGAAATCACCTCCGAGAAACCCAGAGATCAACAGCAGCAGTCTTGGGAAACTTTGTTTGGCTTGTTTGGACAAGAGGACTTGCGCTTTGCGGTTTAAAAAAAAAAAAAAAAAATCACTGACAATTGTGCGTCATCTTTGCGACCGAAAACTTTACTTATTAGACCCAAGAGAATTATTTCTTTAAAAAAAAAAAAAAAAAAAAAAAGGCGAAAGTATCATTTATTTTAATCTTGCAGCGAAGCAACGTGCGGATTATCTGCAACAGATCTATAAATCAGATGTTTGTGTTGGTTTTTTTTTGGGGGGGGGGGGTAATCCCGCGCGTCACTGTGCAAACTATTCTATAAAAGTTTTTTTTTGTATATATATATATATATTTTATTGGAGGAACTGATTCATCCGCACACAAAACAACAACAACAACAACAACAACAAAAAAACAATCCGTCCGCAGTACAAGTAAATAAGATCCTGCCTGGAACTAATCAGGTTTTCAGCCATATTGTCGGGAGGGAGAGATCAAGGGTAGGCACTCACCAACAATGACACAAAGAATATCCACCACGATCAGAATCAGCTTCTTCCCTTGCTCCGTCATGTTTCCTCCAACGCTGCGTCACTTTCATACATAAACCGCGTTTTAAAAAAAAAAAAAAAAAAAAAGAAAAGAAAAGTAGCGCAGACGGCAGAGTTGTAATCTAAGAAACACCTGGTGAAACTGCGCTATCAGGGCAAAAAAAAAAAAAAAAATCGACCCGCTCGTTCTTCCGGCTCTGCTCCGCTGCCTCACCTGCCTGCTTCCCCGCCTCTCTCCGTCTTGTCCTGTGCACTGCGCTGTTCCCAGGTGAGAGCAGCGGAGGACTCTCTCTCTCTCTTTCCCTGCCCTGTTTTACGCACAGGGGTGTGACTGCCAGCGTGCTAAAAAAAAAAAAAAAAAAAGCAGGCTGATAGGGGGGACTTGGGTTTTCTGAAAGTTTCCCTGTGAACTGGAGGAGGAGGATGAGGGGGGGGGGGAGAAAGAAAGAAAGGAAAAAAAAAAAAAGTCACCCAAAACTTTCTCTCTTCTTTCTCATTCTCTTCTTTGTCCGCCAGAAATTCAAAATCCACTGAAACGGACATTTCCTGCTCGAGGACGTGGTTACTTGTTGGGGGGGGGGGGGGGGGGTGGTATGGCCAAGGCACAAACAGCAGGCCTGTGACCTGATTTTCAAACCGTAATCACTGGCGGAATGTTGTTAAGTACATTTAATCGAGTACTACGGTCAATGAATCAATTTTAATGGACTTTGTTTCCTTGTCATGCTTTCTATTTTTTTTTCTTTCTTTCTACTCCTGCATTTATTGCACTTTAGAGGCGTATTTTAAATCCGCCGGTACGACAGAAACACGTTGCTGTAGTTTAAACTCCACAATAGTATTAAAAGTTGTTCCGTGCCGAGCAGCTGCAACATTTACATGTGCTGCTCGCATGTTGGGGAATTTGTAATAATTCACGTTATATGAAGTCAACAGTATAAAACGAACCGATCTGCAGAGGAGTACATTTACTCTGGAGACAGCATAACATTTGAATGCTAAAAAAAAAATGTAATCACTCACGGTAAATCCCACCCCCCCCCCCCAAAAAAAAATAAATACATGTCGTTATGGTTTTGACTCAAGATGATTGTTTTGATCATTTCTAACTTTAGCTGAGATTTTATTTCTTCTTTCTGCTGGAAATAAACTACTCGATTTCAATTAGATGCTTCAGTTTTAAGGTCCTGGTTATTGTGCATCCGGTCTCACACAGGGACAGTTAAATAGAGCACATCATTAATATTACTGGTAACGTGCTTTTTATGACATGTTGAAATGTCTGCTGTGAAAAAAAAAAAAAAAAAGTTTTACAGAGATACCGAGTAAACGGTCCGGTGTAGAGAAATAAAAGCAACCTGCCAGACTGAAAACAAAACTTCAACCATGCATGTTTTTTTTTTTTTTTTTTTTTGTAAATTAAGTCCAGATACTGAATCATTGCACAGCATAAGTACAGTTTTATTGATGAAATGGTGTCTCGTGTATTGAAGTGCACATTTTAATGCCCCAAATGTACGAATAATGCAAACCAAAGATAACTTCACCTCTGGAAGTCATCCCAGTTATAAACATTGCTGCCAAGGTTGCTCGTTGATGTTAAAGTTGAAATATAGTTACAAGCATTTAAGCCACAAAAGAGGTCTGAGGTATGAACGTTTTCAAAGCTTGATGAGGCAACAATGCTGGAAAATAGTGACATAAAAGTACTCTTTTTTTTTTTTCATATATATATTCTTCCCACATGTTAAATATTCACACAAACACAATAACCCCAACAATTCAAAAGTAAAAGCTTTCGGGAACATCTTAAGTTAGTTTTAGGCGTATAATACCAACACACATAAATAACAATTCGCTGAAAATATAAAAATAAAACAGCCGTAAAGGACAGTGCTGCAGACAGCAGTTTGCTATATTTACAATCCTCAGCTTTCAGGTTAAGGCGAAAGCGTGTATAAATTCACTGTCAAAAACATATCGACAAAAACTTCAAAATGGCTCAAACACATATAAACATAATGAATCAAGTCACAAATAGCACAGTTTCTATAAAAACGATTCATCCTCCCCTTAGTCTTAAAATTACTGTACAGACATGAAAGCGGTATCAATTTAGACAATTCTTTTATTTATTTATTGTCTATACTGATGCCTAATATATATATATATATGTAATATATAATATAGCATTATATCGACAAAGTAAATGCACTTTGGCTAACGTCAGAAATCAGATTTCAGGAAAGTCTGACCTTCGCACGTGTTTTGATCACAAGTTAGATGTAAGAGTAATAATAATTGCAGTAACTCCAATTTGACTTGAATGTTGTATGAGCGTCAAAAAAGTTTGGAGAAAACAAATACCGTGATCATTTGGATGTAAATTTGCAACATCTCCATGAAAATTGCAGAAAAATAATTAAAGGTTTGAAGGGTGTGCATTTTTTTTTTTTTTAAAGACACTGCATAACAAAACAAAAAAAGAAGAAATATATATATATATATCCCGAGTATAAATCTAAAGATCAGAGGGGATGTAAGGATCACACTCCAGTGGAGAGCAGGAGAAATCCACCAAAACAGAGTGATGAAAGGGAAAAAAAGACGACGTAAAATTGGCAGAAAGAGCATCGGGGACGGCGAAGTTGTTCCGCCGGAGCGATTGGACTGAGTTGAAGTGGCTCTGAGAAAAAGGATGTTTGGGTAAACCGACCTCTGCCGGGTAAGAAAGCAAGACAGAGGAGTGAGAGATGCTGCTCAAGTCAGAGAAGGAAGCGGGAGTCTGATGCCGTCTCAGAAACGGATTGAAGGTTTTCTGCTCCTCTGTTGAAGAAAGACGCGACTGGGACGACTCACCGGCTCCGCCTGACTCCGGTTTGACGTCATTAACGGTGACAGCGCCGTCCTGGCAGTCATTGGGTAGAGGGTAGGAGGAGGAGGGAAGGAGGGCTGTCGGAGGATTTTGGAGAGGTTGAGAGGAGACGGAGGAGTAGGCGGAGGGGGAGAGATCAGTGACAGAGGTGGTCTTGAGTTTGGTGACGCTTCTTCTGGTGGACTTCCTCTCCGACATTGTAACCGGGAGTGGAGAGTACTGGAGATTATATGTTTGGAGATTATGGACGCTCCAATGGCTGCGGTCCTGATCCGCATCGGAGTTCTGCAACTCACTGAGCAAAAGGACCTCGGAGGGTTTGACGTCGGGCCTCTCTGGTACCACAAGCTGCTTCATACTCTGAGATGGAACAAAAAAAAACAACAACAAAAAAGAAGAAAAGTCCTGAAATGTATTGTTTGAAGATGTTCGTCAGTGTTAAATCTGTGCCTGAACATAGACTGAAAACGTTGCCGTTTCTGCCATCTAGTGATCAAGCACTGCCCTCTTGTCCACAGGGCGTTTTAAAAAGGCACAAAAAAAAAAATCACCACTTTATATGTGTACTTTTGCTTTACGACACTGGTTGTTCCTGTTAACCGGCATGTAACAACTGGCAAATCAAACTGACATGTATTCGAGTGACTGTGATAAATCTACATGTTTTCAATATACTGATCATTACAGCTGACAAAAGAATTAAAAAAAAAAAAATAGCCTATTATTGCAGTTGATGTTAAAGTGCTATGGGTAGCATTTCAATTTCTTTATTGTTAACAAATCCCAAAGAAGCAGTCATTTTCTCTCAGATTTTCTAACCCACTGTTTGGCACTCAGCCCCAAGGCCACCAGTTCCCACCTGAAGAATCTTTCAAAAAAAAAAAAAAAAAAAAAAAGGTCACCAATAGTTTTACTTACTGCATACTTGTATTGTTTTTTTTTTTTTTTTTTTTTTTTTATCAAATGTTGGTCAGACAGCATCAATAGGTAATTTTCCAGGGGACTATTTTTAGCCGTGGATTGGTGCTCCAGTATAAACAGTTACGGATGCTCTTTTGAACTGCATAGAGCTCTTTGTTTTGACCTTGATGTAACAACCTCTCAGTGGTTTTAAAGCCACGGCTGATCGGTGTACATCAGGATTTAGCTCCACAAACAATAATTGACACTGGGATCAATTCAACGTTGGTTTCCTCGGGATTTCTTGAAAATATAAAATGATTATTATTACCAGTCTTTAAGAAAAGTTTCCTGCAGGTGAAAGGTAAATATAAGGATTTAAAAAAAAAAAAAAAATTTGGGTGGGGGGGGGGGGGAGTCTATGGTTACCTCATCGGTACTTTTAGGGGCCCAGAGAGACAAGCTGCTGTGGCATGGATCAGGGATGTCTTGAAACAGCTTCTGTTTCACCCTAAACATCACGGAAATCAGAAAATAAAAGGAGGTGTTCAGTGCACCTCCTTTTAGTGCAAAGAAGGTAGAACTGTCAAAGTAAGACACGAGGCATCGTGCGTATGTTTCGTATGAGACAGAAAGATAACTTACGTCTTCAACTGTGCCAGGCAGGCCATTACCAACAATGTTAATGAAGTCAGCACAAGTGGAAGGATGACGTACACCACTTTGGAAATGTCCTCTGAGCCTTCAACGCACACACACACACACACACACACACACACACACACACACACACACACACACACACACACACACACACACACACACACACACAGTTGAGTTAAAGATATAGTGATATCTGGGTTTTCACCTTTAGGGTACAGTGTGTGTGTGTGTGAGTGTGGTTTCATGTCTTCACCTATGTACACATTAGCCGGGGTCCCGGCTGCTCCGGGACCAGCGTTAGTGTTGGCCTGCATGACGATGTCGTAGTTACCGGGCGACAGATTCTCCAGGGTGTAGCGGTGGACATGACTCGGCACAACTATGCCTGAATAAACAGGAAAAGGAGTGAAAACATAGGAAAAAGAAAGAAAAACAAAATAACACATCAAATACTTATAGACTTTGCATCGCTTTTTCTCTCCCGAGTGTTAAACTGAAGCCGGAGTTCAGCAACGAAGTCAGAATCTGAGCGTTGTTACTTTAGGATGACGTTAATGTACAGAATGTTTCACACAAGCGTCGTCTACAGGAGACGCAAATCAGGAGAGGCATCTGCAGAGCGACAGGAAGCAAACAACAATCTCATTGACACGCAACTATGATTTAAGGCTTCTGGTTTGTTTGAATAAGTATTTTGTGACCACCAGTCATGAAATTACTCCAAGTTTCATACCAGACTTGTAGACTCCATCCTGCTTTCATTAACCGTCTGCAGCTGTGAAGCGGTACTCTTGATACAGCAGCTTTGAGTGTAATGCTGATGTTTAGCACGCCACGTTATTACTTTTTAAAGCATTTCCTCACAAGTTAAAGTAATTGACAAATTTGACTTCATGAACGCGCCACGTGAAATGTTAGTTATGAGGACTCGTCCTCTGTGCGGCATCTCTGCCGCAATTCACAGAAATCCATCCAATCAGCAGTTGAGAAATTTCAGTAAATTCCTCTATATCAAAGTCATGTTGAGACTACAGAAGGTCAGCGGTTGTCAAAATATCTCAGTTGCAACGAGTGGATGTTGGGTAATACGTTATAAAACTTCAAACCAGCACTCCGATCCTCACAAAGACATTTTCCACCCGCCTGTCACAGAACGGCTTCCCTCTACAGCTGGCCTGCTGCGTCTCAGCGTGTCCGTATTGTGTGCATCACTCACTCTGTGCTGGCTTGTTTTCGGTTGCGTAGGAGAGAGTGTAGTTGCAATTGAAACCGTGGAGCAGCTCCACAGGTACAGGACTCCAGCCGAGCTCCACCGTGCTGCCGAAGACCTGCAGCACTTTTACGTTTGGACCAGCGGAGGGCGCTGTGTGGACAGAGAGACGCAGAAAGCAGTCTACGTGAGGATGATGATAAACCAAAGGACATATGGTGAGAACAAGGCTCTCAGGCTCTATTTCACAACAACAGCTCATCTGATTAGGTTGTGTTTGCATGAGCCAGCTGAGCTGATCTTGTCTTTCCTGCCAAATGACGACGGGGACAGTTTTAGATCCATTTTCTCCCAAACGAACGGTCCCGGTCTGGATTATAAAAACGTCACCTGGAGTTGATTTTAAACCACTTGTGGCTAGTTTTTTGTTGTAATGTAAAAGTCAGCCGTGACCTCGTCTTGCTCACCAGTGTTCATGTGTGTGTGATGTACACTATGAGGTCATCAGCTTTTATATTGATCAACCAAGCTTCAATCAATCTTTTTCAATTTAGATTCAACTTCATTTGAATGTGAACTCTAAGCTGTAGCTGGAGAGAAGAGAGTGTTTTCTTACGCTTGTAAATCATAGGTAGAACTGAGAAAATGGTACAGGTAACTCAAAAATGTAAGCAAGGATTAATAAAACTTCACAACTTTACATCTTCTTAAAAACAAATTACTTTTTGTCTTTAAAAAAAAAAATCCAGTTTCCTCATTTACTTTCCATTTTAAACATTTCAACATTCACGCTGACTGGTAACACATTTCATCATAACACATTTCATAAATGTGAATACAGCTTCAACTGTTTTCAGCTGAATTGATGTCATCATGATTTTCATTTTAAAGGGTACATTTTGCAATATTTTTGTTACCGACAAATAATCCCACGAAAAGACCAGAACCAACATTAAACAGGTGTCCTGTAGAGCTGGAGCTTATTTCTTTGTGCCACAGACGTCATCGTTGTCTAAAAAAAATATAAATTCCACTGGCTGACATGTTTGTTCACTATGATCAACATGGGCACCGTAATTTATTCTGAGTCAGGGCCATCCTGCTGCTGTAAATATTAACTGGAGCAACAAATGTGTACTAAACTAGATACTCTCCAACAAATTGGCCATTTACATCTGTTTGAGTAATGTTTGCGAAAATAAAACAACAATGCCTCAGATGTTTAAGGTAATGACAGATCATTTTGAAAATGAAAGTTTACATTTGAGAACGGTTCTCAATAGATTTTTGTACATTTTAATTTAGAACAAATAGGTGTGGAGCTGAGAGCCGTAGCCAATTCAGAAAGATAAAGACTTTGGTCTTTTTATGTTTTTTTTTTTTTTTTTTTACAATAAAAAAAAAAATCACAAGAATCCAGCGTTATCCTTAAATAGGCCAACACACTTCCACCTGTTTGTGAAAAGCTACTTTTAAAGCTCAGCATGAGAGAGCTACAAATACAATGCAGATCACGTACTTCCTTGTCGTGTATAAATAAGGAGCGTGATGTTTTTCCCGGCCCCTCGTTCACCGTGCAGCGTCCTGACAGAAACAGCGTAACACTCCATCGGCCTTATTCCCTCTGAAACAAGATGAAAAGCAGTGATTATCCCATACGTTGGTAGCTTGACATTTAACAGTAAAAATGACGAAAGTGCGTTCCCCGTTGCTCAACTTACTGCCTCATTAATTTCAGTGCTAAACAGACAAAAGGAGCATCATATTTTTATGTTACCCGTGATGACCAAGGTCCTGCAGGAGCCGTTCAGCTTTTCCCAGTGTAGGATGCTGCTGTTTTTCTCTCTGACAGCAAACCACTCCACGACGAAGCTGCTCGCTGATGGATCAACCGGAGCCGTCCACCAAACTTCCAGGCTCCGGTCATCCAGTGGACGTGCAGTGATCGGGTTCAGGGACGGGGGCTCTGAACAGAAAGACAGGACAAGATGAATAACAGAGGGAAGTTTGTAAAGATGTGAAAACAACCAGCTGACGCGTCAAATACATGTCCTGTGTATTTATTACTTCTATTATTGCCCTGTCCACCATAATGTCATAATGTAGGAAAAGTTCAACTAAATATATAAAAGACAGCTATTTACTAATATTTAGTAGAACAATATATTGATTTGTCATTTCAATAACCAAACCTTGTTTATCTGCTGTTTAACCAGCACAGAACAAAGTCCTCACAGGGAACGGGGGAAAAAAAAGCAACCCTCGGGTCCGCAGGAGTGTACAGACGGGGGGACAATTTAAAGGACAGATTTGAATAAATTGGGAGAATCTTACATCCCACATCTGAAGGGAAAACGTCCTTGCCTTCATATTATCCTTCTGGTTGCGTCACACTGCTTCGCAGATCCCTTCAAAAGACCTTTGTTTCTTACAAACAGGTGACAATAACACATTGTTCTAAACAGTTCCGCCCTTAAAGTTGGAGTCCCGTTGTTGGACACAGCTGTGCACAGAGAAGTGAAAAATAGACCTTGAAAGGAGCTGCCACCGCACACCTGGCTGATCACCGAGGAGTTAGTCGTAGGATGCAGCTTCCTTCTATCCCACCAGTGCCAAGGTGTGGGCGTACAGACTCAGAAGATGTGAGACAATCTGGCTTTGTTTGAAGCATGACGAGGACGTTGTTGTACTAATTATCAATCACTTTTCAGTAAAATCCTGAAAGGCAATGCGCTGTCTTTGACACTCGCAGGAAGTGTGTTTAGTTTGCTGCATATCTCGGCACCTTTATCGTCTGTCTCAGCTGACGGTGGAGCAAAGCATCCACGGCTCTACCTCGATGTCATGACCGGTACGAATGTTGGACTGGGGGGGGGGGGCACCTTTCTCAGAGGCTCCAAGGAGCCACACTCGAGCTTCTGGCGAGGTCCCTGCAGAGGTGGAGGCCGTTAGAGCGCAGGAGCAACGGCCGGAAGGAAGAAGCAAACCACAGGAAGTGCTTGTATGGGGCAAATCTTTGCAGCTCCCGTGATTGCTCAAAACCTGAGCGCTTTCTGTACGACAAGTCACGTTGTAAACGAGAACTCTTCCATTGGCCAGAAGGCGAGCTACGGGCTGAATGAGGAAAACACAAAGAGAAATCAAAGAGTGGAAGTGAGTAGCTGTGGCGTGATGGAGGTTTTAATATATAAACTCTGAGACATTTGATTGTCTTTTTATTTCTCCAGCTCTCAGTTTTGTTTCTCAATGACGCCGCAATGTAAGAAATGAGTCATGAGGAAGACATAAAAACATATTAGGGAAGCTATGTGGGTACATCTAAGATTATTAAACTGAGTCAGAAAATATCATAACATCTCCGTGGCTCAAATTCTCTCACAATTCAGCGCACGCGCACCTTCCACAGCAGAGAGACGAATCTCCATCCTTTGCTGTCTGTGTGTTTCACTTGCCTCCAGAACTCTGGTGCTGCAGATGGAGCTGGTAGATGAAAGGAGGGGAAACGTATTAAAAAAGAATTAGAAGGACACCCATCAGAACATGTTGAGGGAGTGCAGGGAGACTTTCTGCCAGCGGTTAAACCCAGAAAACGTTCACATTAGCCTTCTACAGCCGTGGTATCTGCAATTAAAGTCACTAATTCCTGATGCTTGACAGCACAGGAGGCAAATATTTAATTTATATAACGAGAGTGGGAGCCGTGTCTATATTCTTAGCAGGAAATCGGTGTTCTTAGTGGTGGTAAGTGCCGCCGTGGTTTTGCTTTGTCATTGGTTCTGCTACAGCAGGAGCTCTTTACCACTGGGATGACTGTGGCTCAGGTGATTGAGTGGGTTGCCCACTAATCGTAAGGTTGGTGGGTCACATGGCAAAGGCCCTGTGCCTAAAGTTGCTCCAGATGGAGATGGTTTGGACATCTGCTCTGGATATATTCCGAGTATGCCCAACTGGGAGGAGTCCTCTTCAGACTCAGAACATGCTGGAGGGACTTTATATCCCTATTGACTTGGTAATGCTTCTGGATCCCACATGAGCAGCTAAGCTGGGCTTAGCCTGCTACTTTCAAAACTTGGACCGAGATGACCGGCAGAAAATAAATGGATGGAGAAAGACCACTAAAAACTGCATTCATAATTGAAAGACTTATTTGTTTCTGCTGCCTTTCTCTCTTCCACAGGGGACAGATTCAACCCATGTATTTCCTAAAGGATCTGCTTTAAGGCTGGAATATGCTTCTGTCAAATGCACATGGGCAAACATACACGGTAGTTTGTTCCGAGATGTTTTTGTATGTATAACACACTTTCTTTTTTCCTTTATCATCTTCTTCTTATTATTAATATTGCTAAGAACCAACGCCGGTTTCATTACAAAGTAGGACTACAGTGACGATCAAATCTGTCTCCTCTCACCGTCCTCTCCTGTCCTTCCCTGAAGAGCGTTGCTCCACGGGCTCCATGGACTCGCTGGGCCACGGTAGCGGTGGCGAAGCCTGATGGTGTATGAGGAGTCAGGTTTGAAGAGACAAACCTCAATCGTGGAACCTGTCACTGTCCAGTTTTGGACCTGAACATAGGGCTGTACAGGGAGCAGAAAAGGGACAAAGTAAGGTAAGGAAAAAAACACATTTACTTTATTCAGTTTTAAGTCTTTAATGTGGAATATTCTAAAATCAAAAAAAAGCGATTTATTATGCAGCCAGTGAGGCAGCAGGTGTATCAACTTTAAGAAGTGGCTTCTTCTGATGTGGGCAGTGTCTTAAGATGATACACACGTGTTATTTCATTCAAGCATATGTGCTTTTGTTTTTGTCCATATTTGGGAGTGACTCACCAGCCCCTGTGCTGTAAACTCAATTTGGGAATTCAGTTGCATGGCTTTGATTTCAGGATCAGACACCGGAAAGTCAGAGCGGATGCGGCTCCAGACTACATTCAGACATCGAGGTGACCCACGAACCGCCGTTACACTTTTCAAAATCGCTGCAGGCAAGATTACTATGGAAGAGGGAGGGAAGTGTGAGAAAGAAGTAAGAGATGAACAACGAGGACATGAAGAGGGGAAGCATGACAGCCTCACCTTCTGTCCGACCAGGCTGACATCGAGGATGTGATGAAATGTTTCGGCTTCCACTGTGTGCTGTGACGCTGATGCAAAAATCAATCCTCAAGGTTGAACCACCGATTCCCACGGTGCAGTTGGTGTCAGAGGTTGTGCAGGTGAACGTCTTCGGAGAACCGCTTGGTGTTCTAGACATCCCAATAAACACACACGTACGCACGCACGCACGCACACGCACACACACACACACACACCAGCATGAAAACGATGTTTATCAGAGCCCTGCTCTATGAGCAGAGAATAATACACACACACACACACACACACACACACACACACACACACACACACACACACACACACACACACACACACACACACACACACACACACACCAGCATGAAAACGATGTTTATCAGAGCCCTGCTCTATGAGCAGAGAATAATACACACACACACACACACACACACACACACACACACACACACACACACACACACACACACACACACACACACACACACACACACACACACACACCAGCATGAAAACGATGTTTATCAGAGTCCTGCTCTACGAGCAGAGAATAATACACAAACAGGTGCAAAGCCACAAAGCAAAAATATTCTGTTCCGCCAATTGTTATGCATGCACATTTCAGAGGCCTGGTTACATTTAAATGTGTCACGCACAACCTCGCACACAAATACACATCCAAAGGCTGGTCTATCTGCCACATAATCTCCAGTTGAATTACTATGTTGCAACTAATTTTGGCCAACAGAAGATCAGACAGTATTGCCCAAACAACAGAGGAGGTGGAAACTGTGTGCCTCTCTTCCTCTGAGTTGATCAAACCCGGCATTAAACATTCACACGAAAGTACAATTTAATGCTGATTACAAACCCAAACATTTGCATACCGGCTCACATTTGCAAACATGGTTTCATGCAAATGAACACCGGTGTGCTGATAAAAAAAAAAAGTGACATTCTGAATCCGTCACAGATACTGATAAACACTGCAGACTGCAGAACTGATGTTAGGCTGATGTCCAGCACGAGGAATACAAAATTTACTTTTCTGAATTAGTCTCAAGGAAACCCTCCTGAATGGAAGGTAGGAAAGTAGAAAAGTTGTGTTTTTCTCGGGGACAGTACAACACAAGTCACACCTAACTCCTGTTGCATGAAAAGCCTCTGCTTACCAAGTGTAAATGAAACCGAGCGAGCTACATCATATAGCAGAGATACATCTTAGATAATATCAGTTCCATCAGTTTCCTGCTGGCACTCGCTCGGTAGGAAAGTAACTTTCAGCTGTGCAGAAGACCTGTTTATCAAGTTGAATCCTCGACAGGCTACATTAAAATGGTTTGTCATCCCCTCTCTAATAACTGTATCCCGTTTTTTAAGAACAAATGATTTGGCACTTTGGACACAAACTCTCCCAAAAGAATTGATGGCACAAATTTTTAAAGTCTCCCTGCACTTCAAAAGTATGATGTTCTTCTTGTTTCGACAGTTGAACATTTGAGACTTTTTGCTGAGAGTTCAAAACTAGAAGTCTGTTTTCACTTTCATCTGCTGAAGGTGGGAAAATTTCTCTGTGCTGACTGTAAATCAGATTTTAAGGAACGAACCTACGAGCACGATTTATGACCATTTTGAAAGCCGATCCTGGCCCCATTCAACTTACACAGGTATGATGTGGAAACGTGAAACCTGTGAAATACGAGACATCTTGCTTTAACAATTTTAACAAATTAAACTGGCATTACTGGATTTTTATTATTATATTATTATTCTATTGGTTTTTTTTTTTTAATCATAGTTTCTTGGAGGCAGCAGAAAGAAGCTGTAAACACAACATGACAAACTATCAGTAGTTATGGAACAACTTTATCATTTCTAAATACCATCATCATTTATAATTTGTGACCCCATTTGTGATTATCACTAAATGTCTCTTAATTAACTCGTTCATTCTGTCTCACCCAGGTTTCCTCTGAACCTGAATAGTGTAGTTGGTCGCTGGGATGTCTCCAGGCTCCCAGCGGCAGGTGACGCGACCTCGATACATGAACACACAGCCGATTAGCCGCGGGGGGCCGGGGAAGGCCTTGGACATTGTCACAGAGAGGGCTGAAGGCAGGACTGAAGATGGAAAGAAGTTTGAGTTAACAGTGTGGAGAAGTATAGTCCTCAACAAGGGTGTGCAGTTTTTGATTGATAAATAATGTAGCTATCTTCAGGGTAAAGAAAAACACAGGTGGATTTCTGACTGGATTCTTTTTGAAATAGATTTGAACAACACATGAGGAGGAAATAGATTTTTTTGATAGAAGAAAAAGACAATGTGGGAATGATTAGCAGTGAGGCAATAAGATGATCTTCTCAGACCCAACTGTTGTAGCACGTCAGCACTTGCACCTTGTTACCTCAAGGAACCTACTACCACAAACCACAGGAGAATTATAGATAAAGAAAAAAAAAATACGTGAAGTTTTAAAGTCTGCCTACCTACATAATCACACGTATGACTAAATGCCTCCTAATTAAAGATGTTATCGCCTTTTTTTAGGCAGACTTACCTTTCCTGTCACCTTTTTAGGAGATTGGGACCTTTTGTCTTTTACTGTCTGAAATACTAACACGTTCATGTGCAGTCATGTTTCTAGTGATCTAATGAATTTAAGTCCGATGTGCTCTCTCTGATTCTGTCTTCACAAACTCCTGGACAAACATAACAAACTGATAATTGCTCCATTGTGTTTAATAGCATGTTGCTAACTTGCCATTTGTTGGTGGGCAGGTTGTTGGTCAAGTCGGTTGGAAAATGTCTCAAAACAGTCAAATTGTGGCCGATAAAACCAAAACAAGGAGCTAAAAAAAAAAAATGCGAAGCAGCGACTTTGTGTTGTGTATTTGTGCGAGTAACTTTGTCCTGCTTGGTGACCTGATCTTAATGAATCATCATCCTGCTTCAGTGATTATTCCACACATTGTCTGACAGTCTGCACTGGATTCCAAAGGATAAGAACACTGAACGTTACCCAGGGAGAGTCCGGCCACCAGCAGGCAGGTCCACACGACTGCTGGACGTCGCTCCATGAACACAAACTGGTCTCTCACTCACGTTCTCCCATCATGGTACCTGCAACTCGGATGAAGGAGTCTGCACACTGCACTGTAAAACATGAAGAAAATTTGTGGGACGTCAGCACATGATGGTTAAGAATGATTTGAATCAGTTGTTACTTTTTAGCATTTCCTTGCAATGGCTTTTGGGTTTATAAAACAAGTTTCACAATAACAGGTTAACTTGCTGTTCACAGCTTCCCACTTGGTATTGCAACAAAGGAAGTGTATAAACCTATATAGAAGGTAACAGCTGGTCTGAGTAGAGAACATTTGACTTCCTAAAGTGGGTGAAGTAGCTTTGAGCACTCGTTGTGACTCGTTCATCGACCAAACACAAAGAACGTCAGGTCTGACATTTAACAGAGTATAAACCTCACCTCAGATGAGTTCAGACTTATTGTGTTGGTGCTACAATTATGAAGCAGCCCACACATTTTGTATTTATTTATAAGGCATTAAAGTATTATTAGGCACACCTGTAAAATCTGAGCTCTACAAAGAATCTTATGTTTGTAAAACATGTAATCAGGTTGTGGTGATCCAGACTGAGACGTGTTGATTCCTGAGTTGAATCAACAGCTTTTTGACAACAATACCTACTACAAATATATTTTCTTGCAATGGTACAAAAGTAAAAGTCAAAATATCCCAACAAAGTCCTACATTTATTGTTAATTTTTCAGAAGTAGAAGTGCAGAAGCATTGAGAGTAAATTGTACTTCAAGTTTTAAAATTAAAAGGATTCATTAGACAGCTGAATGGCCCCCAACCACAGTGTTATGTCATATTATTGGTCTCATATTTATTGGTTTAGCTGGTTTCGTGTTTATTTGAACTATTTAATCTGCAACAGTAGATCACATTTCATAAAATGAGCAGTCATTGGAATTCCGTATGGGATTGAATTCATTCCTGCAGTAGTGAACTTGAAAAATGTAATGCCATAAAGCCATTTTGAGGAGGCAGTCCACAGTTTTACAGCAGGACTCTTCGTGTAAAGCTGCTGCATTCAAATAACTGGCATACTTTACTTTTTCTCATCGTTTATAATCACTTTCTTTATGTTTTCAGGTTTTAAAAAACATAAAAACAGTGAAAAGTTGGACATCATAATTTTAAAGTTGATGGTGAGGTCTTGTGACTTTCTTTTTAAACCAACAGATCAAAGCTTAAAAATATGTTTTTGTTAATTGTGATCAAATACATGAAAACGGAGAACTGCAAATCTCTGGCATTTTTAATGTAAAATGTCAAGTGTCATGTCAGTAAACTCACTAATGCGTCATTTCACCACCAACAACGTAGAAATCTGTAAATAATTCCCTACACAAGTGACTGAGAATAAGTCACAAAACCAAATTTGAATTGCCAAAGTGACATTATTCTTTACTATGAACAATTTGTCTATAACAAAGATCGCCACGTTAAACTACGAAAACACCTACCTGTATCCGAGTTTCAGTGAAGTCACGCAAAGTTCAAATACATCCGCGCTAAACGTAAAACACCGCTGCACAAATGCTTTTAGTCAAAATCAAACTTTACTCATAGGAATGAGTTCATCCACACCGATTACGCAAAATATGCCACCACTCAGATCACAGTAAACACATCGGTACCGCCCCGCGGTGAGTCAATGCCCCGGGTACTGTGCGTGGTTCCCAAACTGTGGTTGGAGGTCCTCCGAAGGGACCGTGAAGAGCTGTCTTTCGAGGGTCCTTGAAATGTGGATTTGTCACTTTTTATGAGTGAAAGTAAACCATACAAAAAAGCAGTTACTTTCTCCCCTTATGTAATTCAGGCAGTTTGGACAAAGATCTCAAATGATGATCGACAGCTAATGAGATTTAGAGATCTAAAAATAAATAAATAAAAAAAATAAAAATAAACTTTCTCCTTGTGATTCACTTGTAAAGTATTTACAATATTAATTTTACAGAAGAGATGACTCACTGGCTCTCAACCTCACAACAACGGAAAACCAATTAAGAAGAGAGTGAACTGCTGCTGGGTGTCTCAAAGCTATTTCAGCTTTAGTCAGAATATCTCCCGAGCTGTTTGCTGTGTTTCTTTGGTCTAATGATGCTCCTGCTACGTTCATCATTACTGATGGAACACATGATTACGCCGGTAGCTTTTAAAAAGGTTTAAAAAAAAAAAAATTAAAAAAAAATAAAAGTATGTGTGTGGGCATTCAACAGAAAACTACCGTAATGATACTGTCATACTTTACCTTCGCATCAATTTTATTCTGCTGTCTTGCTTAAGAAATAAAGTGGTGAAAGAAAGGAAAACTGGAGCTGTCTTTGGGTGAAGTGACTCCAGGGTGGATCATAAACAGTAGGATATTGCTGCATTGTTTTCCTCATGTATCAGACCAAATAACCGGGCTTTGTCATAATTTGAAATAGAAAATCCTGTATCACAACGACACTCTTGGGGTGAGGACAATGACAACAACCAGCACCTTTCCGGGAAACAGATGTTTGGCATCACGCATCCTACTTGGAGCTACATTTCCGAGGCAGAGGCAAACAGAGTTGTTGTATCCGGGGAGAAGGGCTGGCAGAGCGGGCTATCCGGCTCACAACGTACGGGTCGTAACCCTCGAACGGAGCCTTCCTGTCCTTGGGACTGGACAGCTCAAGAAGTCTCTGGCTGGCTGTGTAGTTTCTCGCAGCTCTGGAAACGGGCCAGCACACTGGGCGCTCCCCTTTGAACTTGGGATGGTTGTGTTTCGGTGCTGTGAAGACAAAAGTAAATCAATGCAGTCTAAGAAAGGAAACAAAAGAGCAAGGTGTGATTAGGAAAGACAGACTTACTGGCGAGTAGCTCTATGTGTGCAGATGCTTTGGAAGGTAAGTGGGTCACTGGTACAGGTTTAGATTTGTGGCCGGATCCCTCCAGAACCTGCCTTCTCTTTGGCTGGGCAAGCTGGCAAATCCGGGAGGTGGCGACTGCTGTCTGTGTCCCTCTGCTCAACTTTCATGGCATTAATGAGCGTGCAAAAAAGCATACTTTGGTCAAGAGTGAAAGATTATACTTTAAAGATGCATTTTTTTTTTTTTTTTGCTGGTAGGACGTCCAAAACCGATTGTACTGATGTTAAAACAGCTGGAATCTTCTTTTTTTTTTTTGCTTTCAGGAAAATAAAACCAGACAAAGCACAGACAGTTTCTCTCAAGAGGCAACATAAAAAAAACTAAACTTTAAATTTAGTTTTCAAACATTATGAAAACCTGAGCCTCTGGCCTTAGTGAAACAGATAGCTGGGTATTTTAAAAGATCTTGTGGCAGATTTAAAGCTACAGTGCATCCGGAAAGTATTCACAGCGCTTCACTTTTTACACATTTTGTTATGTTACAGCCTTATTCCAAAATGGATTAAATTCATTTTTTTCCCTCAAAATTCTACACGCAATATCCCATAATGACAAAGTGAAAATAGTTTGTTTAAAATTTTTGCAAATCTATTGAAAATAAAGAACAAAAATATAACACGTAAATAAGTATTCACAGCCTTTGCTCAATACTTTGTTGAAGCACCTTTGGCAGAAATTACAGCCTCAAGTCTTTTTGAGTATGATGCTATAAGCTTGGCACACCTATTCTTGGGCAGTTTCTCCCATTCTTCTTTGCAGGACCTCTCAAGCCCCATCAGGTTGGATGGGGAGCGTCGGTGCACAGCCATTTTCAGATCTCTCCAGAGATGTTCAATCGGGTTCAAGTCTGGGCTCTGGCTGGGCCTCGCAAAGACATTCACAGAGTTGTCCCGAAGCCACTCCTTTGTTATCTTGGCTGTGTGCTTCGGGTCGTTGTCCTGTTGGAAGATGAACCTTCGCCCCAGTCTGAGGTCCAGAGCGCTCTGGAGAAGGTTTTCATCAAGGATGTCTCTGTACATTGCTGCATTCATCTTTCCCTCCATCCTGACTAGTCTCCCAGTTCCTGCCGCTGAAAAACATCCCCACAGCATGATGCTGCCACCACGCTTCACTGTAGAGATGGTATTGGCCAGGTGATGAGTGGTGCCTGGTTTCCTCCAGACATGACGCTTGGCATTCAGGCCAAAGAGTTCAATCTTTGTTTCATCAGACCAGAGAATTTAGTTTCTCATGGTCTGACAGTCCTTCAGGTGCCTTTTGGTAAACTCCAGGCGGGCTGTCATGTGCCTTTTACTGAGGAGTGGCTTCCGTCTGGCCACTCTACCATACAGGCCTGCTTGGTGGAGTGCTGCAGAGATGGTTGTCCTTCTGGAAGGTTCTCCTCTCTTCACAGAGCAACGTTGGAGCTCTGTCAGAGTGACCATCGGGTTCTTGGTCACCTCCCTGACTAAGGCCCTTCTCCCCCGATCGCTCAGTTTGGCCGGGCGGCCGACTCTAGGAAGAGTCCTGGTGGTTCCAAACTTCTTCCATTTACAGATGATGGAGGCCACTGTGCTCATTGGGACCTTCAATGCTGCAGAAACTTTTCTGTACCTTTCCCCAGATCTGTGCCTCGATACAATCCTGTCTCAGAGGTCTACAGACAATTCTTTGGACTTCATAGCTTGGTTTGTGCTCTGACATGCACTGTCAACTGTGGGACCTTATATAGACGGTGTGTGTCTTTCCAAATCATGTCCAAATCATGTCCAATCAACTGAATTTACCACAGGTACCACAAATTGTAGAAACATCTCAAGGATGATCAGTGGAAACAGGATGCACCTGAGCTCAATTTTGAGTGTAATGGCAAAGCCTGTGAATACTTATGTACATGTGATTTTTTTTTTCGTTTTTGATTTTTAATAGATTTGCAAAAATTTCAAAAAAACATTATTTCATGTTGTCATTATGGGGTATTGTGTGTAGAATTTTGAGGGGAAAAAATGAATTTAATCCATTTTGGAATAAGGCTGTAATATAACAAAATGTGGACTAAGTGAAGCGCTGTGAATACTTTCCGGATGCACTGTATACCAGCCAACTTGTGATCGATCAGCACTTTTTCAGGAAATGATGCGTGTTACTCACAGGGGCCAGCAGCGGACGGGCTGGCTGCCAGCCAGCTGCAGGGGCCCGAGGTTGAGCCAGACTCCGCAACCTTTCGGATGCAACGGCCCTGAGAGCCCGTTCATTCACTTTCCAAATGGGAGAAATTCTGAGGAAGGACGGAGAAATGGAGAGGAGGAGGAAGAGGAGAGTGTGAACAGGAGATAAAATTGGTAAATGTTGTAAATAGGACTGTTAGACGTGAGATAAAAAAAAATTCACTACAGTCGATAAGGAAGATGATGAAACAGGAAAGACGAAGTGAGGTGGCAGGATGGTAGGTAATCTCAAAAGATGGAGGAGGAAGATGAAAAAATGTATGCTAGAAGGATATGAGTTGAGAAAAATCTTAAACTGTAGTTCTCGTTTTATTTTTACAATCAGCACTCATCAAACACGTTGAATGTATCTCCTTCCTCACACAACATAGGTGCACTTTTTTTTTTCACTTGTAGATCAGTTCAATAACGTCAAACCATCAGCAGTAACGTGTATCATGTGACCCAAACAAAAAAAGACGGGGGCCTCCCTCATAAAGACATTGCTCCATAGCGCTACTCGTGGTGAAAGACACCCACAGGACACCTTGAAATGAGCTGAGCTTTCCCTGGATGTCAGTGCTAAAAGACAGAGGTTTCGTACTTTGCGGTTAATCTGCGACGTTCAAATAGATTCATAATCCACAACATAAAAAACTTTGACAGGGACAGAAGAATAAAGTCCTTGAAATGTTTAACACTGAGAAATATTGAAACACAGCAACTTTAAAAAAAAAAAAAAAACTAGGAAATTGAAACAGATTTTTTTTTTTTTAATTAAAAAGGACACCCAAAGAATAAGTCACACAGGCAATATGAGTTGATATGTTATATTTACGTGACTTGAGTGTGGAACTTCTTGCTTCTACATAAGTCTGACCAGAGATGGCTTAACTCTGTTAGAAATAAAGAGCAGTTGCTTAGAAACACTGAACAGTAGTAGTGATCAGGTTTGCAAAAAAAAAAAAAAAAAAAAAATGAAAAAAAGAAGAGACGCACCAATTTTGGTGGTGGATCCGGTCCTTTCTGGTGGCAGTTTATCCAGCCAGTGAACCGACCGACTGGAAAATAGAAACAAAATTAGGCCGGAGATGGAGACACAAAAACAGAGACAACAGGGTGGGTGGATGGGGGCTGGGGGTCACTTAGGCCTACCGGTCTGGATATCCGAGTCGGTTGGCTTTAGGCTGAGCGAGCTGCTGCGTCCGAGTTGCCATGGAAACAGTGGAAGCTAATGGGGAAAAAACACATTGACATTTTAATGCTGAAATGATATCCAGCACTCATTATTTACATGACGGCTCAGATTTAGACGACTAGCGTGATACAGAAAATTCAAACCTCTGGAGCACGTACGCTGAGAATGGACCTAAATGAAAAAAAAAAAAGTGTGGAAAATACATATCAGATATAAGTTATTATCCAAAGCAACGTAATTTCTATAAATCTTAGGATGTGTCTTGACATTTCTAAAACAAAAATTTCAAGACTTACTATTTTTTTCTAAATAATGTAATTGGAAAATGAGTGTCAATGGATTCTTGGTATATGCTGATTCAAAACAAGCTTTTTTTTTTTTTTTTTTACTACTTTTCTATCACTCATTGTTTGTGCTACAACATAAAGTGCATTATTCCCCTCAAAAACAGCTTACGTCCCGAGTAACAAAAACCAACCACTCAATTTGATTTTCAGCAGATAACACTGTTAACCCGTTATGACTGAACAAGTAAATACGATGAATAATTCAACCTAAAACTGCTCTTTAGATTGGTTAGTTTAAAGCTACAGTTTTTACCTTTCCTGCACCTGAAGTAGCTCATTCCCTGTGATGATACCGACACCTGCTGGTTGCTATGGTATCAGGTGACAGTATACCAGAGATCGCCTACATGCAGGGCGAGTCAAGATGGCGAAGTCTCTCTTCATGCCGCTCACGTACATTTCGAAATTTTTCATTAACAGTGAAGGAGATAAGATCTGAGGCGAGATCACAGACATCCAAGCTCGCTATGTTGAAAAGTCTAATTTCCTGTTTTGGTATTATGATCCGGTAACGAAGTAAAAAAAACACTTTACACCAGATAGTTTCTAAAAAAAAAAAAAAGGCAGAGTGAACGCTTAGGTGACTAATCATCTGGCAATAAAAGCTGAAAGGTAATTAAAATTTAATAACAAAATGGGATAAAGGCTTCATTAACCTTGAAGCACTACTTTAATCTAACCTCTGCATGTGTAAAGTCAATGGTTCAGACAAAATCCTGCTGCAATTTAATCTAAATTCATCGAAACGTGACAAAATATAGTTATCACTGCAATTGTAATATAAATATAAGATCACTTCTAACTATCAGAAATTACAACAGAAGGTTAACCATGAACATAAACATGTTATTTGCGCTAAATCCAAAAACATGCACCTCAGGTCAGGTTACCTGGCGCCGCGCTAGTGGCAGCCTGCTGCAGCAGCTCCCCCCTGAGAGCCTCCCTGCTGTAGCGAAGAAATTTCCCCTTGGGGATTAATAAAGTTAAATAAATAAAAAATAAATAAATAAATGGCGCCGACATGTTCAACCTCTAATATCTGAATTACCACCAAACCACAACGACCAAATCAGCAAAAGGAGAACTATTAACTTCCCTTTAATTTAACTCCATGTTCGAATTTATCTTTACTGACTATTGATTTGAAAAAGCATCAATCAAACAGAAAATTATACAATGTACAGACCATGTGAAAACAGAAAATCACCTTTATTTTCAACAGACATTTAAAATCTTATAAAACAGCACAGTAAATAAACTACCTAAGCTTTTTTTTTTTTTTTTTTAATCGTCATCACAAAGCCGCAAGCTTTCAGTATAATACTGTAATTATTACTCTCTAAACTAGTACTGCAGGCGTCTCGTTACTGCGTGAAGTTAACGAGTCGTGTCCGTCTGACGTCATGTCACACATTAACACGACGAACGGAGAACACTGCAGGGCGCGTGGCTACAGCATCATATGACATTCACAGGCCTCTGAAACACAAAGAGAAACCCCGGAGCCCAACGACGGCCAGGGGTAAATACGTAGTGTTTGGTTTGAATAGTAACGAACACTTAAAAGGGTAATAAAAGGGTTTTACACGCTCTCAACTGCGTTTTCAGCCCTCTACCTCTTTTCATTTGATCTTCCTGTCAGTATAAAACATAAAATTCACGTAAACATAACTGCTGCCTTTACTGGAAAAAGAAAAAAGAAAATCAGCCTGGATTATTGGCACAAGCTAAAACCCACCACTATTATCCTTTAAATGAGTTGGCAGTACAGTCCACCTCACAACAGACTCTGCCTGGCAGTAAAAGAGACAAACCTCCATGCAATATGATATCAATTCTACCGTCTCAAGACACCTCAAGACTAGTTGTTTTTTTTCTTTGACTTGTACTATCAATGATTTCTGATTTTCAGGAGTCCATGGCAGCAAAATACAGGGATTTCAGTGACGATACCATTTCACAGGTTCATGAGGCACTGAGCTCTCTTGTCAAGCTGCCAGTGTACTTCCTGGGATTATGGTACAAAAAAAAAAAAAAAAAAAGGGATAGATGGCACCCAAACAGTCCAATCTCTTGTAAGCAGTGCAGGTAGAACGGCAGTGAAAAAGCACGTAGGAAATGGGGAGAAGTAGGTAAATATTGAGTATATATTGTATTCAGTAGCACCAGAAGAAACAGTATGTGTGCGTCAGTGTCAGAGGGTCTGCACTATGACAGGATACAGTAGGGACATTTGCTCCGCTCCTCTGATTGGCAGCTTGTGTGTGGTGTAGTAGTGGATGACCTCGGGGATGGTGGAGAAGGGGGGGCTGTTCTCTCCGAGCACGTAACGCCCGTCCGCAGACCGGGTGAACTTCATATGCATGAAGCCTTTGCAGCTCCTGGCGAGAGAGAGAGAGACGGGACACACGAGTCTTTGCTTTATTAACTGAGAAGAAATATGTCGCGTTTAAAAAAAAAAAAAAAAAAAGAAATTACAGCCACATGCAGTATTGTAGAAAAACATACATGTCGCTTGCTACTGGATTTAGTGGTTAAGCACATGTATGCTCAGATGGATAAATGTGTCTTATTTTGTGAGTACTTCTCAGGACTAAATGTGGGCCTTGGACTGGAGGACAATCCACAGAGATAAACATCTTGTGCTGCTGAACTACTGTTGTACACATGGGCTGTGATTTGGGTACAATCCTATCAAATTACTGTATTCCTTGACTCATTGCGTCATATAAGCACAAGCGTGAGGCCGGGAATAACTCCCAGCAAGCATATAATCTCTTTCGAAACAGCTGCTTTCATGCCGTTCATCATACAGCCTGAATACACTTTGAGAGAGAAAAAAAAAAAAAAAAAAGTGGGGGGGACAGCAGCATAAATTAAGTGACTGGATGGCAACAATTAAAAGTTGCCTCGAGGCTGAAGTCTGAGAACATTCTTTCACCACCCAGACCAAAACAATACCCAGATGAGGAAAAAAAACTGGATCAGATCATTTTGGAAACAGCACAGTGCACAAGGGAAGAACTGCAATTTGGGAGATTGCAATGATATTCAGACAACATGGTAATAAGAGAACGTGAAGATGTAAGTTCTTTTTTTTTTTTATTTAGTAAAGCTTTTTGTTAAAGACAGAGTCAAGCGAATTCGGCATTGAACTAAACAGGCCCAGTTTATCCGAGACATGAGGAATAAGTGACTATTCATGAACAAACGTGTGTGATTGATTTTAATGTGCAGTGCAGCTGGGGTCAGAGTGTACCTGAGAGAGAGCGAGTAGTCGTTCCGGCAGGTCTGGCTGTTCCTCACCAGGTAGGAGCTCTCCTTACAGAGAGTCAGTAGAGCCTCTGCCTCCGAGCGGCTAAGAGCTCCATGGTACCACCTGCAGGCGACCAGGAGGAAACACGACAACAGGACATTTAATCCACGGCACATAATCCAACATTATATTTCTTCTGCTTGGTGAATCTGAGGTTTCTTCTTTATTCTACCTGCAAATCTAGAGACTGAAGCCAACAAAAAAAAGATCTTAAGTCTCACCAAAATGTCCTGTGCCTATCTTTCACATCCAACACGTGACATAAAACGTATGCAATACCATTTAAGAAAAACAAATATTTTAAACCCAGCATGGTTTACATCCATGTTAAGTGGCTCGTTCCTTCACTGCCAAACACAATCACAGTTAGGATATTATTAACCGAGTCAGCAGTGGGAAGCTGGAAATTATTGTTGTGCAAGAAATACAATCGTTGCTATTCACTAAAATTGGGGGGGAAAAAAACTATTTGAAACACTGTCACTTCAACATTGCAAGCGTCCACTTACACTTGCTTCTCCAGGGACAGCAATGGATCCACTCTCTCACCCAGGAGAGGAGGAGTGTCGCCAACAAGACGGAGTGTAGTTGAGTCCGACATGGTAGACGTAGTGCCTGTCTTGGTCAGCCTGGTCTGCTCGGTCTGAGCTCGTGAGCGTTCCCTTTCTGCTCCTTCAAACTGAACTACGGGCAGACAGAGAGAAAACAATAGGTTTAAAAAAAAACAATAATAAAAAAACTAAAAAAAAAATCAGTCCAAGACTAATTTGATTCAGAATTGTAATACTTGGAAAACCAGGACTTACCTGCTAGAGCTTTAGAGATGTTGTCCTTCTTCCACTCCCAGGGCTGGTCGTATTCATCAGCCGGCCTCTCATCGTCCTGAGGCAGCCTGCTCTCCCGGCTGTCCATCAGGCCAAATCCACCCTCTACCTTCTGAGTTTGCTGCTGTGCTGGTGGAGCAGCTCGATGGTGGTGCCGAGTCCTCTCCTCATATGGGTTATCGTACAACTGGCCGCCATCACCACTCCCAGACCTGGTAGCCATCACGCTGTGCTGCAGTTCTGCACAGTGGACATAGACAGTAAATAACGCTCTGCAAAACTAAAGTCACAAAAAGTTGCTGAAAAGTGACATTTAGAAGGAAAAGGGTTTGGACACTGATGGTAGCTGTTCAGCATACAATATTCCACTGTTGAACTCCCTGTACAATAAAACTTTTTTTAATTTTTTTTTTTTAATCAAGAGCCAAACTGATTTGTGAGGGATAAACATCTTTATATAAACCTGAAATAATCCGCTGAGCCTCGAATGGCTCCATGTAGCTGCAGCAGTCAGTTGGTGCAGATTTGGGCTCCCAGGTTGTTCTGGGTCTCGGGTCTGGACGAGCATCAAATGGATCCGAGTAGTCCGAGTCAGAGTCCGACGCTGCCGGGGCAGAAGGAACCACCTTGTTGGGGAGACGGAAACAAAAGTTTATCTCACCTGACAACACAAATTTTTTTTTGTTTGTGCTGAGGAGACGAGCTCAAAACATAACAGTGTTTGCAAGTGAATAACTGAGGCAGAGAATGAGAGAAGGGGGGGGAGGGAAAACAACATCAACCGTAAAGCAGAAGACAAAACCAGTACTTACAGGTTCTTCTTGAACAGTCACAGGACTCAGAGGGATCTTGCAGCGACCAAACTCCTGAGAGTCCACTTTAATTAGTCTGTGTTTTGGCGACAGGACTTTCACCTGGACACATGTAAACAAAACACTTCCAATAATCAATCAAATGTCACCGAAATATATATATATGTATATAAAGCCACTTGAAACAGAAACTGATGACATGCATGTCACACCTCCACGCCATTAGGCAGCACTGAACCAAAAGCAGGGAAAGCGGGAAGGCTCATTGTGGCACTGCAGGAGCTGAAATCTCCATTCTGGTGCTCCTTATCAGCGTGTTGGTACGGGTCCTCGAAGTCCAACTCCTTCTGAGCTCTGTAGGCCCTCAAGATTTCGCTCTCACTGTAATCTGGCCTCGGGGGCTGCGGAGGATCACGCCTGCTGCCAAAGTTTAGGTAGTCCTTCAGCCACTTTGCCATGGATCTGCAAATGAAGAGGTCAACAGATTGAAGAGAATCATTCAGGAGCAGTGCTGAAATGAATGGTCCCCCCCCCCAAAAAAAGAGCTATCTTAATAGCATTTATTATTTGTTTTCAATCTTATGTCGTTAGGGTTTAGTAGCCTTTAATAGGTTAATAATAGTTTTCCTTTCCAAATTTGTTTTTAAAAAGGTCCTTATAGAAGTAATAGTAACCTAAAGAAAAGAGCTATTGTTGGTCAATTGTACTCAACAGGTCCTTAAGGATCAACTAATATTCCAGACCTCCTTTGGGGTAGCTTTAATAACTTTTCCTCCGAGGTGAAGCAGAAATGTCTCGCCCGCTGACGAAGCACATCACAGGAACAATTGACGATGGCTAGTTAGCATTAGAGGGTAAATAAAGGGGGTTTCGATCAATCACGTCTTCACAGCAGCGGATTATGGGCAGCGTTTCCTCCTCGGCTGGTTACTACCAAGCTAAATAGTGGTCTAATGTAGTTATCGTTCATTTAAAAAAAAAAGAAGAAAAAAAAAAAAGAAAAGTTAAAATAGGCGCAGCAACGAGTCGTCGCCGCTTTGTAAACATGCCTGAGCTCAGTTAGCCAAGTTAGCTGGACGCCAGCTATCGTCGCCAACGAGCGTTAAGTCAGCTGCTTGACGGTACTTCTCGAAGCTCACCCTCTTTTCTCCACATTGAAGGGTCCCCGGTCCTCTTTACGTCTTTCTGGTTTCCATCCGGCGTTCCCGTCTTCAACGCTTTCCGGCGCCGAAATAAAACGCGGACATTCGTGATATATTATTATTATTATTATTATTTTTTTTTTGCCTCCGAGCCAAGCGGGTCAGTCCGTCTGCTAAATGTTCGCTGGACCAGACCGGCAAGCTGGTTTTAAAGGGGAGTGGGGAGGTGGTTTAAAGGGGAGCGTGGAGGTGGTTTAATTGGGTCGACATTAAAGCGAGCGCCGCCAAATCCACACGTAATCCTTTTGTCTCGCAGATGCATTCCCAGTACTCTGATCAAGGGTATAATGTTTGTTTTTTTTAAATTTTTTAAATAAGCTCTTTTCCACATTCATAATTGTGGTGGTCATTAATATAAATTAAAATGACATTAAAAATATAATTAAGTTATATACGGCGTTTCATCAGGTGTGTCCGCTAGATTTTTGACGTAAACCAGGTAACAAGGAACTGTGGAGAAAAAAAAAAATAAACACAATGATTATTATTAGTGAAAATACAAGTATGTAAAAATACTCCATCATAAATCACAATCGATCTGCGGATTATTTTCTCGATCAATCAATTAGCTGTTGGCCTTTAAAATGTTAAGAAAATCGTCACCAAAAAAAAAGTGTTTCCCAAAGCCCAAGGTGTTGGTGTTTTGTCCTGACCAACTGTTATACATCCAAAAGATAATCAGGTTCACAATTGTGGAGAACTAAAGGAACCACAAAATACACGTAATAAATTGGGAGTCAGAGAATTTCAGCATTGATTTCCATTAAAAAAAAATAAAGACTCACAAGGTACAAGGGGTTTCAGAGATTTTAATAAACATTCAAATATATAGCTAATATTTTTAAAGGGTAAATTTGCCTCAAAAATTCAAAAAACAAATTCTCATGTAAATTCTACATCACAACAGGTCCATTCTTCTGCGGATCTGCTAAAAGAGTTTTTGTTACACTGGATTTGGAAAGCTGACGATACAATCCCTCCTAATAACCGCCTGCCAACATACACTGGTTACATATGATTTCAATTTCTGTACAGCCTTACAAAAAGGTCTATATCATTATATTCCTTTCTGTACCATTTATATAACGTGTCAGTCATGTCTTCTTGTCATTCACTGTCATTGCTGTCACTGTCTGAATACGCCCCCAGCAGGCTGAGCGATGACGAGCCGTTTTGTGTGGTAACGGGTTTAGAAGCTTTTATGGAGTCAGCCGTCGATGCCTTTGAATCTGTAAAACAACATACAATGACTGTGGCTCCCAAATCAGAAGAAAACTTTGCATTAAAAGGAAAAGTCAATAAAGTTAAACCGATAAGTCATCTGTGTCTGCAGGAAGCAGCTGGAAAATCTGCAGCTCCATCATTTGACATGTACAGCGATGTAGCTGGTCGCCAGAAGAAGTAGAGGTTAACTGAGCCGTCTCTGTTGACAGGAGGCCTGTTCTCGATATTGTTCAAAACCAAAAGTTGTTTGCTTTGCTTGTACTGCATGTAGCTACGTTTCCAACAGCGGAATGGCATCCAAAATATGAATGCAGAGATTTTTATGGGCGAAGACGCATTTTACAGTGTTTTGGCTGACTCAGATCTTCAGAGGTGTTTATCAGAGCCAGTGTACGCAGTCAAAGAAATGCAGCAGAGAAGTCACTTCTGCAGCTGTCAATATAGCAAACACGAAGGAACGTATTGCTTCAGTGGACATCCACATAAAAAGTGGCGAATTTTCACTTTTAGGGTGTAAACACAAATATTTGGTGATGGAATAAATAAAATAAAGTACCTAATAATTAAGACTTCAAAACAATCAGGCCATAAGGTCATAAACTGTATGATATACTGATGTGTTACCTGCTTGTGAGGCGGGAGCTGCAGTCGCCACCACTGGACCGGGCTTGTTGACAGTTACTGCCGGTTTCTTTCGCACGACCAGGGAGCCGAGTGCCGCTCCGCTGCCCAGCGTCCCGACACTCCTGTCCCATCTCGGCAGCTTGGCCTTCTTCACGCCTCCAGCGGAGGCTCCCTGTGGAAACACGGCATGAACCAACCTGCTATTTCCTGCTCACACATGGCTTCTGTTTAATGTTTGTTAGTACAGGGAAAGGAAAGTTTCTATAAATCTGTTCTTAAGACTACTTAAAGGCCCTTTTTCCCCCCCACTTAAATGACATTTAAGAAGTATTTATGAAAGCTTGAAAATATGAAAGTGAGCTTGCCACAACCCTAGCACACTGTGCAGGGTGCACTTGACTTTGATCAATGTCAGATGGCCAGGATCATGAAAAGAGCCCAGTATATTTGTCGCCAAACTCTATCATAGAAACAAGAAGTAACAGCCACACATTGATAAAAATTTAATGGGGACAGGTCTAAAATCTTAAAGATGAAATTTACGCAATTATTTGTTGATAACATTTGAACCCAGTCACTTACATGCACACTTTCTTGAACATGATTGGCTAAACATACCTGTGCCTCAGGTGGTTTGTCAGTCGTGAGGATATCTGTTGGTTTGTCAGGGCTGGACTCCTTTGTCTGTGTGCTGCTGCTCGCCTCTTCCTTTTCTGAATCAGAGTCAGAGTCTCTGAGCCTTTTCACAAGAGCACGGTCCAACATCTCTCTGTAAAACAAGCCACACATTTGAATGACTTCTGCTCAAGAGTTAAGGTAGGTAGGTAGGTAGGTAGTTACTTTATTAATCCCGAGGGGAAATTTTTTTCGCTACAGCAGCATACAGAAGCAATAAGATAATAATAGAAATAATAGAATAAAATAATAGAATAGAATAATAGAAAAGCAATAAAATAGCAGTAAAAAATATAAAATATAAAATGCACAGTATATACAGTACATTATATATCTATATATATTATATACAAACAAACCAAGAAACACAGTCAACATATATATACAGTACAGTATATATCTATATATATTATATACAAACAAACCAAGAAACACAGTCAACAGTGTTATTGTACTGTGATGGATTTTGCCAGAGGTGAGTTATTGTAAAGTCTTATTGCAGTGGGCACGAAGATTATCAGAAGAGTACACATGAAAAATAAAACATATTCAACTTAATGCATCAGATACTTTTTTTTACAGTAAGTGTTGATTCTAATAAATAACATATTTTATGTTTCCGTACGCATTTCACTGTCCATTTTTCTGTGTGAACTTTCCTCACTCACTTTGTTTCACGCTCATCCTCTTCTTTCTCCCGTTCCTTCTCTCTCTTCTCGATGTCTCTGTATCGGTCGATCATTCCCTCAAAGTCCACCTGGGCCTGCCTCTGGTTCAGCTCCTTCAGTTCCTGGAGGTTCTCCAGAACCTCCATCTCCAGCTTGGAATCTTTTGTGCGGTTCTCCAACACCTGGTCAAGGATTTGGTGACCATCAGATCCTCATTCCAAGTGTAAATTAAAGTAAAAACAGTGGCTGTCTCTTAAACACTGACCTTCATGGGGTTGTTCAGTTCCTCTTCTTCCCTCTCCTGCTGGATTCTCTTCTCCTCGTCCTCAACAAGTTTCTCTGCCTGGAAGTTTCGTGTTGCACCATGCTCCATGGCGTAGTCCGTGTTCTCTGGGTCAGTCTATAATCTCAACATGATACATTTAAGCGTGAGACATTGTTTTCATGAATAATATCATAAACGCGTCTTCAATAAAACAACATAAACACAACTTTAGCTTGTCACAACTCTGTGACAATCGGAGCATTAACTCTCACCTTAAATGTAATTTCAGCAAGACACCGAGTACATTTGATGTAGAAACGGAAGATCGGGAGTCCCATGTAGAGCTCATTCTGAACCGTCTCTTTGCGAGCATTGAACTTCTTCCCCTTGTAGATGTACTCACCACACGTTTTACACCTGCAAATTAACAGACAGGTCATGCTGATGATACTAGCACCTCACCCATGTCAGTATTATTGAGGGAAATATTAAATACATAAAGAGCACATAAAGAATAATGTCTTTTATGTCTGTGTCATGTGTTGTATTGGCCTCAAAAATTAAACTTACTCGTCCAAAACATGGAACATTTGGGGTGACATGTTTACAGGTTAGAAACTTGGTGACTATCCCACGAGTATGGGGGTGTGTGGGGGCAATTATAATAATAATAATAAAAGATTTACATCATCCAGTTCACTTCCTATTCTAATACCTGCTTTCTGGGAGAAACACTGATTACGGAGTGAAAGGATGAACCACCTCGGTGAATGCACGTTTTCCCCCAAGAGATCGAGAGTCACAGATTCTCCTGTTTAAAACTGTCCCCTTCACCGAGTTACTATTTAATACTAAAATGTAACTAAGCATGCGAGCTACTGGTGAATGGCACTAAACGGAAGTTGAACTTGAGAAGCATTAGACAAACATGGATGCTGACACGCATACCTCATGTTGAATGGAGCCATCAATCTGACCACATACTGACGATCTTTGGGGAGTTTAAGCTTTGGGATTTTGGATGGATCGAAATCCGGAGGGTAGTATTTCTGTGGAGAGAAAAAAAAAAAAAAAAAACGTGAGTTAGCTGCTGGACAGCCTCAACTAAAGTAAATCAAATAATAAAAAGTTTGATTTGTATGCTTTAAAGCTACCAGATAATACGTTTTGCATGTTCGGTATGAGCACTTAAAACAAAGCTACCTGTTAAATATTAAATAAAAGCTGGTAAATACAATGAAAACACGTCACTCAGCCAGCTACGTTGCTAACGTTAGCCTACTTGGTTCCGTCATGGCTTACAATTTTAAATCGCACCAAAATGAAGCACACCCTTGGTGTTCAGATACTTACATTCAGCACTTTTCTTTCGGACATTGTTGCTTTTGCTAGAAGTCCGTCGTGGAGAAAGAATCCTTGAAAACAACCGAACAAGAGCTAGTTCTCAACACTGCCAGAAGCGCTGCACTTGTAAACTTCCGGTTGCTTCTTTAATCCGTTTCCGCTCGTTCAATTTGCGGTGCTGCCCCCGCGCGGTAGAAATGAGTACCAAAAAAACAACAGTGAACGGTTTCATGAAAGCTTTATGGGATGTTTGAGAAGAACAAACCCCTGTCAGGGGAATATGTAGGCTATAAAACGCAACTAAATGAAGACAGAAAACAAGAAGCTTAATTAAAATAAAAATGACTTACTTAACAGATACTATTTCATTAATATGTACTATTATGTGTGAATCTCTCCTTTAGCAAGTTTAAATGCAGCATTGTGAAAGGACCTCCAGGTGAGCTGCTGTGTAAATTTATAGGACAGATAAATAGATTATTTGAATTATATTCTATGAATAAGATAAAGGTGTGTGTGTGTGTTGGAGGGGGGGGAGGGGGTCACACTGGCGGGGACTCGTTTTGTTATTTAGATCTCCATTAGCAGTCACCAATGTGAGTGTGACCATACAAAAAAGTACGACAGTGATCTAATTTCATAAATACAAATCGGACAAAAGTGACAATGCATAAGTAATTATTATCGAATTCATACATACACATAAAACTGAGTGAGGTGAAATAAAGCAAGATCCTCAGAACCTCTGAGTTCTGTTAGTTGTACCTCACTCAAATAAATGTGTTCGTCGTCCTGGTTCCTAGTCTGTGGAAATGTCTCTGCATGGAACTTGCATAAGCAAACTCCCTGGTGTGTTTTAAGTTGCATTGGAAGACCCTCTTTTTTTTCCAAATGTTTTTGTGTGCAAGTCATGTACACGACTTGGGTTTGTAATGCCACTACCTGTTTTGCTTTTTATTGTGCTGCTGTAATGTCACGTTGTGTGATTTACTCATCTTTGTTCTTCTAACCTTTAATTCTCTCTTCTTCTTTTTTTTTAGATTTATAGATTGTTATATACTATGGTCCTAAATTCATTCTGCAGCATAAAGAACAGACATACAAAACTATCTTCAGCAAGAAGAAGAACAAGGAGGGATGTAACAGTTGGTATGGCCCCCAAAGAGCCCTGATTTGAATATCATGGCGTCAGACTGGGATTACACAGTGAAAGAGGAACTGTGGCACGATCACCAAGATACTTGGTGCTGTTCCAAGCCAAGTGGGAGTCTTTTTTTAAGACCTTGTTACAAATCCATGAAGGAGTGATCAGTCAATCAGATGTAAAATGACATGTCATGCCAGTGTCATATAATGTACGTAAAAGGCACATTGACTCATACAGTACGCATTTCAGAATATCTATAAATCTGAAAGTTTATGTTGAAATATTTAGTTTTTGTTTATACACACATAAACACTGATAAAAATAGACCTTGAAATTGTATTTTTCCATTAGATGAATTCAACCTGAGCGAGTCATAAGCTTTGACCACTGCCCTTAGTTGCTGTCTGATTCCATCTCTCTTTTTCAGGGGATGGAAGAGGAGATCATGGCTGGCGTGGTGGATGAATGGTTTCTCAGGGTCGATGGGATTTGTCAGTGATGTGGGCTCTCTGACATGGTTTGGTGTATAAACACAAGCCTGTCAGCCATGCACATACATTTCCTTGGAGGGGGTGGAGGAGGGCGGTAAGGTTATTCCTACAAAGGGAAATTGGATTTTGATCAAAGATTGTGTTGGTGGGTTAACCTGAGGTTAGATTTCAGCTTTATTGAACAGTGGTGACATAAGATGATGGGCAGAATAGTAGAAAAAAACCCCAGAAATGTTGACAAGATAAATCCATCAACAAGAAGTAGAAGAGAGCATGACTTTAGGTTTTAGATAACTGTGCAATGTCTTTGTCATTTGGATTTGAGAGCTTCAGATACAGTTTTGTTCAGGAGAGCTTTTGCGTATGAGGTGAGGTCTCACTATGAATGTGACACATCAAAATGACTCATCATTGAGTCAGATACACATTTAACTGAACAGGATCAATGTGCACACATTAGATAAAAATAAAAAAATAGGGGGGAAAAAAGCTCATTGCAAAGGGATTTGTGTCACAACAGACACAGATTGGAAGACATAAAAGTGTAGGGGGAAGGAGTGTGATTTCTATTAAGCCTTTAGATTACTCTCACAAATATGTTTTCTCAATTGCAATTCCACCTTTAACCATTTTTTTAATTTAATCCGGTCAGGTCCCCTTCCTGTTAAAGATACAGAGGTGCTGAGCAGTGTCACCCATGTCACCCATGTCAAAGTTTCAATGAATATTTCAGAGGCTGGCTGATGTCAGCAGCATCTGAAAAGCGCCTATAAAAAGAGCTTTTCTGGACAGGAGACCTCCAACTGGCTGCGCGTCAAGGAAGCTTTTACTTACTTCCCTCTTTTCTCCACCCGCCGAAGAGAAGGACTCCCCCTTTTTGTGTTTCAGAACCATGGTCAGCGCACGGACTCTCCTCCTCGCGGTCACCTGCTGCTGCGCCTACCTGTGGCTCGCTCGTGCAGAGGACTCCTCGCTGGAGACGCGCTCGTTGGATTTCCCCCTGAAAACCCAACAAGAGAAAGACCTGGTGAGAGATTTTGTGGGGGCGAGGAGGGTAAAACGTGTCATGTGGAATAACTAAGGACATTGGTGCTTTGATTATCTGGAAAATGTATATTCTTCCAAATTATTTTATACCACAAACCTCAACTACACAATTGGACTTTGTTTTGTACTTAATTAACGTTTTCGGCATTTATTTCCTGTGCAGATTGACGCGCTGCAAGAAGTTTTGGAGAAGCTGAGAAGCAAAGAGATGACCTTAGAAAAAAAGCTCGGCTGGTTGCCCTCGGTGAGTAAACACAATTAGAACTCTTAAAACACCACATAAACGTGTTTGGTTACATTTCAGAACAGCTAATTGGTTACTAAATCAACAAGGAGGCTGTTATCGATTTGCGAATAATCATAAAAATGCAGAGGGTTTTTAGAGATGTGTCTTTTGTGAAACCCACACACATACGTATTCCAGTTCAGACTGATGCTTAGGTCTACATTAATGTGGTAAATTTCCCCATATGAGCTCGCAGTTTAATAATTTACGTTATCGTTTCAGTGTGATGCAGGAGAGCCGTGCGCCGTGCGTAAAGGTGCGCGTATTGGCACGCTGTGCAGCTGTCCTCGAGGGACTTCCTGTAACTTCTATGTTCTCAAATGTTTGTGAAGGAGAAAAAAAAAGAAAAGAGAAATGACATAAAAGTTTAGGTGTTTGGAGTGATAAAAATGATGAATGTGAGATATGACAGGGAGACCTGCTACTGTTGTCATTCTCTTTGTGATAACAAATAAAAGGCGATGTAAAACGTGACGTTTTTCGTTTATAAACCTGAACTGTTCTGAATAGTTACAAAGTGTGCATCTGTTTTTTGTCCGTCCTTGTTTATAATCGTGTCACAGGGGGAGTAATATGTGTGGGATTGTGCCATTATGTGAAATACATTTTGAATGTAGTTTTTGTCATTAATGCCGTTTTAATATGTTTGTTTGTGGAAAAGATAAAGGTTTCTAAATATATTTGTAAGATGAAAAGTTCAATAAAACTTTAAAATTATGTTGTGCGTGTCCGCTGCACCATCGTTACAAAAGGGTGGGGGGATATTTAATATGTTGTGCAGTATCATAAAATATACATCACACATCACCTAGTGGCCGATGAGCTGCTGATTTTAATTTTCATATCGCTTGTTGGTAATTAATTTAAGATTAAACTGCTACCCTAGAACAACGAAAAATAATAATAAAAAATAGATCTTTTTGCCAGGTTCCGTCAATAATTCAGCCTCATCCTACACATTCACTGATGCACGGCTGCATTCCAGCAGACCAGCTGTCATCTCCCTGTAATAAAAGGCGCTGTCAGGATTTTTCAATGACATCATATCCAAGTGCGAGTTTCCAACATGGCGTCCAGCCGGGTGCTGGAGAGGGAGGTCCAGGAGGAGCCGCGGCGCGCTGCGACCGCAAACCCCGACTTCTGCCTCCACAAATACTCCCTGCTCATCATTATCGGACGGACGGCTCGCCTCAGACAGACTGAACACATCAGCAGGGAGATTGAACGAGGTAGGTTCATCTGGTGCCGCTTCTTACAGCCACTGTGTGCCATTTTGCTTCTCTCTATACGGATAATTTTTTTTTTTTTATAATCCCTGCAAGTTCTCGTCGCCTAAATCAACACTGGGGATGAAACCCCAGACCACATTGCAGTTTATGTAATTCTATCCACCCTACTGACCGAGGATGCGTCATCTGGCGATACTCCACCATCAGCATCACCTCACCCCTCGGGCCACATTATAATTAAAAGCAGGAGCGGGTGGTTTGCCTTTCGCCTCAGTTTTGTCGTTATTTAAGGATCAAGCCTTTGAGGAAATGTTGCAGGTAGAATATTCAATCAACACATAGCTACTTGTAAACGATGTTTCATGAACCTTTGTGCATTACAGCAACTGTGGATACAGAGATAGCCTACTGTAGGCAGACAGTACATGATGATCCATTGCAGTCTGTGTGTTACTGCTGTTATGTGCAAAAGGAAAGAACTGTAGTGCATAAAATGTCTGTAAAACAGATCAAATGACAGATAGCCGAGAAAGAAAGAAATGCATTTCTCTCTATAGCTAACTGGGCCAATTAACATTTTATTACCTTCTGCATGGCTCCAAAATGTCATCAACTTTTCATGAGCCGAGAAAAACAGCCCTGTTTTCTGCTTTTTGAAGGTGCATCCCATGTAGGCCTCCATCTAACGATTATTATCATTATTAATAGATCAATACTTCTGTTTTTCATGGGTTTTTTTTTTCATAAAAGGCCAGTAAATACTGAAAAATGCCTGATTTAATTTCCCAGACCAAGGAGACAGATTTAGTGTAATTGTCTTATACATATTGTCTTATTATCATGTGTGTAAACAGCTGAATACAGGTAACAGACTGTTTGCAGGTGATTACTTGGATGTAGAAAGGCTACAGTATAATACCAGCCATATGTGTGAAACGGGTGACGTGACATACCGGTGTGAAAACTTTGCATTAAAGGAAATGTAAAGGGCAGAGTTGGGTAAAGGTTTTCAGTGTTTTAGTCAAATGCATTATGTTTAAAATGAGTATTACCATCAATTATCACATTTGCATTCTGTAACTTTCATACTTTTTTGATTTGTGAATATTTGAACAATATGTGTCGGATGTTTATGACAGTGCACCTTTTGATAATATATTTATGTCATTAGGTATTCGGTCATGGGACGTGGACTTAAAATCCTGTAACCTGAACCTCTATCTCCAAGAATTCCTCTCTCATCACACAGCATCTTTCAAGGGTGCAGGTAAGATACTTTGCGTAAATTGAAGTTAAAATCTAAATCTTCGACTTCACAGAAAGCCCCCCCATCTCCACGGTAACACACCAACTGAGCCGGCCTAGGATCACTGAGGAAGGAAGGAAGGAAGGAAGGAAGGAAGGAAGGAAAAGGAAGGAAAGTGGAGGAGCAGTCAGGCGATTGTTAAACATGGGTGGGCCCCGAGGACAGAAAACAATAGAAACCTTGCAGCCAAGCCGTGCCACCCCTCTCTATCGCTTTCTCGCTGTGTGTCTGTGTGTGCCAACATTTAGTATGCAGAGCCAAGGACAACAGAGCACTGGGAAAATGGTTAAAGGCAGACAAACATCAGTGTCAAGACAGTTGTGTTCCAGCTGAGCTGTGAGGTGAAGTGACGAACACAGACAAGAACAAACATTTCTCTTTCTGAGGAGGACAAAATGGCACCCAGAAAGGTTGCCTGTACTCTGCGTGGTAAATACTGCTGTAAAAGCTTTTTCTAATAAGACCGTGCGTGTTATTTTGAGTGTCAAAGGATTTGACATTTTGTAAGAGAGTGGGTGCTCTATCTAGGCGACGCATTTTGGGTAATGCATTTATTGCCAAACGTTACAAGAAAAGATTAATGTCACTCACAGGCCTTCCCGCTTAATCTGTAGCTGAAACCTGCAGCTTGTTAGCTTAGCTTAGCATTCAGACTAAAAACAAGGGAAAACTGCCGTCTTAGCTTTGTTCAAAGGAAACTAAAGTCACCAAACAGCAACTCCGAAGCTCACAAACGATCACGTCGGCAAAAAAAGGAGTAAGTTGTTTACATGATGAATCACAATGTTCACATTTCAAAATGTGCATGTCATTGTATCACAAGACCGAACTGGCGAGCATAAAAATGAGAAAGATGTAATTCAGTGAAATTGCTAGTACGGAATAGAGATTGGTTTTGTTTCACTTTTTTTTTAGACAAAGACAATGAAACTTTTGTTCATATTTGGGTCGTTATGTTCCAGTTGGCTGTGTTTGCGTCTGTATCCTTAGATGTTCTTCCGAGTTACACTCAGACTGGACTTCCATTGCAGATTGAGTAAACTTGGCATCTCATCCTCAGACAGTCCATCTGACTCAGCTGTTCCACTCTTCTTCCTTCCCTTTTTTTTTTTTTTTTTGGGGGGACGGGGGAGCGGGGCTGAGTGAGTCAATCACCCGAGTGGTTAGCCCAGTTCCCTTTCTCTTGGACTTCTTTGAGCTCCCTTCCTATTTGCTTCTGGCTCCTCGCTCGCTGCTCGGATCTGTTGGCTTGTTTCCCTCAGCTTTGACTTCCCTCTTCTCTTGTTTGTTTCTGTCTGTCTGTCTGTCTGTCTGTGTGTCCTTCTCTTCCCATCTATTGCCTCTTCAGGGCAGAAGTGTCTGCGCCACAGTACCAGAGTGTTGGACACTCAGGTGCTGATCAGTCCATCTCAGGAACAGGTTCATTCAGAGGTGAGAAGGAATATCCTGAATAGGCAGTTGCTCGAGGTGTTATTTTTTTTTAGTTTTTTTAAAAGGATAACTTTAAACTAAAATATAAAGTTTCCAAAGTCTTTTAAACAGAGCTGAGCCTCAATTAGGAATTATTGATTTATTCCTTCCCATTTTAAAGCAGTTCAAGCAGAAATTTGATAAGAGAATTATGATTTTCATATGGCTACAGATAGTTTCAAACAAAATATATACAATACAAGACTTTACATATAATTATAACAAGGGCTGAAACTACCGTGTTTTTATTGTTCAATCTGCCAATTTTCTCACAAAATAATCAAATGTCCCCATCACAATTTTCCTCAGGCTAAGCTTCTTTTGTTTGTCCAAAATTCAAAGAGAATTAAATCGGTTACTTTCTCAGCTCAAAAAGCTTCAACGTTTCATGTGTACTAGGCAACTCTTTCACATTTAAAATTTCTCTACTGCTGCCGTGTTAAAAGTTTGAATCGTGACAAACCTGAGGCTGATTGGTCCATCTGTGCCCCGGTTAGGTGTTCGCTCTGCTGTCCAGGGAATCGGCTCATAAGCTGTTGCTCTTGGCTGGTCTGAGTGTGGAGGAAAGCGGAGACCTGCTGTTTCACAGAGGGCTTTTCTCACCACACCAACTGAAACAAATACTGACAGAGCAGGTACGACTGTTATTACATTGCATGTAAATGTTCAGATGTTATGTCAGTATTTATATTAAATTATTTACAAGTGGTGTGCCTGTGAAATTTTGGTAGAAAATGTAAATGTAAATACGCTTACTGCACAGTTAGAAATTTAGATATTTAGACACTGTGACAGAACCAAGATTGCAACAAAATCGATTATTATATCGATTTATACAATCTTTTTTTTTTGCTCGTTTAACAGTCAAAACTCAAATCTGTTTACAATTGCATATTTAAAAGAAAAATTATCATAATTGTGAAATGATGACTAATAAAATGTCTGGCAATTTGGCTTGAACTATTTGGTTTTAATAATCGGCAAAAATCTTTGATAAATTGACAAATTGTTTCAGTTAAAGTTTGTTTTATTGCTAAACTCAGAGGATGAACTTCTGCTTTAAGAAAATAAAATCTGTGTATTTATCTCTGTCTTCAGTTCCTAGATCAGGAGAGCTCTGCCTCCTCACTTACCTCCTCTAAGATCAACCTGACGCTCAGCTGCCCCAACATTGGCCAGTGGAGGGAGACTCTCTTGGAGAACCAGCCCCTGCAGGGTCCTTTCACGCTCCACATTAATCCCCCAGAGGTGCTGCCTGCCATGGAGGCTCTGGGGGAATTCTCGTCCCTTGTCACCGGTACTATTTGCCCTCCTTCCCCTTTCGACCTGCTGCCTCCTCCCATCACTGTAGGTTTCCTCAAGCTGTCCCGTCCCTGCTGCTATGTGTTCCCTGCCGGCCGCGGTGAGTGCGCCTTCTTTGCTGTGAACGGCTTTACAATGCTGGTGGACGGAGGCTCAGACTCTCAGGCCTGTTTCTGGAAGCTGGTTCGCCACCTCGACCGAGTTGATGCAGTTTTGTTGACGCACATCGGGACGGAGAACCTCCCTGGTGTCATCTCCCTTCTGGAGAGGAAAGTGGCCGAGCAGGAGCTAAGCATTGATGTCAAAGGTAAAATAATAAAGTTATTTTCAGAAATAAAGGGGAAATATTCTTTTTTCCAAATACATATTTCAAATTGTGGGTCTTTGTATTCTTTATTTTTGCACAGATGACTTATCCAAGAGGCTCATCTCTCCAGAGCTTGGAGTTGTGTTCTTTAACACCCCCAGCAGGTTGCAGGTGGAACAGCAGCAGTGTGAGTGATGCGTTAAAACCATGGATCATAAAAATGTATAGGGCTTGTGGATCTGAGAAGTGAAGCCAATGCAATAATGCTTTAGAGTGCAATACAACTGAAGGCTAATAAAGGCTGGCTCCAAAAAAAACTCCAGCTCCAATAGACTCCCATTCAAAAACCATCAACTTATCTCATACAAAGTTTGAGTGTTTTCCACTACTCATCATGATGTTCTTCTAAAAGTAAATCCATAATTGGCATGCCTGGGTTGCAGTCAGGTTTTCTGTCAAGGTTGGTGGTTATAGTGGCCTTAGGTTCTCAGTCTGTTCCTTCCCTCGCTTCTCCCCAGCTCGTTCAAATATGATCACTACCAGCACCAAAAAGCCAAGATGGCGACGGCAAAAATGCCAGACTCATGGCTTCAAAACAGCAATTCACAAACCAATGGGTGACGTCACGATGGCTTGCCTCTTGCCAGTTGGACAGAGAATATGGGCTAGCATCCCTCTTGTTAATGACATAGATGTATCCAATATCATTGGCACCGATTCGTTTTTTTTGTTTTGCCCTAACTAATGAGTTGCGTGTAATCCAACCACCTTCCGGAGGGAGGAATCCCACCTGGACTTGTCACTGCAAAAACTGCCAATATTAATTACAATTCTTCTCCTTTCAGGCGTGGATAATGTACTGAAGAGCACACAGCAGGCAACCGTAACCCTACAGTTGTTAAAGAAGTTAGACATCAGGCCACAACCACTGTTTCGACCACAGGGAGTCCCCATTGAGTCACTAACGCTGTTCCAAAAGATGGGAGTGGGACAGTTGGATTTATACATTCTCAGTCCAGGCAAGAACAGCCAGGAGTACCAGACTTTCATGCAAAACTGGCCTGATGGAGTGTCATCAGCATCAAAGTCCCAAACTCTCCCTCTCACTGCTTTGGCCTCGGTGTCTGCCCTGCTTGTGTGGCATCCGGCATGCCCTCAAGAGAAGGTTGTCAGGGTGCTGTTCCCTGGCATTACCCCACAGGTGAAGCTGCTGCAGGGGCTGGAGAAGCTGAAGGGGCTGGCCTTCCTCCAGAAACCCACGGTGACCACTGGAGACCTCGAAAGGCTGGGGGAGGACAAAAAGGCCAAGAGGACAGAGAGCCAGGACAGTTGCAAATCCCAAGGGAAGGAGGGAACACCCAAATACGGGAAAGAGCGCGGAGTTAGAGAGGAGGGTAAGGATGTATCACTGAAGGAAAAAGGAAAAGCATTAAATGGAGTTGGTACACGAGATACTGATAAAACCAAAATCAAAGAGACAGGCATAAAGCATAAGGTGGCATTGTCAGAGAAGAATACCTCCAAAAAAGGAGGAGGGAAGGATGGGAAAAAAGAGGAGAAGACTGGAAACAAAGAGGAGAACGGTGTTCCAAAGAACGATCAGGGGAAAAAGAATGGTGTCGCGTCCAAACCAAAGAATGAAAATAAAACAAAGCTCAAAAAGGAAGCTAAAAATGACTCCAAAATAGGAGAGAAGAAAACAAGAAAGCCTTCAGGAAAGGCAGCAAATGCCGGCAAGAAGGTAAATGTAAACGCTGAATTACCAAATAAGAATACAACAAAACCCGACACTGGAGCTGAGTCAAAAATCCCAGAGCCAGAGAGCCCTGTTACCAAGCAGCAGGATCAAAAAATGGAAAAGGAGTTGGAGGAGAACCCCTGTGGCTCCAAAACGTCTACCCCTGAGGATATGACAGCTGATTTTCTCAGGCTCCGGGAGGAAACTGAACTTGAAGAGGTGGAGGTAGAAATAGCAGATAAAGAAAAGCAGAAAAGCAGCAAGTCTGGAGATGAAGAGCATCTCGAAGGCCTGAGCAAAGAGACATGTAAAGAAGCCACTGAAAGATCAGCGGAGAAAGCTGCAGGTGGTCTAAAGATAATGGGAATACAGAGTGGTGATAACAGAGTGCAGCATATGCCTGGGTCTTGTGAGATCAGTGGTGTGGATCAGTCTGGAAATGCTACCAAACCTGAAAAAGTTGTAGGATTTCCATCTCCGCTGAACAAGACGCCAAAGGACGAGAGCGCAGTCCAGCTTGACTTAACCCCAACGGAGTACACTCTTCTGGACGGGGCTTTGAGACACAGCCCTCCCTCGCGATCCTCTCCAGAGAACCGGGCCCCAAACAGCCTCGACGAGGAGACTGCAGAGACTGTAGAGACAGCCTCCCCCGACTCACGGCCCAACAGCGCAGGCCACACTCCTTACTGTCTGTCCCCAGATGATGTGTGGTGCAACAGGGCCACTCTAAACAGGCTGCAGGCCGGGATGAGTGACTTAGATTTAGCTGATGTCAACCAGACAAATGGGTCATCCAGGCAAAGTGAGGGGCAGCCCAAAAGCGCTTCAGAGTGTCACACAAACCCCCGAGAGAAGCATCTAAGTTTCCTCTCTTTGGGTCCATTAAAAGAGGGATCTTCAGACCTCTCTCCCTCTGTGGCCACCACTACCACTACACACTCCATGCCAGCAGAGGTGAGCTCGCCTCAGTCAACAGAAGTAGATGAATCACTGTCCATGTCCTTTGAGCAGGGACCAACCAGTGTGAGCCAGCGAGAGGGAGAGGACACCCTTCACCAATCCCACTCCAACGGAGGTCATTTTGTGTCTTTATCCATGAAGAAGCCACCGAGATCTTTAGGTCAGGGTTCAGAGATGGGGCGACCTGTGGCTCCCAACACACTACATTTTGAGGCGTCAGCTCATGACGTGGACCTATGCCTGGTTTCTCCATGTGAGTTCAAGCACTTCAAAGCGCCTGACTCCGGCTCAGGGGCCAGCGAAGCCTCCAGAGGAGCCTTCACGCCACATCATCACGGCAACAATAACAACCCCAGGGACACGTCACCCAGTGAATCGAATGCCCCCGTCTGCACAGAGGACTGCCCGTCCACCACAGCAGATGGAGCTCTGGACTCGGATGAAGATGAGTCGTGTAGTGAGGCATCCAACTCCCCGCATGACCTCCACCCCAGTCAGGCTCTGCCCCCGGATCCTCTTCCAGCCCCTCTAAGGGACAGTCCGCCCCTGCCTCCACATCCTGACACCTCTATGCCCGTTCCTCAGTCCGACTCCGATGCTCATGGGAAGAGAGCAAAAGCCACTGGCACCCGAGGGAAAAAAGTACCAGGGGTGAGTTTGTCACATTAGCATAGATGCATATGAGCTAAAGTCCTGTGTGTTTAGGCTACATCTGTTTGTGACTGTTATTATATTAAAGATTGGTATACTAACATTTTCCCAATCCACTGTAAGGCACCCACATGAGTAAAATCAAACTCTGAACCATGTAAACTATTTTACTTTTCATCACCAGGCTATTGAGGGCCCTCAAAAATCAGGCTCAGGGAAAAGCAGGACAGGGACCCAAAGTGGAGTCACAAAGGGGAACGCTTCTTCTACTCGTACGCCTTCCTCCGGCGCTCGCTCAGCATCAGCAAAATCCCCACCCAACACAGGTATGAGGTGTGAAACGTGAAATATAAAAAAATGGACTACCATGAATCTTTCTCTTACCCTTTAACCATCTGTGTACTTTATTAGCGATCTATCAGCAGTGTTACAAATAGTTTCTCCTCTCCCTTCGGTCACAGGCTCCAAGTCTGTTGGTGAAATCAGTGTGTATGTGGACCTGGCCTACATTCCCTCTGGAGCCTCCTCTCCTACAGTCAGTACGGACTTTTTTAGGTGCGTTCGATCTTCGTGCTATATAATCAGCGGCGACTGTCCGGAGCGGGAGGAGCTGCTGAGGCAAACGCTGGACGCTCTGCTGGATGGCAAGATGTCCTGGCCTGACACTATGCAGGTAGAAAAACACAACGTTAGATTCATACACAGTGTTAGTTGTTGTCTTACACAGCAGTTAGCTCCACAGAGACTTCCGCAGCACTCGTCTGATTTCTTCTAGATGCTGAAAACATCGGTCAAATCCTAACATGACGACTTAGAAACTGCTGCCATGGATATCAACAAATGACTGTAGGTCACATGTTCTTTTGTGTGTCTCCAGGTGACAGTGATTCCTACCTTTGAGTCGGTGTCGATGCAGGAATGGTACCAGCAGACCCTGGACAGACAGAAGGAGCTCGGCATCACCGTCCTGGGATCCAACAGCACTGTCGCCATGCAGGACGAGACCTTTCCTGCCTGCAAGATAGAGTTCTGAGGCAGACTTGGAGATGCAGCCCGCGGGTCTGAGGGTGAATATGATGAAACTGTTTATGTGAGAGAGAACAAGTGAGAATTGAAGGATTGACAGAAGCAGAGATTGAGAAACAGCGATTATGGGGAAATGTGCAGCGCCTTCCTTCACTAACACATCTGGGTGGATAATATGGGACGTTCACCCTTAATGGTTTATCACGTCCTTTTGGGCTTTTTTTTTTTTTTTTGCACCAAAAGGCCCTTATTTCTCCTCTCTCAAGGAGAACACACATCCCCTTAGGGGAGTACCGCATGATATTTTTGACCCATGACCCTGTGCAAAACAGGAGAGGCGATCGCACTGGCTGCAAGAGACGCATGTCGGCCTGCAAACACATAGATTTACATTAAAACTGATGCTGTGGATTACATAAAATAGTACACTTGGTGTTAAAGGCACGATGTGTGGGCTTGTGTTTTTTCTCAAAGCACTGAAGCGTGACAGTAGTGCTGTACTATGTTCTTGGACCAATTTTGCTGCAACACTTATCCACTCACTTAAAAGTTATGAAACAAATCAAAATACTCTGATTTCCAGGACAAAAGTGTGCAAACTTTATGAAAGCTTTGTTTGCATTCTATTTTATTTTCTAAATTAGATTTGTCTGATCAATACAGTGAATGTCTTCATTGTAATAAGAATCCTACATTGTATCTTTAAAGAAATTACATTCACAGTGTGTGGTCAGGTGTTTGTTGTGAGCACTATTAGCAGACACGAGGTGGGCTGTGCCGTGTGTTGTACCTGCTTTAAAAAGTATTGTGCCGTTGTGGCTTCAGTGTCGACCACAAGATCTATGCTGAGCAAACAGACTCTCAGAAATACTGTGGGACAGTCTGTCTGCTAGTGGCAAATGATAATCGCTAAATCTGAGATTACTGAAACGGAGTGTGCAAAGAGAAATCTGTCAACATAGATTGGAGTGCCAGATTAAATTTAACAGCATTACAGCAATCGTGTTATTAGGAGTGGTCCTGCAATTGTAATTCATTACAAGTGCTTATAATCATGCTAATCATGTACTAGAGCGCAGATGCTTTTGTACAAATAGATGTTCACTCGCAATTGAAATCATTTGAAATTGATGTTTATTTTGATTGTGGATGTAATCATACAGTATGTTGTAGAAAGATACTTTGTGAGTGGTCGTTGGAGCTGTAAATAAGAATACATTGAAAATCAGATTGTACTTGCTGGAAATGGAAGTCATCAAAAATCCCAAGGCACAAGTGCTGTAAATAAATGGACTGCAGAAAGCAATTTCACAGGACAGTCATTTCCAAATAATTTCTTAAAATGTTTTCCCATTTATTGCATTTCAGTTTCCTAGAATAAACTAAGTCATTTGGAATAAGTTTTGGGAAAATAAAAGATGTTCAATTGTTGTGTTTCCATATCTTGGACATGTTAAAAAAAAAAATCACGTCTGTCTCCATACAAGCAGAAAATTTACACTTTTATTTTTTCAATAATAATCAAATAATGAATGAATATTCAAATGGAGCATATGCTTCAAAGAAACTCTCCTGGGAATATACGACGACTTTAATTTTCTTGTAATTTGCACTAAACTAAACTGATATCTCATACAGTTTCTAGAAACCTATGTAATACATTTTAACCTCTTCAGACCTGTCTCTCCATTGTTTTCCTTCTTATATCCTTCCATCATGGGTCTCGGTATTGATGATTGGATGTCTTATGGTGAGCTGTATACAAGTCATAACTTTAATGCTAATGATGTCGGTTGCCGTTTTGCCTTTAAGTCATGTGGCATACAGAGTTTCCTCAATACCAAAGCATGAGATGACAAAGACAGAACAGTCCATTTTCCCCTGCGTCTCAATGCCGCCTCCAAATATATACAAAAATGTTCATTCACTATCTCTAAAAGAAAATAATCAGAAAGGTATTTTTTAATGATATCAATGCACTGTTAAAAATCCTCATAGATTTGCACATTTGTTTTATCTTAAGCTTTTGTTTTTCTTGTTTGTATCACTTTCTGAAAATGATGTACATGTAAAAAAATGTATGGAAACGCATTACAGCCCAAAAATTCACTTCTGCCAACTTTCTGCAAAAAGGCACTAGTTTGGATGATTTATTAAGACTTGAGGCTCAAACTAGAGATCTGTAATTGTGGGTAAAACTTGAACCCCACAATAGCCAAGTGAATTGTAACTATGTGTATGTGTCCCGCATGTATAAAAATATGAACTGTATGTTGTTTCATTCATGATATTCATGAAAAAAAAAAAAGAGGGCAAAGCACTGTGGGGAGAGTGGGGATAGTGCGTGGTGTTTGGATGAACACTGAGGACCTTTCACTTTGTAGTTGTCTGTAAGTACCTACAGTGACAATGTCAAAATGTGCAGGTTGTTGGGCTGAAGTAATGTCTGAATAAAGAATGTGCATCACCATTCAAAAGTGTCATGGAAATGCAAATTTCTTCAGCAACTAAACCCTGTGGTTCAAAACCAAGTTGCCCAAGTTCTATTTGTTATACATTAATTGATGTGTTTTAGTTTTTATTTAAACAATTTCATTAAAATATTCTTAGATGAAATGTCATTTTAGGATTTAGTTTCATTATAAAAAAATTATTTCGAAAATGGACATCTGTTAAGTTTGCAGATTGGACAAAATAAAAGTTAAACCCCATCATCAGTTCACAATGTATGAACCTTTAAGTTTTAAATTTTAAACCTTTCTTAAGTAGAAATGAGTGACTGAAACACAAAACCACATGTTCAAAATATGCACAATCTCATGCTGTTATTACTTAAAAACATTTCCTCTTGCAACCAAGAATGACATAAGTGTTCTGATGAATACTTACGGTCCCTGGACCGCGGGCTGCATATGTCCTGGTCACTGTGCCGGAACCTGGATCTTCCTTTGCCTCCACTGATCTTTCTGCTGACTTTTGAATGTCCAACGTCTGAAAAACAAAAACATTGAGGTAATTTACAGCTAAATGTAGGTTATAATAAACAAGCAATACAGAATAAAAAAAAAAAATAAATAAAAAATCAGAGCCTGTCGGTATTAAATCCAGCACTTTTAGTGGATGTCCATTGACGATGCACAATTAGATTAAATGACAGCCTTTTTCTGGCTGCAGCGTTCTCGTTCAATACTGATTTCACACTGCAGTTAAACCGTGTCCATCTCACCTTCGTGGGCAGGACTTCTCTCTCCCTTTTAAAAGCGGCATGTTTCAGACATATTAGTAGATTATTTCATTAGTGTTACTGAATAGGGTCTGCCGATAAAAATGATCTCAATAGGAAGAAATAACAAGACCACTTTTTCCATTTTTATGTGACTAAAACTATGCAGGGAAAATTATCATCACCATATTTATTTCATAAATATGATGTCTGCACTTAAAATAATAATCAAACAAACACTTGGGTGCGTCAGTGTTATGCGTAAATGTGACTGAATACCTTTCAGCTAGGTAGCCACGCCTGCGGTATTCACCGGCCATTGTCACAGCCGGAAAAGAGAGGCGGGATCTTCTTCTTTGAGAGTTTTTCTTAGAGGTTGGCAGACTAACGCCATCAACTCCAAGGTGCGTTACTGCCACCTAATGGACTGGAGTGTGATGGCACGATGTCCTTGTGCCATAACGATTTGAAACTGCAGCGAGGAAGCCGGAGAACCCGGAGAGAACCCACGCAAAAGCACAGGGAGAACATGCAAATTCCAATATATAAATGACTGTAGGTGAAATAAATATGGTAATGATAATTTCCCCTGCATAATTTTAGTCACATAAAAATGGAAAAACTAAGTACAAGTAACTTGAATTTGCCGTTCCACAATTGATTACTTTGGACTAATTCAAACCTTGATGCAAGGACCCCGAAAAATTGTGCTTAAGTGGTCTTGTTATTTCTGATGTAGGATCATGTTCTGTTGTCTCCAGATGACAGTGGTCCTTATATTTAAGTTTTTTTTTTTTTTTTTAATTCATTTGCATCGGCTGTACTTGTGTCACATGAGGGTGATGCCAGGAACGGGTGGATGCCAGGAAGCGGTAAAGCAGTTTCACTTTTGTTTCACTTTGCCTACTGGACCGCAGCGAGCTGCCGCATTTTATTACAACACTTTTTCTACTTACTGCGGGTGAGTTTGATAATATTTAACCCCGTCCTCTGCATTCGATTTAGAAATGAGCTATTCTAATTAAATTGTGATTTATTTTTCAATAAAAAAAAACCCGTGCACATAAATAAACATGGCTGCAGTTTAGCTATAGGCCGATGTAGGCCGACAGAAAATTCACAAAAGTTACTTCACAGGCAATTAGGCTGTAGGCTAAGCAGATTTGATGATCTATTTGGTTTTAATAATCAATATCAAAAACGGTAGGTAGGCGTAGCAATAAGTTATGTCCTAGGAGTGTAGGAGCACAGTCTTTTATACTACAACGATGTTTAACCCAGGAGTCCAATTACAATGGCCACACATACATGGCATATGTATATAGCCTATGTCTATGGTGCTGGAGGTCTACCGCCGTAATCCGCGGTCCTCTTCCTTCTCCCTCGTTACTCTGTTACCAGTTGCTGCGCTTGATGTCGTATTAAGAATTTGCAGTCTTGTTCCTTTGGTTGAATTGCAGCAACGTACAGGCTATTTGACTCCGTCAGTGACGCAATTGTTTATCACGTTTCACATGTGCATCCTGTAGGCTGTGGGAAGTGTTGAGGATGAGGCATAAAAACAACAATTTAACGAACAACAGGGTATGTTAAATCACAATAAAAAATAAAAAATACTTTAATGTTGATGAACAAAAAAAAACAAATGCAGGACAAATATTGGACTCACTGTCAGCAAAGTCCCATTATAAAATGATTATAATTAAATGTGTTAAATACATTATTTTAATAGACACACAACTGTTTACAGAAATAAGAAGTTGGACTTGAAATATTATGTGTCAAATTACAATTAAAAATATGATACAATTTTGTCACGTGGTTACTGGAAATTTAACAAGGGATAAAACCTCATGACATTTGCACGTGATTTTCTGAGATTTTATATTAAATGTGATGTTTCACATGTCCAATGACATTATGAAGTTTGCTTTTTTTTTTCCAGGAAGAAAAGGTTTGGACATTCTACCTTCCATCATGTCAGCAGTTACATCCAGCCTGTCTAAAGATCAGGAGAAGAAGCTGCTCTCTCTCCTCGGTCATGTCAGACTTCACCTGCTGCACAAAGCCAGCATCCATGGTTTCACTGTAGAGGCTTTCCACAACCACTGTGATAAGCAAGGCCCCACTGTCATTGTCGCATACAACGCCGCTGGGTTTGTCTTTGGCGCTTACACATCCATGGACTACACCAAGAGCGATGAGAATGTCTTTGATAAGGAGGCTTTCCTCTACAGCATGGCTGAGGAGAAAAAAACACTGAAGGTGGCAGGTATCAGTGGATCGCATGCTTTCACAGATAGAGGCACTGGTCCAGATTATGGTGCTTTGGTGTTCTTGAAGGATAACACACCTGAATTACAGTCAGAACCAGGGACACGCTTCAACTTTCAGGCTGATGAAATGCATGGAAACGACTTGACACTGACGGAGTTTGAAGTGTTTCGAGTTGAAGGTGTGTGACAAAGAAAGCCCTGTATTATATAACAAATATATCTCAGAAATGTTATAATTTCAAAGCAAACATTTCACACCTAATCAATTAATATTCTGTATTTTCCAAGGGTAAAGATTTTTTTTTTTTAATGCAGAATACAAAATATTCTAAATGAAACATGCAAATACTGACTTGGAATTGTGAAGGTGACATGAATGAATTTTGAAGGTTTGAATAAAATAAGCCCTTATGTTAAAATAAATCTTCTTTTTTTTTTTGGTGCAGGTTTGGGAGATCTCCTGGCCAAACCTTGGAGGAAGATCCAGTGGACTGCTGAGTATGTAGAAATCTGTGGCATATTTGCTGAGCCGGAATGAGTGACAACTCAAGATGGGACTTAAGTCTTACATATTGCACCGTTAATTAGCCACCATTTTGTCAAACAAATCCTCTGAAAATGAAACAAATAAATGTAGCCTACATAATTTATGTTCCTTCTAGGATTAAGCAGAAATTGATGAAGGACATCCAGAACTATAGGCCTGACGTGAAAACTGTGCAACAAGCTCGGGTGTTGTTGTTGGGCCCCGTTGGGGCTGGCAAGTCCAGCTTCTTCAACTCCATCAACTCAGAGTTTCGAGGCAACATGACTTGTCAGGCCATCACTGGCACAGCAGGGACAAGTGTGACCACTCAGGTAGTGGCAAATGTTTTACTCTATGGTAATCTGCTAATATTCTCAAGGGGAAATTTGTGTTCTGTTTAAGATATGGTGGTTAAAGTGCAAGGTTTGCCGCAAAAAACACAGGGGAGAAGGATTTTCTCCAGAGTGGAAATGTAAACGAAACATTTGAAAGAGTTAGCTTGTGCATTCCTCGACAGCTTGTCATTTGCCTGCAAAACTCACCCTGCATGCTCTTCCTGCATAGTCTGTCCCATTAAATTGCATTTCATGTCTCCTCTGTAGTTTCGCACCTACACCATCAAGGTAGGGAAAGGTGGTACAGCTCTTCCTCTGATCCTCTGTGACACAATGGGGCTGGAGGAAAAAGCTGATGCTGGATTGGACATTGACGACTTAGTCAACATCTACAGGGGTCACATGAAGGATCGCTACCAGGTCTCCTATTTAACCTCCTACCTACTTACCTATATCTTTATACAATGGCTGTAATGGTAACAGTGTAAGGCTCCTGACTGGAGAATAACCAATACTTTTTTTTCCCGTACAGTTTAATACATCACTGCCTCTCCTGGCAGATGCTCCTGGCTATAAGAAGGAAGTGACTCTGAATGACATCATTCACTGTGTGGTTTATGTGGTGGACACCTGCAAGGTCTCTCTTCTCTCCCAAAATATGCTGGACAAGTTTGCTGTCATTCGGAAAAAGACCAACCAACTGGGTTAGCTGTAGAATATGTTATTATCCGAAAGGTTCCAAAATTTTACAGCGTGTAGCTTCATATTTTTACAAATATGTATGTATTATCTATTTATAGCAAAATTGCTGACATTTTGTGACACTGTCTGACACATTAGTTATTTGTACTCATTGTTTCTACTTTTTCTCTTCTGAAGCTTAGATTTTTTTGCTGCTGTAATATCATTATTTACTCCAACATGTCGGTAAACCTTCGTCTTTTTCTCTATCTCTTCATCCAATCATTCTGTTTTTTTCTGATAGGAATTCCTCAGATTCTGCTGATGACTAAAATAGACGAAGCCTGTCCGCTGGTGGCAGAAGACTTGAAGAATGTTTATCACAGCGTTTACATCCAGAAGAAGGTAACGTTTTTATAGCTGTTTACAATATTAGGAGAAAATGTGTTGTTGTGGCATTGGTAACTTAATCTATGCATGGACATTGGTCTCACTTCCTTTCAGGCCCGCGAGCTGAGTGAGTATCTCGGCATCCCTTTGTCCTGTGTGCTGCCAGTGAAGAACTACAGCGAGGAGCTGGACCTGAACCAGGACACTGACGTGCTGCTGTTGATGGCTGTAAAGCAGATGCTCCACTATGCAGACAGCTTTTTTGAGAACCAGGTTGTTCAGGATCAAGACGAGGATAATCAGCCTGACCAATACAGATAGAGTGGTGTATGAGAAGACAATGAACATCAAGTTCTTTGAAATTCAAACTGTAATGATACAGCACTGTGGAAAGTTTAAATTCACCCTCCCACCCCTGTATAGTTGAATGCTTTCAGGCAAATGTTATACTCAGTTAAAGCTTAGTCCATCATTAGATGGAGGGAAGATCAAGTGACATGATTAAAAGCTCCAGATGTGCTAATGACTGTACTATTGGGTGAGATTATTTTGTTAACTGCTTTTCCCAAGATAAGAAAAAAAAACTTTGAAACTCAACTTTTACAACATCAACTGAAAAGTGATGAAAGCATTACAAAGTGGACTTTGAGGTGAGATTGTGATTGTTAGATCAACTTTGGGTTTCAGATGTCTTGTAACATTATTAGACTATGTTTATACTTTTAGCTGTTCTTCGGGTGAACTCATACAATTTCACCAATTTGTCCAAGGTTTTCTTCTTTGTTAATTACGTTTTTTGTTTGTACAAATGTCACACCTGTTCAATATGTGGCTGTTTTGTATGCATGACCACTGACTCATGACTTTTATTTTTACAAAATTCAGGTAACATAGACTTTTCCTTCCCTCAGTCGGCCACTAGATGTCAGTCATAATTAATTTCATAATCACTGGTGTTCAGTCATGGAAACTTGATGTTATAAAAAGATGAGGTGTTTTGGTTGCACAATTTAATCTGATATTTCAAACGGCGGTTTTATGTTGATCACTTTGTCTGATTTATTTATTTGTAATCATTTGTTTTGGATGCACAGTGTCACATCACAAAGTCAGAATGACAAAGCAAATGTTAATGTTTTGTAAAGTCGTCACTTAATGTAACCAAACAAATAAACCCACGACCCCACATGACAAAGAGACACGTTGGTTTTCTTTTGAACCAATTGCAGACCTCGGGTAGTTTCGGTGCCTCCCTCCTCTCAGCCTCAGTATAAAGAGTGTTGCAACGTTGCCAACAACAAACACTGCAAAGCACGCCTGCAGAAACTATACGCATTTTGGGAATAGTCAATCCACCGGACTGTTGTTACGCGATTACACTCTGGGATTAATTTTGGATTTGCAAACATGATTCCAGATGAAAGCTTTGGGTCCATCGAGAACAGGTGAGATTTCTGGCTTTTGTTTCGAGTTTTCTGTCTGTCCGAGCCATGTGCATGGACATCATGTGCTGGACAGGAATGCTTGTCGTCCTTTGACCCTTTACCTGAATTGTTGAGGCTGATGCAATTAGAACCACTGTGAGTTTGGATTTGAGGCTTAATCTGGATGGAACGCAGAGATTTTCAGCAGTGCTTAACATCTCTGCCAGAAATTCTGCAATCTTTGTTCAAGTTTCACACCACATAAATATAAGGGAACATTAGAAGTTGGTGCATGAATAATTTTGTGTTCAGATCATGCACTTATATCCTCAGTATTCAAAATTTACAACTTGTTTGCACAAGGTTGTGCATGCATGCGGCGCAGCCTGCAATAATGCCCACCTGTACCATACGAGTTGTATAAAGTCTCAGGCTACTTGTTTATAGTCTCAATCATCAAAATGCAACATAACTACTGAAACGGATTATTAATGACTGCCTTTTAACGGCCTTTACTTTTATGTGACTATTCATAGCCTAACAACATTTAAATGAATCACAAAAAATAATTCTCGTTTTTTGAACATGTACTATTTGTTTGAAATAGCTGGTGATTTGTGTTATTGCAGAATACAAAAGGCTAATTGTTCTATCTTTCCCCCTCAGGATGCACTCTGTTGGCCTGGCTCTGGAGGAGTTGCTGGTAACAGCTCAGAAGCAGGACTGCCTGACTGTTGGCATTTATGAATCAGCCAAACTTCTAAATGCGTGAGTTAAAACTATTACGTTTAGCATTACAATGCTTATAATGTTTATTACACACAAGTATCTGCTTCTCTTGCATTCCAGAGAGTAAAATTGCCCAACTGAATTGTCCCAGGCACGCAAGTATTTATTTCATTTTCTCTTTGATCCGCAGAGATCCAGACAGCGTGGTCCTGTGCGTCCTGGCAGCCGATGATGAGGACGATGTGGCGCTGCAAATCCACTTCACGCTGCTGCAGTCCTTCTGCTGCGACAGCGGAATTACCATCTTGCGAGTCTCAGGGGCTCAGCGACTCCAGCAGCTGCTTGGAGCTATGGATGCCAACAGAAACCAGGAAGAGTGCGGAGATCTTCACTGCATGCTGGTTACGGTGTGTTGAGTCACCAGCACAGCCATCTCTTATGTAACTGAAAGGCCAAAGTGGGAAGTGTATCATGCAGATTTTTTTTGCCTGCACTACCTAACATATTGCACTTTCTGAAACTGGCCTATTTTCCTATCATTTTTATGTGATTGTACTTTCAAAATACTAATTCAGACCAAATTCTGACCATTAAATTGTTTATTTTCTGATGCAGAACCCTCAGGCATACCACTGCAGACTACAAGAAGTGGGGACCTACTGCCAGGAGAGTCGACGCCTTGACCAGTGGGTGCCTGAACTTGTCATGCAGGAACGCTGAAGAGACTGCATGCCCCAGAAAACACCGGAGGTTTCTGGGCCCAGATATTTAATGAAATGAAGGATCTTGATGCTTCTCAAGCACAGATGATCTACAGTGGACACATACTCGTCCACCATCCTGAATGATGACAAGCAGGAGCCAAGGACTCCCTTTCAATGAGTAGTGGACTGGAGACTGGTTTCTAAAATCTTTGTTTTGTGCCAAAGATACGAACAGAGAAGCAGATTCACATTCAGGCCACCCAATTTTTTAGATTGTCAGTAAAACACAATCTAAGCTTCTACTTTGTGCTTCTGTTTAGGTACTCACAATGTTCATGGGGTGTGTGACATTAATAACTATGTGGAGCAGCAGCTATGAAATCAACATTTCCACACCCGAGCTTGTACCTGGAAGACTTGCGTGTTTATTGACAGGACAGGAATGTTGTAATGGTGAAACTATACCCAGCATTCCTGTGTCTTCTAACATGGGAGAGTTCCCGGAGAAGAGGGGTGTGAGTATGCGTGCGTGAATGTGTGGTATGCGTATACAATACTTTTATCTTTCTTTAGAAATGACTGGGTGTGCAGCGTGTGCGTTCTTGAAATGAGCAGCCTAACCTGCAGAGGAACCGTCACCATGGAAACAGAAATGGAAATGATGTCAAGCGTTAAAGAGACATGGGACTTACTGGCATTACAGGAATGAAACTCTGCAAAAAGGGGCTCAGAACATGATGTGTCTTGGTTCGGATCCAGGGGGATACAGAACAAACGGTGTTGTCTGCGCTGAACTGGTCAGCTTTGAATGATTGTACTGAAAAAGAAACCACACTCAACTTCTTTGTGCCTTCAAGAGTGTTGCCTTTTTGATAAATAACTCATATTAAGTGGCTACAGCTTTAATTTATTAATTGTATCATTTGTGTTTTTGGTCCATGTGGTGTTGTTATCTAAGTCAATAAATTATTGTCCTCCATAAATAATTGACTGCCTTTCTACTGAAATTTCAAAACAAGCCATGAGTGCGTCATTTGAACCAGCGACACCCAACTCCAGTTTACATTTGAGTTGAAGTAATGGAAAAAAAACATGTGCACTTGGATCCAAGTCTTTGTTACTGAAAGCCTTTTCCATTCTAGTAAACATAAGCCAGTCAGAGTGAAACCAGGGTGGAGACAGAAACTGGAAGAAACAGGCAAAACAAGCTGATGCAGATCTACTGTCCCCACAAATCAGAAAGCAATGAAACAAGTTAGAAGGAAGATGCAAGCTATACCTGTCAAAACTTACTAATTTCTGACAAGCCACATCCCAGTTATGTGCATGTCTTACATTATATAATGCAGCTAAACCTCTGCAAATGCACGTTGCATGCAGCAGAGCATGTGTGCCTGGGTAACCCCACTCCTGCCACTGTATCTGCACTTGATCGAGGTATCTCCGCTCTGCTTTGCTCCCTACTCCACCATCTGCTCTCACATGTCTGCTCACAGGTCTGACTGCAGGGCAGAGGAGAGGGGAACATTCAGGCACATGGACCTCAGATTTGTTTACAATCAGCTGGACAGGTGTGACTGGAGCGGGGACTGACTTCTAATTGGCTGTGCTTCGTCCACCCTAAATCTGATTGGCTGTGACTTGCAGAACGGTCAGGGGAAGTGTAGTTTGAAACTTGGATGAGGCTGGTGACTGCTATAGCAGAGCTTCAAAGTGCACCAGGAAGGCCTGAGAAAGACGAGCTGTAACAATGGCATTCCTGTGAAATGATTCAACTGGGAGGATTTACCTGGCTGTGCTCTTTGTTTAGAGCATCATGTTACCATTGCACTGCACACCATGTACCCATTATTCCAGTAAGCATGTGTGTGCATGTGCTCTCTGTATGAGTGTAAGAAAAAGCCAAAGGTCCTACTGAGACAGCACAAAAAGAAACTAATATCTAAAAATCAACAAATTGCACCTAATGATTAACAACAGCTAGTCTGCGGCAACACTGGCAGTACTGTGAGGCTGCTGGCTAAATGCTGCTACTGATAATGTTAAAATGGTCATGTTTGTCAGATATAATGTTTTCCATGTTCACCATCTTAGCTTAGGTTATTTGCATGCTAACGTGCTAATTATGTAATTAGTTTAGCATGTTTTTGTTATAAAAAACCTATTGGACAAATTTAAATGTTGACCTGAACTAAAAGGAAAGTTAAGGGATCATAAAAAGTTATTCAAAATCTTCCCGAAGGGGTTATGATTTGTGTCATATAGTCTTTGAGATATTTTACGAGAACGAAAACAAGATTTTAGCCATCCATAGAACTGTGCATGGCTAGAAATAAAAAATAATGATTACACAAGAGCCTGTGTTATTATATCATCTTTTTATTAATGTTATCTACTTCTCAATATCATCTTTTTTTGACAGCAATATCCACAAAATATTAACAGTGTGCAAGAAAACATGAGTTATGGCACATCAGAGAACAGTTACAAAAAATAGATATATTTTCTTCATAATCGATCAAGGCAAAAAGATACATATACTGTATGCATACACAGGAGATCAGAACACAAAAGATGAGTCTCGGGAAGGGCTCCGAGCCAATTCAGCCATGTTTGATATGAAAGTTCCACCAGTGAGGAGCCTCAACCCTCCTCACCAGGCCAGGAATGAATTTCCCTTTGTGTCACAACACCAGCGGATTTCCATCTTGAGCCATGTGTTCCACTTTAAGACTGTTCATTCTGTTGATCTGATAGCCCCAAGACCAGCATTAACACAATATACGCCACTATAAGGCAAACTAACAACCAGTCAATCAGACAAACTGTCAGCCGAACCAGCAATTCAGGCCGGCTGTCTCTGATTGTAGCCCAACCAGGGATGGAATGATTGAGAAAAACACAAATAATAATGATTAAAAAAAAATAGCATATGTCAGACATTATCAGGACAACATCAGTGTGTGCATGTGTGTGTGCTGATATGATATGCATGTTTGTTTTTTTTGTGTTGGAACTGCATTTACTTTTCTAAAAACCAAAAATGAATCAATTATTTCCTCAGTCTTACAATAGTTCAGGTTCTGGAAAAACTAAACTTATCACAGATCAGTAGTTCTGATACTTCCTACCTGTTGCTGCATTTTCTCTGCTTGTAGGACTATTATATGTCTTTAGCTAGTTCCGTTTAAAAAAATAATAATATCACCATTGATATCATTCTAAATCAGACATAATTGTTAGTTTGACATTTTGAGAAAGACACTTAGTTGCCCTTTTATCATGAGATAAATGACAAGATCAATACCTCTTTCATGTCTGTTTGTCGTGTTTGCTGAACCCAGAGCTACACCCAGCAGCTGGTTAGTTTAACTTAGCATAACGACTACAAGCAGGGGGAATAGTTTCAACCTAGTGACAACAAAATCTGCCATGTGATAGCAAGACAATGAGGAGATATAGTATGTCCATCACTGAGTGAGCTATTCAAGTGCTGGAAGGAGGATTTTGTTACCATTCGACAGATATAATGAAACTTCTCCCCTTACTCTCGGACAGAAAGCAAATATGCATATCTCCCAAAAATGTCAAACTACTCCTTTGGGTCTCTGAGGCTTCAATGAAAGGTGAAATAACCTGAAGTGAAGCTGAGACTGGCACAGAGTTAAAAAAAAAAAAAAAAAAAAAGTCATGAATCAGCTTCATGACTATTGTTAGGATTGTTGTTGGTCATCACGTCAAAAATAGCTTCCCACATTTCTACTGAGCAGTTTTAGCTCGTGACCGAAACCTTTTTCACTTTTCTCCAAAATGTGCACAGAAGCCTCTGACTGATAAAAGGAGCGAGTGGATGCCACACATGCTGTTCTGACTTGTAGTATCGCATGACCTCTCCTCTGGTCAGACTAACCCTGACCCAGAATGGCAGGACTGCAGTACTGTAACTACTATATGACAATCTGCAGCCCTGGAGGCACTGTGTGTTCCTACACACTGTGTCTCTCCCACAAACAGACACTGACCACGCACACACACACACAGACATGCGTGCGCCTCTATTTTTCTCGTCGCCGCCTACTGCTCTGCCAAATCATCCTTTTTCAGCTACCAAACACTTGCACCCACACACAAACGCACACAAACTCACACACCCTCAGTCCTCTCTGTGGCCTTTCTCCAGCTCCTGTTCTCTCTGTTTGCAACAAAGGCAAATGAGAGATTATGCACAGCTTTTGTACCAGGAGCCATAGTATAAAAAAAACAGTGACGCTAATTAGCGATTTCAATTTGTATTGAATCTTAAAGCTGTATTTTGTTTTAAAAAGCAATAGTTTGGCGTTTTGGGAAGTTTTCTTATTCTCCTAATCAACATATTAATACCAATTTCACATCTGTACAGTAAAGAAGAGGCTGAAACTAGCAGGCGATTAGTTTAACAAACGGGGACACATGTGGCCCAGCTCTGTCCCTTGATAACAAAAATCAGGGGGGGGGGGGGGGGGGGGGGGGGGGGGGGGGGGGGGGGGGGGGGGGGGGGGGGGGGGGGGGGGGGGGGGGGGGGGGGGGGGGGGGGGGGCCCCCCCCCCCCCCCCCCCCCCCCCCCCCCCCCCCCCCCCCCCCCCCCTGATAATAAAATCCCATCAACACATCTAAAGCTCAGCCCCTTGTGAAACTGCAAATTGTCATTTTTACACATTCTCCTGACACCCAAAAGCCAGTGTAGCAGCTCGGTCATCCTGACCTCGTGATATGACAGCAGAAAAGCAACAGGATTAACTCCCATGAAAGTCTTTCAGCAGACATAAATCCAGTCCAAATGACCCCACCCTTCTCTGTCACTATGTTATTCTTGACACAAGCCTATGCTAAATGCTAAAATATGCTGGCGCAAAGCTCCCTTCTTTTAACAGTTAGCCATCAAAACCAGCTCCTTTAAACTTTGACCTCTGACAATCATCCCTCAAGCTTAAAAAGCACCTGCAAGAGAGAGTGTCGGTGTGTGTTATGTGTGTTGTCCTAGTTGCCCAAAAAGCAACATGTGTATAAAAAAAAAAATTAAAAAAAGGGCAGCTCTGGTGTTAAAGGACAGATTAGGAGGTTGGTTTTTGCCACTTGAATGAGGTCCGATGTTGATTCATCCTCTAACAGGATATGATCCTAAACCTAAAAGGGCATTTTGTTTCTGTGACATTAGTTTGTCCTCTTTAGTTGTATTTGTGTATGTGGTTAAAATCAACCTCTGCCATCACAAGCCTCTAAAACGTGAATGACAATAATAATAATAATAATAATAATAATAATAAAAAGATAGACGTGATCCTGACTGACAGAACAGAGTAAGTAGTACTAAAAAAATCCAACATCCACAGAGGGGAATTCTGTGTTTAGATTTTGTATCTTACAAACACTGTACAGGGTAATACTCAACTGACCAGGTTCCATGGACTCATAGAAAGAAGAAAACTCAAAAAATAAACCCAAAACAGCTACTTTTCAACTTATCACTTCTGCACATGTCTGAAAGAAAGTTTATACATTTAGTTTGTTTCTCTTAACTTTGTTCTTTTCTTCTTCATCTTCAGTTATTACAATCAAGTTTGGTTTGTCAGAGAGGAGGAGTGCTGTGGAAGAGAGGACACAGAGAGGGGACTGCCGGCTTGGACCGATCCGGTCCCTGAACGGATTAAACTCACATTTCAGCGAGCTGTTCTCCTGGGGAGACTGGAACCTTTAAAGACGGGTAAAGCCAGGAAATCTGATTCATAGCAAGAAGTATTATATGTTAAAACAAGCTGTAAACCCCTTTTCTATAGAGGTAATTAAAACAAACACCTCCATTTTTGCAGACTATCAAATTCCTTTTTAACTTGTCTTTTCTTTTCCTTGACAATTGAGCGAATCCAATATGAGCTGAGAGGGTGGAAAGAGGGCACCTTCATTTTTACTTTATAAGTTTGGGTTATCTCCTCCAGTCCTTGCAGACTGACTCTCCAATGTGGTCAGTCTGCGACCTCGCCCTCTCTCAGGGTAAAGCACAGGGAGGCTTGATGTACAGTAGTAAAAACCTTTGTTTAAGATCTGGTTAGGTATTACCCCTGGCTCACAACCAGATCCTCTGTTATTTCATTAATACAAGCAGGAAAAGAAACCTGATCAGCCAGGGGCAACACCTACGTCAAAGCAAAACAATAAAAATAATAAAAAATAAAAAGTACAGTATTATCTTATCTGTTAAGTAATGCTTCAACAAAATATCTAAACATACATTGAGTTCACAAACAAGTATTTCTTAAGAAAAATGCAGTAAACGTCCGCGGTTAATAGCTTGAGTTCTGTGTAGAGCTCTTCACTGTGTTCCTCTTATAGGTGCGGATCTGAGGTCAGCTTAGACATCGATTTCAAACAACTGCAGCCATCATGAGCTGCGGCGGAATCAGTGACAGCAGATCGGCATCTAGAGACGACTTTTTGTACAGGTTGGCACAGCTGGAGGCTTGGCCAAAGGCTGCAGACAGCCATAGTGAGGCCACAGGCGGAGAAGGTCTGGGTGGGAACATGCTATAGTCCGATGAAGGCAAAGGCTTTAGCCACTTGCTCCAAAATTACCCGCCTCTCAGACATTTTTTTTTTTTTTAAACTCCCACAGAAAAAGAAGCATTTTTTTTTTAGCTTTTCATGGGACACCCAGTCGTGTTTGGCACGACTGGCCTAGCGCTTACCACCCATTTCTGTTGCCCACATGCATCCTCCCACTCCCTGCCTATGTTACAGCTGCCCACCCTTTACCCAGCACCTCTTTCCATGACAAAAGAAGGGAAAAAAATACCAGTTTCCTACTAACTGTTAATGTCCAAATCCCTTTTCAAGTTAAGATGACACTTGTAGTTAATTCACCAGCATATATGAATATTACCAAAGCACCTCGGATCATACTCAGTGATATACTGACCTCAGCCACTGTGAGCACGAGATACCTGCCCCCTCGCTGTAGCTCTGGGGTATGGCGCTTTTCCAGAGTGGCTATTTTGGGTGTGTATGTTTCTGTGTGTGTGTGTGGATCCTAGATTCAGCCACATAAGATCAGATAGAGCTGCTTGAAGTTGTGTGTGTATCTGGAGATCGATTTAGATAGAGAATATGTGTCTCTGTATATGCATATGTGTGTGTGTGTGTGTGCGCGTGTGAGGACAGGAAAAGCGGGGGCGCAGCTATAGGATGATGCAAGGTTTCTTGTCCTTGAAAGGGTTTTCGGAGGTCGGAACCCCAACCAGCAGAGGGTCGCTACGAGCGTGCTGCTCACAGTAACTCATCAGGTCTGCTGCTGCTTTAGACACCTGACAAGTGCAGAGGGGGAGGGAGTGGGAGACAAGAAGGTAGGAAAATTAAATGGGAGGACATGTGGAAAGCAGTTGGACAAGTAGGAGGAAAGAAAAAGATAATGGTGGAGGATGGAGGAGATAGAAATGAAGTTGTGAGTGGAAGCAACAAAGGGCCAGAAAGAGAAAGGTGTCAGGAGAGAACAGTCAAATGTAGATGAATAATTACACTCACACATTCAGACATGGCAGAAAACTTTTTTTTTTTTTTTTTTTACCTTGATGCGTTCAATCCCTGCCTCGATCCTCAGCTGTTCCACCAGTTTCCTGGCCTGGGCGATATTATTAGTGGTAGACATACTGATCCATCAGAATACACCAACACAGGAGAAAACTGAGTGAGAAAAAGAGAATAAAAACACTTCAATACTGAGCTGATTTGATATTCAGTAGCTATGTTTTTCTTTGTTGTGTTGTATTATGTTTCCAGATTAAGGGCTCTGCATGCCGGTATATAGTGTATGTCTATTTTATGTTTTGGTAGCCAGTTTATTGCATTTATTGTCAGGAAAAACGTAGGCTTACAAAGAAATATCAATCTCCCACTCAAGAGTACACACACGTTATATGCACTTCACGACACTTTTTTTTCTTTTCCCCCTCAGCATTTATGCAGTGTCGATGCACAGAAACAAAACAAAACAAAAGCAATAACAAAGTCAATGTAAGAGCCAAACGTTACCGGAGTGACCAGAATCGCATGTTATTCGGTGTGTGTGTGCACATTGAGTGTCGCTACGCTAACACATAAAGCTCACGTGCCGCTGTTGTGGTCAGGTGTTTGACCCCGGAAGTGCGCAGAATTTAGCCGCTGAAGTTTGAATTCCGCGCAGCGCGTTGCGTGTTGATTTAACGCAGGAACTGGACATTCATGGACAGTGGAAACAGTCAAGAAAGGCAGGTTGTCATTCTCCAGCTGAAGGAACCGCCTGCAGGTTCTCACATAGAATATACTCGACGTAACGCGCAGCGACTCGTCACTTTTGGAAACAACAACAACAACAACAACAACAACAACAACAACAACAAAGGAAAACGAAGTGCGTCAGCTGGCAAACTCTAGACATGTCAGTGACCTGAAGTAATAGACTTAGCTGCACCAGTTGGAAGTTTGTTTGAAAACGTCGACACGTTTAGAAGATAAAGGAGACGAGGAGGAGGAGGAGGAGGAGGAGCAGCGGACCGGGCCGGGACCGGACCGGACCGGACCGGACCACCAGAGGTAAAGGCTCGCGTGGCACTACACTGTTTAATGGGCATTGAAATTGTGTGCAGACATAACTGAACTTAAATCTAGTCCATTTGGTCGGCGAAGCGGGTGGAGAACAGACGTTGTATTTACCGTTTTGTTTGTTGTGGTGAACTGTTAAGTTTGCTGATGGAGGACATCAGGACTTGTATGCGGACTGCTTGTGAAGATAGTAATGTATCTTGGCGACGAAAAAACAACAACCCACCAACTCAAAAACGGGTTGTTAAGATCACGGCTATTTAAAGCGCTTGCAGATAAATTGGACAGGTTCCAAAATAGTAGAAAAGCTAAACAAAGCAAACAACATAAGAAAATCGGTTTTTTTCTTTCTTTCCCCCCCAGAGTTTTCAGCTGAGAGATGTAGTTAAACTCTCAGAAAAAAAAGGCTTTTTAAATGCACCTTAGGTTCATATTTTAGTGAGAGAAAACGGGTTAAGAGGGAGCTTTTACACTCAGACTAATAGTGGATATAGGAGCAGTGGTAAGACTATATTGAAGTTAACAGTTAGAAGTGAAATACGATCGTTATAGGCTAGTGGTGACTTTCTTTTTGCAGTTAAATCAGATTAAGCGATGACTCCTATGAACTTTTTGGGTTGACTACACTTGCACAGCTTTATAAACGGAATCAGTCATCGATATTTTTATTCAGGGGACTGTATGATCTCAGTTGTAGAGCTACAGCCCCACTGTGAGGCGACTACATGCTGGTGCAATCATGATAAAGAGTGAAATATGTCAGCTTTCTTGTTCAAAATATAATTAATCTGAGAGTATAGAGACAGTGAATGGAGCAACAACAAAAAAACAGTTTAGGAAAATAATTGTGCCAGTTGTTGATCACTTTACCATTCATGTTGAATATTCTCAGGATGTAACGCACACAGTGTTCACATAAACACATTAATAAATGGTGTAAGGGCCCACGTGTAAATAGGAATACACCAGGAAGTTATAGCTGAGATGAAAATGTTGTGATGGAAAGCTTTAAATAAATCACCACTCAACATGTCCCCTGCCTCGAGGACGTTGAGGTAAATCACAAGAAGCACCTGAAGAATTACCTGACTGATGGTGCGCAGACAGGACTCCCTCTGAACACAAATATGAAGGGATGGACAGGACGATCTCAGAGATGCAGGGATGGCAGGAAAACAGTTGTCAGGTCAAAGTGACAGAGCTGGACGGCGGCTGCGCTTACATTGGCTTTTCTCTGTGGGAAAGAAGAACAGCCGAGGTGAACAAGAGAGCTGGTTAAAACAGCTTACAAAAAGACAAACATTTAAAGTTTCTGTTTGCTACATGGGGATCTAAACATTACTCAATCTCCACAGATCCATATGGAGAGGTTTTTCTGTTCCACTAATAAGATGATGTATTCAGTAAACAGGACATAGCAGATGCAAAAGTGAAAATTGCATTTAAAACAATCATTATAATCCAAATCAAACTGGAATACTTAAATACTTCAAAAAGAAAAATCTCACAAGTATCCCTCAGTTTTCTTTAGGGAAGGCCAAATTAAATTATAGTTACAGTTTTCACATTTCAATCATGAGTGGAATTTGCTTCACTGCCAAACTGTCATCATCAGCCTTATCATTTCATATAACAACATCTGTCATCACAACTTCATTTTCCTCCACAAACACCTGTAAATCCACTTTATTGATCAGATGCTGGGACATTCCTTGCTTCAGTCTTTTCATGCCATCGTGTCCTAAACTCAACCTTTTTTTTTTTTTTTTTTTTACACTTTTTTTATTTAGACACGTTTTAGCACAGCATGTACATTTCCCCTCATTCAGTGCATTTTAATCAAAAGACACCTTGTGAGCGTGTTACTACCTTGTCTCTCACTCTGTCTCTGTCTGTCACCCTCTCTCTCTCTGGAGAAGAGTTCTGCTTTAATTACTCCAACTGTGGAGTAGCTCAGAGATTCATGTCTGTAATTAGGGCTTTTGTGTGTGTGTGTGTGTGTGTGTGTGTGTGTGTGTGTGTGTGTGTGTGTGTGTGTGTGTGTGTGTGTGTGTGTGTGTGTGTGTGTGTTTAGGTGCATGAGCATGACAGTAAAAAGGAAGGAGTGAATGCAGACTACTATTATAAAACCTGATGAGCCACATGTTAGTGTATTATACTTATAAGGGCATTAATTGATTGTCCCCCATCTAAACCGTAATTTCAAATCCTAATCTCAATCTTGAACCCTAATCCTGATCCTGACTAGACCCTGAGGCAAAATGTGCTTATTTTGGAGGGTTTTCTTTTGCTCTCAAGTTCCTTTTCTGTTTGTTTACTATGTCAAACAGATGCAAACCTGTGTTTGACACTTAATGGGACATTGCATTGACTAATATCAATTCCTTGAACATTAGGGGTAGGCATATTGATACTGCTGATACGTTATTGTCATTCAAGAACACATATTAGTTCCTCATTAGTTTAGAGAATTAAAAAAATGAACATTTACCCTGAAAAAAATAATATTTTAATCGGCCAGTTATTCACATGTAGTGAAAAGAAATGCCTACTGTTTTGGTTAATTCTAACACATGGCTCTCACTGCATTAGCTGCTTTTACTTGTAAGAAGTACATCAGAACCCACATCAGTTTGTCCCTAGTATTACTTGGTATTAGATTGGAGTCAATTTTCGGGGCCTTTTTAGGTGGGGACGTCACCTGAAATGTCTACCTTAACTGCCTAACCCCAATCTTAAATGTAACCCATACCTTAACAAAACAGGTTTTAACCCTCAAATGTAAAAGTTTCCCTTGTAGTAACAGGGCTATTCCCTTTAATTGGAAGCGAGTCCCCACCTAATATCCCTAAAATATGTTTATTAGAGTAGCAAATGCTTGGAGACACAAACCTTTTCCATCACAGCATGCTTTATGCTCCAAATTAACTCAAGGTTCAATGATTGTCCCTAAAGAAGCCCACATGCAGCATCACTGAACGCTAACAGAAGAATATGCCACAACAAAAACTGAACACTACAAGCTTATTTAACTTTTTGTGATTTTGTTGTCTTACTTGACATCGATGCCGATATTGAAATGAGGTGACAGCACTTGTATCCTCGTTGTTTACAAGATGCTGTACCTTTGGCAGAAACAGAAATGTATTTTCTATTTTCTCAATTCGATAAGTGACAATCTTGGCAGCTTGCAGTGACAGTGCATTTAAAAAAAATATATATATATAACTAAATTACTTATTTTGCACTTAAGGGTAACTATTGCTTTGATTTTCTTCAGCCTGTTGATTTTTCAAACTTTCTGCTGTTGCGCATACCGTGCCCAGAGAAGAAAGCTGTATCCGAACAAAAACAGCACAACCACCAATTTCTGCTCCACCGCGGCCACATCTCTCCAAACTGGAAACATATTCTTGAAAAGCCAATCCACAGAAACAAAACAAATACAGTAAGCTGGTCATTTGTCTTAGCCTGGACCAAAAAACATCACCAGAGCTGGACAGGCCTCGGCCAGCCAGTCAGGCAGCCAGCGAGCCCACGGAGGCTCTCAAGACGCGCAAAAATGCATCAATCCTTATTGATCCTTGCTGCTCCTGAGCGGTGATCGGGCCTACAGTACGAAGCCATGTCCTCTACTATAGGCCTGCTCGCTGCTCTACCGTGTGAAAACACAATGCGGGCATTTTGATGGATAGAACAGCATGTCCTCGCTCTCCCATGGCTATCCACGCACCACACACGCATACGCACAGGCGCGCAAGCCAAGGCAGACCTTGTGCACATATCAAAGCCAATATTTTCCCAAGTGAAGACCAGACTAGACCGCTTCAGGTCTGCAAATATAGGCCCTGATTGTTAGCCGTGGGAACAGGGTGGTGACATGTTTTGAGGGAGGCAGGCTCCAGCAGCCAATATATACCCATCCCGCGACAATGGGCACAAGACCGGAGCGCATGCCATTATGTTCCGCTATTATGCAAATAGATGGGCATAAGGCCTACTTCGGCATTAAAGATCCAGTTCCTGTGGCTTTTGCGTCCTCAAGAGTCCAGCCAAGCTGTAGGAAATCTTCCACTGACCCTGTCCCCGGTCCTCCCCACCCTCTCTGCCGGCAAAGGGCTGGGGAAATCCGGATTCGTGACACTGATGAAGCCCCTCTCCGCTGCAGCCGCCCTCGGTGACGAGAAGCCGGGGTTGCAGAAGCGCACAGAGGCGTTACAATTATTACACACAGGGAGAAAAATAACCGAATATCTCCAAACTCACCTCCGAATGCGCTGTATTGGTGATTTAAAGGGCCAGATCCGATGCTTTCTCACCCTCTCTGCTCGTTCACTCCCCGTCTTCACCGAGCCAAACGCCTCCCCCTCCGATACCAGTGTCTGTCCACTCCTCTAACCCCCCCCCCCCTTCCTTCCTCCCTCACTCCTTTTCACTCCCTCCATCCGATCCGGTGACAGCAGCTTTAACCCAGGGGCTCCAAAACTAACATTTTCGATCATTCACACACGTCAATGGAAATATTCAAGGAATGCAACTCCCAAAACAACATGATTTTCACGGGTAGCTGCAGTTATAAGGAAATAAATAGGCTAAAATGTAAGTCATCTCTTTTGATGGGGAACCCCTGGTGTCCTGAAGGCTCCCAAAGCTCTGCAAGTTTAAATATTGTGAAGTGTAGCTTGCTTGCACCTGAATGAATGATGCCTCATGCAAATTTAACTTAGAAATGGTCCTCCTCTACCTTCTTTCACTGTGTTAACCTTCATTCATGATGCTCGATACCTAAAAAAAACAAAACATTTTTTGTAACCTTAACCCGTGGGACACTGGCCTAGTTTTTGCATTGATTTTTTTGTTGCATTATAAATTGTCTCTATTGGCTCAGATTCCAGGTAAAAAGTCACTTTGGTTACCACCGAATTTTCCTGAAATGTTTTATTGCATATAGGCTATAACGTATGAAATTAAAAAAAAAAAAAAAAAAAAAAAATCCCAATCACCTTTTTTTTTTTTTGAGGTTACTAGCACACATTCATAAAATATATTTTTTCTTATTTATGTAATATCTAATGTCTCCAAGAAATTGCGCTTTATTCCCAGGGCCTTTAATGCAGTATAAACATATTTCTAAGACGTTGAAGCCTAAAAATATTTGTTTCTCTTTATAGTCTTTTTTTGTACACCAAAAAAATGTTTCCCTCTTTTCCTTAATTTCTCTTATCTGTGTATTTAATGAAAGCAGGAATGCGTGGCCTCTATTTTCTACATTAATTGCACTTTTGAAATATGTTAGTGCTAAAATAAAGTAAACTGTCTTGTACATCCTTCATCCCATTCCTCCACTGGCTCAAGATAATCCACAGACACTGACGTGCACATCTGGATTTGTGTGCCATACTGTAAACATGTCTGTTTTCCACACGAGTCCAGTGCGTTGCTCTGCCACGCGGTGGCGCCATTGACCCACCTGTTAGTTCCCACTTCTGAAGGGAGGTGTGGGCCTCTCCTTCTAGTCCTAGCAGGCCCTGCAAACACGCAACCTTCGTTTCCACTGAGCTGTAGTCCACTCCTCCACACCGGGCTAAAAGCGCTGCATCCATGCTGCATGATTATTGGACTGTTGCACTGTACCAAAAGGAGAAGAAGATCTCTCACTTTCTGCACGATATCTTTGTTCTTAGGCTGTTAAAGCCGCGGTGATGCTGACAGAGAGGTGAATGTAGGCGTATTCAGCCATGAAATAATGCTTTGAGCCGCACACACTACAGGCATGTCTTCTTTATACCTATGGAAACCTTTTCTGGCTGCTTATTATAACCCCGGGAGAGCTATTTATAACTAACACAGGGTACCGCATTGGCCTCATTTCTCCTGATGTGTGAAATTATGCTGATCCTTTTACATTTCTCTTTGATTTCCTCACCTTTTAGCTCCCTCCCCCCTCCTCCTCCGCTGGTTACCTCTCCCTCCTTCATTTGTCTCACTTTCTTCTTCCATTTCAGCCCCTGTATTTCCCTCCCTCTCCCTCTGCTATGTGTTGGTGAGGAGGCAGTGGGTTACAGTGGATTAGAGCAGAGCTCTTCATTTTCTAAGAAATCAGCGGGGGAAGCCCGTGAGTCACCACCAAAAGATGCTCTCAGGCTGACAGAGGTGGGCCCTCACCCACCCACACCTTTTTCCGTCATGTGTCATGCGTGTTCTCGCAGTTCTTATCAAAAACCTAGTGGGCTACAGACTTTCCCAGATGTCTGGCAGCGCACTCGTGTCTCAGTATGTGGACAAGATGATTATCTAATTAAGAGCCAGCAGAGAGGGTTGCCACAGTGGCCTGGGGAGGGACAGTTTTTGTGTCTGGCTGCGATGTTGTACCCCTCAGCAGCAGTCTGGGAGACCTCTGCCTTTCGTAACGCATCCATGTCCCCACCAGGGTCACGCCACACTGATGCGACAACCGTCGTCAACGTCACACTGTCTCCATAGCAACCGTGCTGGGCACAGCATCCCCAAGCAGATGTCAGAGGGTTAAGCGAGAAGCGAGAGTGAAAGGAGGAGTGGAGGGGGAGGCAGCATCTCCGTGTGATTTCTTTGCAGTGTGTGAATGAAGCTACTGTAAAAGAGTCCACACTCATGCTGGCAGCGGTGCTTTGAGACACTGACAATGACACGCTGATGCTAAGCAGGTAAAATGTTGACTACATGTTCACCATCTTAGTTTAGTGTGCGGTGGTGAAATGTATCAAGAACTGTAGCCTCCAGTAGAAATGTGATGGCAATGGAAACACCCTCTTCCTTTGTTGCTACTTTATACTCCAAATGAGCTGGAAACACTGCAGCCCAGTTTTCCCTCCACATCTTATATTGCTGCTTACTTTGCCCAATATGTACATAAACTCATTAAATAAGCTAAAGTACTACGAGAATAGTACTCACACAATAATGTATCCCCCCCCCCGCTGTATATTTCAATATAATACTTTTAGGGGCAGTTTTCTGCATAATGATCACTTTTGACGTTTTAAAAAGACTTTAATAATACTATAGTTCTTAAGCCACAATTTCAGTGCAGTGTTTTTAATTTCATTGAAGTATTTTTATATTGCAGTATTGTTACTTTTACTTAAGTAAAGGATTTCTCTGAGCATGCTAACTTGCATACTGATTTGCCCAAAAAACAGACAACAAAAACAACGCCTGAAGTTACTTGGACTGCTATTAGGTTTGCAGACTTTTACTCAGTTTGATCTAATGATATATTAAATGCGAAGGGATGACCAAATTAATGTGACAAGCTCACTCAAATTTTACAGCAATCCAGCTGATAGTTGTTAAGGCATTTTAAGAAAATCCACAAAAGTCAAACGTTATGCTGAAGGAAAAGTCAGGGGTCACTGAGTCAGACAGATTCCTCTGGGAAACATGAATGCCCATTCAAAATTCCATAGCTATTAATCAAATAGTTCTTGAGATATTTCAGTTTGGATCAAAGTGGCAGACTGACAAAAGTTGCAAAAAAGAGGTGAAAAATCAAAAAGACAAGAAGCAATCCTCAGTTCACATTTTTATTAGGAAAATCATTTTGCAGATTTGATTATTATCTTTTATATATATATATATATATATATATATATATATATATATATATATATATATATATATATATATATATATTATATATATATTTATTTATATATATGTTAGTTTCAGTTATTCAGAGGATGCATCAGCACAGTATATCTTAATAGGAAGACTATTGCTAGAATAAGTATCTATACATCATAATTAGTTAAATTAAAAAAAAAAAAACTCCCAATAGAGGAAAATGAAATAAACCAAGAGAGTAATTTACAAAAACAACAAGTGCTAAAAATAAATAAACAATTTGCAAAACCGAAGCCATAAATGCTGCTGAGGAATTTATTTAAAAAATACAAAGATGATTCACAGTTTGTGTCCTTGTTCTCATGCTGGCTGGAACACCAATAGGGACCATGCAGGAATGAAGGGCCAGAGCGACAGGATAGTACTACATTAAGTACACAAAGTCTACGCCCCACTATACGCCCCCTGTCTGCTGAGAATAGCTTGTGAGGCGATCAGACGAGATGTAAAGGGGTGAGCCAGAGAGGTTGGCAGGGCCAGTGGGAGTGATTTTTTTTCTTCTATTTTCCATCCTCCAGCACTGATTTCCTTCGGATCCTCTGACATGAAGCTCGACAGAACAGGACGACAGCAGCCCACCCGTCGTTGGTAGAAATGAGCCTGATGTACTAGAAAAAAACAACACAGCTTTTCTTGTGTATTAAAGTACTACTGATTGCTCTTTGTTTCAGCTTCACGTGGTCTGAAGTTTCCCGTCCTGCTATGGAAGAACACGCGTGAACCGCACTGTGTCTGCTGCACGAGACTCTTCGGCAACATGACCAGTAAGTACCCTGTTACCTCGCTGGTGGCAAACAACAGAGGTGAACTTCACCTGGTCCTTTACGAAAACCTGTGTGCCGCCAATTGTAGACATCTACTGAGGCTCAAACTGTGACTGTCATAAACAAGATTAGATAAGTAAATTTGACATTAATATATAATCATACAAATTATATTTTGACTAAATATATTATTTAACCATGAAACTTTTAAAATAATAACAACTTTTTTTTAAACTCAACTTTGTATTATTTCATGTTTCTTGATTGATAGCATTTTATAATTAAAAGTAACATTTTAATAAATAATAATAATAATAGACTTTCACGATAAAGATGAAATTTCAAAACAATAGTTCTGAATATTTAACATTCTTAGAATTATTTCACAATTTCATGGTTATATCACATATTTCATCTGTATTTAATCATATGATTACCAATGTTTTAACATCTTATTTATTAATCCAAATATTAAACCATCTTGGAAATTTTTGGTCTCTATAGATTTCCTCTAAAGTCAATTAATCGTTTTTCTTGCTGGCAAAATGACAGCATACTTTGGAAAAGCCCAAACAAAAAGTCCAAATCGCTGTCAGATGTAGAAAACTCTTTACTGTCTTACTTTTGATTGGACGCAGCATCCTTTACTCTGCACGCTCTCCTCTCACATCTCTGGAATATTAAGTCCTTTGAACACTATTTACAACTATCTACAGTCAGATGTGAGCAGGTTCTGTTTTTCAGTCTGTGCAACCGACTCACAAAAACTCACACAAAAACAAAATCGGAGGGAAGAATATTAAAGAAGCTGGAGATCTCGGGGAGGGGGGGGACAGTAGATTTATGGAGAAGTGGTGACTGTACAACAGCACGGAGCAAAAAAAAAAAAAACAGCCAGTGAGCAAATGAGCTTTCACTGACGAGGCCTTTGTGATTGTAATATGTGTGTATAAGCGTGTGTGTGTGTGTGCGCGCGCGTGCGTGTGTGTGCGTGTGTGTGTGTGTGTGTATAGGGGGTGTGTTGCGAGGGATGACTCATGCAGAATGTGTAGGCATTCTCCACAGGAAAGCTTCAAACATCTGAGAGACACTTTGTAAGATGGTGCAGTAACAACAACACACTCATGCAGGCCAGAGCGAGGGAATGCAAATAGGTGCTCGAATGTGCACATACATGGATGCACTCACGGCCGCGCACACACACACACACACACACACACACACACACACACACACACACACACACACACACACACACACACACACACACACACACACACTCTCTCTCTCTCTCTCTCTCTCTCTCTCTCTCTCTCTCTCTCTCTCTCTCTCTCTCTCTCTCTCTCACTCTCACAGCAGCAGTGAATATGCTTCATTGATGAACGAGATGAGGCAGGCCATGGGAGGACGGGGGCAGGGGTGTCTGTCCTGATTCTTGCCAGCGTTTAACTCACAGTCCAGAAACTCAACGGATGTTCACACGCTCCACATGCACGCCATCTTCTCTCAGACTCCCACATGCAAACACACAACCGAATCTTACGCAGGCCACGGCCAGTGCAGCTGAACTTCATATTTTCACACGGTGTCTATTAATACCACAGCTCCCCTCCCTCGCTCTACAGCTTGTTGTCCATACTGCTCTCGCACGCTGCCTCATTGTTTTTTTGTTTTTTTCCCTCCCCGCTGTATCATATTCCATGCAGGGACATGAACAACGACAGTCTCCTGTTAACGTCAGCAGGACAACAGATTGCACAAACATGCGCACGCAATCTGGCATTTGCGCGAAGCCACCAGACGTGTCAAGCTGATATTTATGCAGCATGTGCACCATCTCCGGTCACTATATACCAGTTCCGACTGGACCTGGTCTGGAAAATCATTACAGCTCATTTTCAGATTTTTTTTTTTTCTTTTTAGATTTAGCACTTCAGAGTGGCCACATTATGTAGGCTGTCCTCCATCTATCTGACAATCATAACAAGGAAAAAAAAAAATCACATGTCTCTTGTTTTTTTCGGAATATAAACAGATAAAAAAAGAGAATAGTACAAGTGCGCATCCCTGGCATCTAACAGGTAAAGGGTACGTTTACAATGTAAATTTTTGAGTTTAACAGGACCTCACTTTAGTGCAAAATACAACACAGCAATAACAACAGATTCATTCAGCTTTCAAAACAAACATAAGAAAAGTAACAGCCATGGAGTGGAACCTTTAGTTTGATTATTCACATTTTGCTAGTATCATCTAATCGATAGATCTGAAGAGTGGATGTGTCAAATACAATATATCATGAGCATCATTATTAAGCTGTATATTACAGTACATAGCAACACTGAACCTTCTACTGTAACAACATTCCCTGCTTACAAAGGACTTATTCCCAGAAAGACAGCGAGTACAGTATTTCTTTATATGGGTAACATCTTACTTGAAGCTCTTATAAACATTTCATTGAACTACCGTATGCTTATTTACAATAACTACACATCTGAAATAGTTTGATGAGGGGCATGAATGATGCAGGTGGGGCATTTTACATGGTGCTTATAAACGAGGCATCGCTGATTTGATAAGCAAGTCTTCAAGTAAAATGTCACCCTAAAGTGCCCAGTTGTTGATCCTGCTGCACACATAAAGACAGAGAAGGAGACAGACGAGGACAGTCGCTGTGCTTTTTCTTCTTTTTTTTTTTTTTTTCCAGAGAGATGGACAACACAGTTAATAGGGGTTATCATCTGTGTCTTTGGGTTTTAACAGTACAGGAACAGATTACCCTCCACACACATTGTTGTTTAAAGTGCCTGAATAATGGAGAAGAGCAGACAAAATAATCTGACCCTCCTCGGCGTCCCCTCATGACAGACAATCCCGTGGAGGTTTTACGCGCTTCACGACCACAGATAACCCGGTCACATCACGATACCCTGTCGTTCAACAGAACCACAACCTCACTGCTGCGTGTACCGTCCAATTTAGAATACTGCGCATCGAGACTGAGAGCTACCTATGATCATGATGCAGCTGTTCCTCCATGTTCGGGACTGGTCGGATAAATGTTAAGGATTGGATAATGCACAAACAAATATACAAAAAAGAAACACAAAACAAATGTACAAGTAGATATGTTGGTAAAAAGTATTGTGCTTTTGGCTGTCCTGTGTACACTGTACAATATTCAGAGCTCCTGCGTGAAAAAAAAAAAAAAAAAAGGGTATATATGCACTTTGGACTAACAGTAGAGCTTTTCAGTGGCTCCTGAAGGATACTCGCCTCTAAGCAGAGATCATTATATGTAGGCAAAAACATGGCAAATCAAAGTTGCGTGTGTGTTTATGATATAAAGTGCAATGTGAGGGCATTTAGGCTGAGTGAGCCCTGTTTGTCGTCAGTTAGCAGTGTTACTATCAGAGCTGTGTGTGTGTGTGTGTGTGTTTTCTTTTTTGACACCTGCATGGATGCATGCAGTGTGGATGCAGTGTGTGTGTGTGTGTGTGTGTGAGACCCATTCTGTTTCCTGTTTACTGATGCCTGGATGAGTGCACGCGAGGCAATGTAACCAAACCAACCAAAGAGAAAACAGATTTACCTATTCAGGGTGCACTGAATTTTTAAACATGGAGCAATATTACATCCACCCCTTCGTCCTTATTTTTTTTTTTCTTCCCTCTGTGCTTTTTGTGTAAGGAGGGTGTGTTGTTGTTGTTGTTTTTTTGGTTTTTTTGACCATACATGAATTTTAAAGAGCATCATAAAGCAAACAAACGAGAACAAAAAAGAGGCAAAAATAGAAACCTTCACATGAAAAAGTGCCAAAGCAAACTGACATTCTCGACCTCAGAAAACCCAGAATCATCCCAGTTTTCGCTTTCGTCTTACTAGCTCGGCAATGATTATCCAAGTGTATCGTCCTCGTCGTCGTTCTGTTTCATATTCCAGTCAGAGTTATTCTACACTTGATGAGAACCTTAAAAGGATTGTTGCGTCGGACCAGTGGCGTGTGTGCGTACCCTGCCGCCGGATGCTTCTCCACATCAGATGAGGACATTTAGAGGGTTTGCAGATGAAGTTTAAACATAGTGATGAATGTGAAGAAGGGTCTTTTTTTTTCTTTTTTTTTTTCTTTTTTTTTTAACTTTAAAGGGGAGCGATGAGGTTGAGCAGATGAGTGAATTTGTCCTTTAGCCACAAATTTAAGCCTTAATGCTTCAACCTTGATTCAACTTCACTCTGTGATTGACATGCCAGTTGGAGCAGAGCATGTGTAGACTGGATTGAAATATCCCATGTTTATATACATCAGAGTTTGCTCGCTGTGACGCGCGTTGTTCATGCTGGCAGTCTCAAACGTTCAAGTCCTGTGCTTACGAGCATGAACGGACACGCCAGTCTCTTAAAATAGTGTTTCTACCAGATGAATGACTTTAACTAATGTTGTCAACTCTGTTACATATACATTACATTTCTCTATAGTTGTTATAATAGGGGGTATGCACGGGATGAGGGTTACTGGGAGGTAATGGTGGAGGGGAGGGGGTGTGAGCTTGGCCGGGAAAGAGGGGCGGGTGGAGAAGTGAGAGAGGATATCGAATGTTTTTTGCACTGATCAGAAACCTTCAGCTTCGTTAAAGGACTGCTGCAGTCTGTGGCCTTCGCTGTTGTCCAAGTTCTCGACGAGCTCCTCCACTAGTTTTTGTGGCACTCGGATGATGCAAAAAGTCCACACCCGCACTTGTTTTCCAGTCTCACGTGCTTCTTGTTTTTGATTTGCTTCTCGATATTCGGCTGCCCGCTCATCTCCATCCCACTCAGACCCTTTCAGTAGAATGCACATGAATGTATGTTCCAAACCGAAATGTTTCCCGTATGTGAGTTGTGGTTTGTGAATGCACCGGTCGAACGGAGGAGGATGCGTATGATGAGATTCCCATTGCTTTTCAAACACTTCTTCTCTGAGTGATACGTTTTAGGGAGTCTCTACTCTCTCTCTCGTCTTCCTTCTTTACCTCTCCGTCTCTGTATCCCCCCCCCCTCTCTCTCTCTGTCGCCTCCCCTCTCCTCTTCTCCTGGATTTACATCACGCTGCATTTGCCCTTCAGTCTCTCGGCACGGGACTGCTTCCCAGATCGCTTGCCGTCGATGTTGAGGCTCATGTTCCTCTTCTTGTCCAGGTTGAGGAGCTCCTGGAAGAGCTCAGTTACGTTGTGGTTGGTCTTGGCCGACGTCTCCATGAAGGCGCACTTCCACTGGTTGGCCTGAGCTTCCCCGTCCTTGGTCTCCACCTCTCGCAAGGTCTCGTCGCTCTTGTTTCCCACAAGCATTATGGGGATGGCCTCAACGTTGCCCTTTATGGCCAGGACCTGCAGGGTTGGAGGAAAATAAGCAGAGAGGTTGTTATGTTCTGGCTAATCAGTGCTCATTATAAATTTGAACAAAAATGTTGATTTGATGTTAATCTTTACTCCATTTATAGCTTCCAAAGAGAAGACAGTGCCTGCCTATTGCTCACAGCTCGAATATTTTTGCTGTTATTATAGTCTCGAAATCCTGATAGCATGAAGGTGCGTGCAGCTATTCCGAATGGCTAAACAATCAGCGGCCAGTGTGGGTGGTTAAGTGCGATGATGTTAAAGTCGAGCGTTTGTTTCTAAACGTAGTTCCAACAATGGCAGCGGTAAAAGAGCGAGTTGAAACGATACTAACAGTTGCAGCAATAACACCAGTAAATACGGAGGAATGTCTCTGTTGTTTACAGCTTGGCGAGTCTCAGTGCACAACGCATGTCATATGATGATCAATACCGATTGGTTAAAGGCTGCTGCAATAGTTTTAAAATTAACCTGAGATCAACGCCCATTAGGCTGTAATGACCGGAAACAAAGTCCAATGGCGTGTGGTTAGACCCACATATTCACGAGGTGAATTTGACATACATGGTGACATATTGTGACTGAAACTAGTGGACTTCAGATTACATCACACATGGCATCATGACTATGGCTCAATAAATTCAATACACTGTAGAAAGAATATATTAATAGCATGTTTCTGTCACTTCAACTGCAGGTACATAATAACTTGGTATCAGTTGACTGATATTGAAATATACAGTAAACTGTATCCTCTCTCTTTAGTGTACTCAAACAAACGCAAACACTCCCCACCTGTTGGTAAATGGGTTTGAGCTCCTCCAGGGACTGTTTGCTCGTGATGGAGTAGACCAGGATGAAGGCGTGGCCTTTGGAGATGGACAGCCGTTGCATGGCTGGGAACTGGTGACTCCCTGTCGTGTCCGTGATCTGGAGGGTGCACACGCTCTTATCGCAGCTGATCACCTGGCGATAGGTGTCCTCCACCGTGGGGATGTAGGTGTCCCTGAAGGTGCCCTTCACAAAGCGCAGAACCAGGGAGCTCTTCCCCACTCCTCCAGCTCCAAACACCACCACGCGATAGTCGTTGCTCTGCTCCGGCATTCTGCCCCCTCAGGCTTAAGACAGTGTTACACCTATGATGTGAAGGGTGGGAGCAGCAGGGGAGGAAGCAGGGATATGGATGGGGGCGAGGAAGAGCGGGATAAGAAGATCATTTTAGAAAATGAGGAGCATTTGTGTAATATCTAGACAATACAGAAGCAGCAGATACAAGCAGAATGAGGAACAGGAAGGGAGGTGCTGGTGGGACTCGACCGCAGGCCAGTAGGTTTCCAAGCAATCTATCTGTCCTCGTGGTCTGACTATGAGCCAGAGTACAAATTAGAGAGGATGAGTTTGGTGAGGCTCCAAGGCCCTAACCTGACGCAGACATTTTCCTAATCAATACCCCGCGCAGTGTCGCAGTTTCTCAGTTTCAACCTCAAAAAATATTCCAGCATTTCCTCATTTATCAACTATAGCAGCTGCAGCAAACCCTGGAGGAGACGAAGTCAGAGCCGCTGCTGCTTAAGAGAATAATCTGCAGGCCTACAGAGGGTGGACACAGCGTCACGTATAACACAGTGCAATCCAATACATCAAACAACAGCTTTAAAGATAACTGTGAAGTTAACTCGAAACCAAAGGATCAAAAATACTTAATTAATAGTGTTGGATTCCATTAGGTTGCTTTTGCGCATGCTATTATGCACGTAAGTAGCTGTACGTTAGTGATTCACTTCAGTGCCTTCCTGTAGTGCTTCTCTTTGGGCTGCAAGCAGAAACTAAACTAAAAAGATGAAAATTAGTTGTAAAAAAACACACGTGTTTTCTTTGTCACTTTTTGTTTATGTGACAGGTAGACCTCAAGATTTATTGGAGAAAATAGGCTGAATGGTGGACTTAAATTCACCAAACACGTGACAAATCAATGCTGATGTCGCTCGGTATCTGCTGGATGTGTAAATTATAAACTAAAAGGTGAATATATGTCATTTACAGCTTGTGGCCCCAAAGGGCTAAAATTGAATTGATGGAGGTTTAACTGTGTTAAGATTTATTGTTTATCTTACAAAACACCTGCTGTGCGCTCCTAGTAAGATATTCCTTCCAGAAAAATGGGACTTGAAACACAACCTGTATCGTTACAGATTATATCAGAGGCCAGCTAGTAAGGAAAATGACCTAATTCACATTATATAAAATCAAGTTATAAAATTATGATATAAACACTATTAAAAAAGAATATATATACAACACCAAGGCTATAATGGACCCAGTTGGTAGCCAGCAGCAACGCAAATCTTCACTGTCAATATAACCTGCTGCAGCTCATGCATATGCAGCTAAACAATGTCCCCACGCATAATCTATTACTACCTTTGTAAGTGCCTGGTGTCAGTGCATGATTACACATTGTATCTGTTGAATTATTTATCTGCTCTGGTTCTAAACTTGCTTTAAGGTCCCATAATAAGATTCTCTTTCAGCTGTGATCATGCTGCTCTCTAAAGCTCCTGCTGTAATGAAACAGTAAATTAACGTCACTACTATATAGAATAAGTGGATTTCTGTCATGCTTGCACTGCAGGAACCCACTATAGATGGCAGGGCACCTGTAATTGCATTGCTGGGTCTTAGATAATATAAGTCAAGGAGTTGAGAATAAATGGGGATTCGGGGAGTGCCTCTTGAGTTTTATAGTCAATCTCTAGCTGTAAGTATGGCAGACATATAAGACTGTTTTATGTCCACGCTGAGCACACAACCACAGTGTCATTTTCAGGTGAGTCTGTGGCTTCTGCTCATGTGCCTGAAAACTGGAAATCTTGTTTAATGGCTCGCTGATGCCTTATGAGAAGATAAACTCTGGATTTTTGTTTGAGATAGTGGTGGGTGCAGATGAAATCTGTCAATAATTTATTTTAGTGACTGAAGCTTAACTTTTCAGAGCTTCAAACCATTCGAAGTATTTCTCTTTTAGATCACAGCAGACCGTTTTTAAGACTGCGGTAATGGGAAGCTGTTCAATCGGGTCCCTGTTAACAGCCGAGCTTCTCGATTGCAAAATCTCTGTTTAAAATGTCAAAATTGCCAGAAATAATGGTCATCTGCGTTGGCTCAAACTCTTGGCTTTAATGAGGCCTTCAGTCACGCTGAAGAATTGTGGTCTGAGCTGCCAGAGCTGCACAATGATTTCTGCTTAGGCCTGCCTTATGTCAGACAGGAACACACACACACACACACACACACACACACACACACACACACACACACACACACACACACACACACACACACACACACACACACACACACACACACACACACACACACACAGAAAGACACACACAAGCGCAAAGTTTGCACTAATTTAATTTAAAAAGCCAAATTGTTGTGAATGTTTTTTTGACCTTCTTGGAGATAATTGAGCCTCTGAAGGAGATTTATTACATCATGAGCCTTATTGTTGTGGCAACATTGTACTCTGATCAACGGTTTTATATTGACGATGGATCAAATGACTCAGTGTACGTGGAAGGTATTGTTTGGAGTGACAAACCCAAAGAGAACTATCACGCTGCTCTGCAGTCTATGTCAGCGCTACAGATAATATTAGCATCTTTCAAGTCATTGTTTTCGTTATGCCCATCAGAATTATTACATGTTGACATTAACATTATGGACAAGGTTGCAAAGCCAAACACCGCAACCAATAAATATGATTAGGCTTATGCTATAATAGCGGCATTAAAGGCACTGGAAATGACAATTAAATCATGAATCGCAATTATTTGTATCATCCACAAACATTTCATGATGGTGACAGAGCCAGTTTTGGTTTTACAACCCGCGACTAGCCATAGTAATCAATGTTGTTTATGGAGGCACCTATTGACAGACCTTAGCACCTTGCTGGTGAACTCAGACGAAAATTTAGCAGTTAAAGATATTTCCTTCAGGAGCTGGTAGAGACCAAAACAAAATGACAGTGTATGTCAGATTTGAGGTGTTGGGTCCCCAGAAATATAACTCTAAATCCGTACTAATCAGTAATTCGGCAACTGTTTGATAACACAATCGCCGTACCAACTTGCTATGTTGTTAGTCCAAGAGGCCAAAAATACATCAGACCGTAGCCAACAGCTTTTCCAGGTTATCTTAAACACCAGAAACGTCAGTACTAACATTAATCACTGCACTTGAAAGCTGAACCAGGAAGTCGTCTGTAAACTGTGATGTGACAATCACAACACACAGCCTGGCCTGATATTTTAGAGTTTGTCTTTATTGCGTCCTCCAAATAAATTTGGCAAAACAGGGGATTTCTTGCCCCGTCTTACTTATATTTAGCAGCAGAGCTGTGTTCTCAGATCTCAGCAACTTCATGAGTATAAATAGAGATAGAAATTAGGGCCAGCACTAAAAAAAATAATACCCGAGTTACATGCTGCTTATAAACCAGGACGATCCTTGGAGGAAAAAAAAAAAAAGATACCTCTGTTTAATGAAATACTGCAAGAAAAATGATCACAAAGTCTGACAAATATCTAGAATATCTATTATGCAGGCTGTGTTTTGTAGCTGACATGTCAGTGCATCTGTGATGAGACACACACTTGCACATGCTTTCGATACTGACATACTCTCAATTATTCTTTCTACTTATCTGTCTCTATCTGTTAGTCTACTTTTCCTCGGCCTGCTCCCCGAGCATCCTCTCGCTGTCTCCTGCTCTCTCCCTCCCCGGGTCTCCATGCTGTTTGATCAATAAACTAAGGCCGCTGTGGTTTCAATCGATGGGGCTCGTCTCCCTGCTGGCAGCCTGTCATCCTGCCTCGCTTGGTGCCGGTTTGGTTTTTTTTTGCATGTGGATTTCAGCTCTGTGACAATGATCCTGCTCATCAAAACCCCCTCCTCTGCTCTCCCCCCTCTTCTTTCACCTGAGCTAAAATTAGCCGCCTCCCTCCCTCCGTCAGCAGCTATCACTGCACACACAGGTGCAACCTCAGTGACACACATACTGTACTTCCGCTCCTTCACCATTTGTCCTTGACACCGGGCGTTTGAGAATAATGACACGCCTCCCCAAATCCAAGCTGTCTGGCCCCCCTCCCCCTCTTGTTTTGTTTGAAACCAGAGCACTGCAGTTCCTTAATGAATTAATGGTACACTATAAATGCATCTGTGGCAGCGCAGCCAAACTCCATTAGCAGATAGCATTTGGCTCAGACCAAAACAGGCCTCCTCCCTTCACATTCAGGAAATAGACGCAACTGCAGCCGTCTGCGCTCGTTTATTTCACAGACACAGCAAGGAAATGTCACCTTTAGCGAAAAATATGCACATAATTTCCCTCAAGAGAGCCACTTACACAGCGGCACAAAGGAGGCGCATTGACCAACATCAAACACAATGCCATTCAACAGATCAAGAGCGTGATTAAATAGACACCCACAAAGCGGTCCCATGGTATCTTGTAGAGAAACGGGTTTTAATCAGGCTGCACATACTGGAATGCTGTGGACACGACTATTTGGCGATGAGTGTTTTACAGGATCAACAGATAATCAGCTCGAGGTTTTTCCTCAAATATTCTGTCCTCTTTTGGCTGCAACTGTTCCACAGATTCATCAGGAACACCGAAACCTGCAGAAAGTTTCTATCTGTGTGTGTGTGTGTGTGTGTGTGTGTGTGTGTGTGTGTGTGTGTGTGTGTGTGTGTGTGTGTGTGTGTCTGTCTGTCTGTCTGTCTGTCTGTCTGTCTGTCTGTCTGTCTGTCTGTCTGTCTGTCTGTCTGTCTGTTTGTGCAGTCAAGCAGAAGATTCCCTGTTCTCTTGTGCACACATCAGCTCGTCTTTCCCGGTGTGTGTCTGTGCATGTGTGTGTGTGTGTGTTTTACCACAGGAGTTAATCTGTGTTTTTGGGTTTGTGCACACTGTAGAGGTTCAATTTATAAATTTTGATTCAGTCTCACACATTCAGTCACGCTGCTGCTTCACTGCACTCACTCTAGCTAAAACACACACACACACACACACACACACACACACACACACACACACACACACACACACACACACACACACACACACACACACACACACACACACACACACACACACTGAAAGCCCACAGATTGTGTTGATCTTAAAATCTTTGTTGGATTTAATTTAAGGTTTATGAATGTGAAAATGTTCCTCCATCATTTCCTCCCAACCCCCCCAAAAAAAGACAGATAAAGCTGAATATTTTTCGGATTGCTTCAGAGTGCGTGTCTGCTGGAGGGTGATGATGCAAAGAGAGGAAACATCCTTTTTATATCAAGGGAACTAAAACTATTAAATATGTTCGTGATCCATCAGAGTAATTGATCCTTGCTAGAGAAACTGGAACGTACACTGTTATGACATTATTTTTCACGTGACTGAAACTGCTTCTTGCCGTCCACTAAATTTGAACTGAAAACCTGCAAAAAGGGAGCTCCTCAGAAATGAAAAGAAGCAGTGTCAGTTTGAGTTGGATAACGGTGCGTGTGGTAGCTGTCGGAGGTCAGGCGAAAAGATCGACACCTGTTCCGATGCGAGTAGGGTACGCTGCAGCCAGCAGCTGGTTAGCTTAGCTGAACACAAAGACGAGAAATGGGAGGAAACAGCTCGCTTCTGTGCAGAGGTAGCAAAATACCAAACAAGCAAGTGCAGCGTGTCATTGAATGCAGCATGACATAAGCTCTGTAGAAGCACAAAATATTGTTTTTATGTGTTTTTCTTTGTTGTTTTTTTCACACTTTAAAGCCAACCTGCTAGATTTCCTGACCTCCCCAGAGCCTGTTTATTTCCAGTCTTTGCTAAGCCAACTGGCGGCTGCCTTCAGCCTCATATTCACCCGACAGACATGAGAGTAGCATCGATCTTCCCACCTGACTGTCTGCAAGAGAGACAAAATATGAAAATGTGCATTAACCATTGCACCTATGACTACACCTTTTGCACTACACTACACCCAACTGCATCAGCACCATTTTCACCAGGTGCGATTGCACCATTGTTTAGGTGTATATATGTTTCTTAAATCGAAATATATGTCTATTTATGTTTTATCTGTCTATTTATGTCTGTTTTTGCAAGTCGAGAGAAAAGTTACAACCGGAGAAAAAGGTAAACATGCCTGGCCAAATAAGCCGATTCTGATTCTGACCCGTTTGACCTGTACATGTATTGTGAGGTGACCGTTAGTCAAGAGTGCTGCTCGCTAGATCAATCAGAGCAAGTGTAGTAAAAACTCTAAACAATAATTTAAGTAAATAAAATGACAGTTCACATATTATACTCTTCTTTTTTTGCATTGCAGCTCTGCATTGCATAACTCAAGCGATTAAGTCAGACTAGATGTGAAAATCTAAATGTAGCAATTCCTGTGGGTATGCTTAAGACTTATGTGTGAGACTATGGGTGTGTATGCGTCTCATCAGTGTCAATCTACACTGTGATTGAGCGTACCCCACCGCACGGAGGGCATGTGTGCTTCACTGTCCAAGAGATTGCAGCACTTGTAGTCTTGGCTTAGTGGCTAATCATTGAGCTTAACCTCCTCTCTGCTCGTGGCCTGCTCTGCATTGACCCAATTCCCAGAACTTAAGTTACCAGCAGTCTCTGTAACACTACATGCACCCTGAAGCCCTCTGATACCCCGAGGGCATCTCTTTGACTCAGCATGAAGTGACACATGGGAAAATCAGCATAGGCACAAACAGTAAAGGCTACATTTATCTGTCCGTTGTTACCCACAGCGTCACATGTAAGTTATCAGAGGGTTATGCAGGACAAGCCCCCAAATATCCGCCCTGAACACATGTCCTAAGTTCACCTGTATGCTGTGCACAGTACACGTCCTGGGTGATTATAACTGATAAACAACCCCAAAATGCTTTATCACTCCTGCTTCTGTGGGTTCTGACTAAACATTATACATTTACTATAAGGACAGTGGCGATGTAAGGTGACAAGGTAAATAGAGCATTCGAAAATGGACTTACTACACACTCTTAACTTTTACAAAATAATATCAAATACAACTGGCTAAACAACAAAATACTCATAATCCTGTCCAAAACAAGCAGGTTTTTTGCATCATTGTTAAAACATGGACATTTTGGAGTTGTGAGGTATCTACCAGGAGAATTTTAGCATTCAGGTTGGCAAACATCAACATGTTTTATGTATGGCAGTTTATTGCACACAGCACTTTTATGGTGGAAAACAAAAAGCAAAACAATTTTGTTTTTGTCTGGATTATTTGCATTTTTTTAGTTTAAGATTTCCGCTACGGGTTACCATAAACATCCCTCTTACCTGCAATTTAATACATCTACATTAGAATATATAGCAAATGTGGACTTTCAAGAGGAATTTAAGACATTTCCGTTCTAGGCAGATTTATTCCTGAGCTTTAATCAAGCATTGTGACCATAATCATGCTGGTTCCATGCAGCAGTGTACACAGGACTGGATGTAACATCCTCATGTAATTAGTCTTTGAGTGTGTATTTGTACAGAGTATTAGTGTGACCTGGGGAACCCTGGGTTGCTCCGTCTGGTCTCTCCATAAGACTCTGCTAATACCTCAGCCTGCCGATCCAGGAGACACACAGGCACCTGACTTAAAACCAGGACTGAGCCAAAGAGGAATTTCAGATTCCAGCACTGACAGAGCAGTCGGACTCGTTTTCAAAGCCTGCATAATGTATCAAGGTTTATCTTTTATTTTTTTTCAAGGAAGTCTATTCTTAGACGCTGTAAAGGCCTTGACCTGACTGAAGCACTAATTACAGGCCGGCGGACTGTGCAGCAGAAGCCTGCCTGCAGTGACAGATGGTGACAGGTTTGGTAGTTTTGGATTGACTCCACTGGTCTCTACAGGCTAGATCAACCGAGCACAGATTTTTTTTATAATACCACTTGATCCAGGTCTGATAACAACACAGATGGTTAAAAGCAGTAATGACAAGGGAATCCCACGCCAGACTGCTTGAGATGCAGCTGGGATTAGAAGATAATGACCGTTAACTTTTCTCCATCTAAAACCACAAATTACTTTACTTTTTTTTTTTTTACTAGTTCTGATATTTTTTTAAAGGAGATTTAAATATTGAAGGAATTGTATTTTAAACAAATATCTGCTACTTGAACAGAATGTAAAAAAACAAACAAAAAACAAACAAACATGTGGTCACTGTGCATAATTGACCAGAGCACCCATCCTGGCCTGCGATTAGTTATGCACGAGACCAAGAAAATCCTGCCTAATGAAGACTATATGACCCTATCAAATGAGTTGATGCCGTCAGAACAACTAAAACACTTTAGCATTGATCTGTTCCAGCATTAAAGCAGACGTTCCAGTATTAAAGCCGGCATTATGCACTCAGGAGAGATGCTGCACTTCACCAGACTTGTGCTATCAAAGCAACGGAGACTTAAACTATTTTTATCAACAGAAATGACAAGTGATGATGAGGCCTCTGTTGCCACTTCTAAATTTAGAAGAGAATCCATTTTTGTTTAATGATTTGGGAATTGCACTGACATTTGTTAATGTCAAGAAACATCTGAAAAAGCTTGTCTCGTATTTGAAAATATTTATTATTTTATTTATCAGGAATAGTTCACTGAGAATTCAAGTTCTTTCTGATAAATGACCTAGTTTATTTTCCCTCTGTTTCAGGCATTGACATACGGCAGCCATCCAACACAACAACTACACACCACACCAGTTCTTGGATGAAAAGATATTCAATATAGTAAGTGGATATTGAAGCTATATAAGCTTTCCTTATTCAAACTTCCATCAGCCAACAACCTTCCTGCAGTAGCATGTTTCTGCATGTACAGTGCTGTGTGCCAAATCTGTTTTGTTATTGTTATTTGATCAAATGTTTGCCAGACTAATTCACATCTTCCTTAACATCTAAACCATCCTGACCGTTGTGGAGGGTATCTCACATCAGTCTCTGATATGCTGCTTTTTTTTGGTCCTTAGCTACAAAATATCCCACCAAAAATCATCATCATCCATTATCGTCCACTCACCTCCAACATCATCATCAGCATCATCACCTCTCTCTTGTTTTGCTTGTTACCATGGGCTGAGTCATTTCTTTGTCCTGCCTCAGTAGATAGAAGTGTTCTTATGCAACTGTACTGTGACTGTTCAGGACGGACAAACAGACAAACAGGCAGGACATCGACACTCCCCCACGAGTCCACTTATCCTCCGACACATGCACGTTTTAATACAGTCTGCCTCTCTATGCTACTCTCCACCACACTCTTTAAAGCTTACTCACAGGGTTTACTGCCATACATCTCTTCCCCTCTCCCCTTTTTCCGCTCAAACCCTGCACACACACACACACACACACACACACACACACACACACACACACACACACACACACACACACACACCCATGACTGGCAGTGTTCAATGCATACAGGAAGTTGAATTACATATATATGCGCGCGCACACACACACGCACACGCACACACATACAGAAAGGACCTAAATAATGCACAACTCTTTTCGCATGTCATGATGGCTCTCCTGTCTTCTCCATGGAGGCACAACAACAACACATCAGACATGGAGGAGGAGACACGGAAAAACGCACATCCAGATGGAGGATTAACTATGGCATTCACAAATCGGGTTTTATGCGTCACGCCGGCGTCATTATTAGTGTATAGTCAAATGTTGACGTGCATCTCCGCTCAGGAAGGGCCGGCAGGCGGAGAGGGCTTTCCGTCGGTCCGCAGATTGGTGCGCAACGCCATTACAGACCACCCTACTCCGCTTGGTTCATTCATAAATACCAGAGGATCGCCATCTCGCAGCGGTGCCATCATTTCGCAGTCGCAGCCCCCCCACCCCCCCCCCCGCGCACACACACACACACACACACACACACACACACACACACACACACACACACACACACACACACACACACACACACACACACACACACACACACACACACACACACACACACACACACACCTCAAAGCAATATGATAATCCCGACAACCCTCACATCTCTGCCCTCTCTCTCCTGCTGCCTGCCAATATGGCTGTGCGGGCAAAGCCTATACATACAATTCACTCGACCGAGGTTGCCGAATAGAAATGCGAGTCGTGATAGGAGCTGGCGTGGACGAATTTCAAACAACAGCCCCGTGGTGGATGAAGAAAGTGAGATTTGCTATCCCGTGTTGGCCGCGAACAGCAGGAATCGGGTGCGCACTCCAGTCAGCCGAGCAGAAGGACCGCGGTTACGCCACTGAATACCAACATCTCCTCTCCATGCAAGATGTGCAGGATGAGCAGCATCTCCATACCTGGTCGTGAAGTACAGCTCCGCTTCAGGCTCGCCCTCGGTTCAGAAGGATGACAGACAAACGCCGAAAGCGTCTTAAAGCATTTTGCGCGGTTCATGTAGAGCTCATGTCGTCCAATTTCCAACACCACCACAGCAGACACTCTCTCTCTCTCTCTCTGTGTCCCTGTCTCTCTCCAGCTCTCTCTCTCTCTCTTTCTCGCAGATAGAACGTGGGAGGTGCTATGCCCTCTCCCTTTTCTGTCCACACTTGATTTTCTTTCACTTCATACACTTCCTAGTGGTTGATGCCAGCAAAATAGGCAATTTAAACAGACTTCCTTTAAAAAAAAAAAAAAAAAAAAAAAAAAAAAAATCCTTTATGAAGAATACAGCTGAAAGAATCAGACCATGTGAGGTCATAACGAACAACTAAATTATGGAAATGACACTGATAATGAAACACGAGATAGAAAAATAAACCCAAATATCAATCAAAATCATATGCAAGGCAGAAAATGTTTTTAAATTCGAGGTTAGAAATATTGATGTTCATTGAGTAACAAATCACATCTGATGAAATTACATTTATGCTCAAAAATGTAACTTCAGCAAAGCTCCATTTTAATTTCCAAATGATTTTGTCGATGTTTCAGCCACCACTGTTACCATCAGATATCTCCAGGGTCATGATGGCAGACTCATGCCAGAAGTAAAAGGATGACCAAAGTGAAATTTTGTGAGAGTAAAAGGTCAGAATCGTTGAGATTTTCGAGCCAGGTTACACATAATATTCCTTTTAGTTTTTACTCAGGACACAAATAACGATAATATAAACGCATAGTTTCCATAAAGCACAGGTCTGAAACTATATCAATCAGCTTTAAGTTATGTCAAGCCGGCTATGTTTTATTGATGAGGTCATTTTTGAAGTTAGATTGGAAAGATTTTGATTTAAAAACAAAAGCAAAAACAAAGTCGTATTTCTGTTTGTTCGATCTCGGATCAGCACCACGGACAGCGACCTCATCGGATTTCAACACCGCGCAGAGTCAGGAACACATGAACGCAGCAGAGTGCTGCGTTTAGTGTACTCAGGCTACATGTGATGTAATATAGCCAAACAGCACGCAGTGGGTAGAACAATTAACGACGTGAAGACAGATAAGGGCCAATATGCAGGAAGTATAGCAGTCCAGTATGAAGACACCCAAATGAGTCCTCAGCCCATGTCAGCATACACTAGAGAATGCCATTCATTTCGTTTGGTATCACAAGTTAAATGTGAATAAGCCTCTCCCTGGTGCTAGTATAGGCCCATGGCCAAGTCAGACCAGGCCTTGTTCTGAGCCGTGTTGTCTGTACGTGACGGTCTGACTGTATGACTCACCAACTCCATTCAGACAGCCGTGCGTTTGGCCCTCTCTGTCGGTGAGCAGGGGAACTGCAGAAGATGTGACAAACCAGGAGGTGGAGAAAAAAAAGAAGCAGATACATGCATGGTTTGTTAAAGGTAGCATTTGTTGAGGATGACGAGTGAAGACCGGGGAGGAAGGAAGAGGATAATGTAGGTTTAAGCTGGAGAAAAGATTGTGCAGGAAAATGCAGATGGAAATTCAGCAAGGAAAGGAGGAGTCACATTCACATCAGAAGTCACGATTTAAAGCAACACTTCAGAAAAATGAGGCTGTAAATCTCAGTACTTCCCGCCTACAGTAAAAACATGTACATCTAACACAACCGCCAATAATCACACCCAAATGTTGTTACTACTGTTGCTGTCTGAAGTTCACAAAAAAATATTGAATGCAATATTACTTTTGAATAACTTCTGAGGTCTTTTGAAAAAAATTTATGTACCACCACCACCACCACACAGCACAACACCTTGGATTAAACCACACAGCAACACAATGCAGTAATTGGTTTCTGGCTGCCAATTCTGTTAAATCAATAACCTTTCGGCTTCCAATGGCTGGGGGCACACACAACAAACGCCCCAGTGAACACATCTTCACAGCAGCCATTTCCAGATGGGTGCTTTCCTCTCCCCGTCCTGGTGTGCGGCCATCACACTGGCTCCGTCGACCATTTCCCATGCATTACATCCAGCGCACAAACACAAAGGGCCTCCCTTCCAGAGCCCCTCGACCGTGAACACAGAAGCCAAACACAAATTAATACGTGGGTGGTTAGTCCGTCTGAATGCTGGTAAATGTACTTGAGGGTGACAGGTCGAAAGATCAAGTAGATACGTAGGACGGAGAGACACTGTGCACGGCTTTGATATTTTCTCGGCAACAAATCCCAACACACTAGAGTCACTGCCTCACGGTTGTACGCCTCCGCCAACCAGGCCAGTTGCAGTTTACATCCATGTATGTCCAGACTCATATAATATGTGTGTGGAAGACTTTAAAGGAATCTGGCCAACAAAGCCGATTCCAATTGAACACGTTGTAGCCGTGACAGTAGACGGTGCTTTAAATATGGATGTTGCCGCAAAGAAGCTACACATTCGACAATGTGAATGCTTTGCACACATCTTCAACTCAACAGCACAGAAGATCAATACAATCAGCACAGAGTCAAGGTGGACACCAAAGTTCTGATTCAATATCCGCCCACGTGTGAAATATGATCACAATCTCTGCTTCCGAGTTGTGCTGCTGACTTAATGACCAGAAAAGTGTTTTTGCAAAACATTATGATATCAATGAAGTTGACCTTTTGGATATAAATGCCATCACTGCATCATTTGATCTAATTAGGACATTAGTGTGAAATTTGTTATAATTAGGGTATGAATTTTTAAGTTATGGCCACAAAACCTTTTTTTTTTTTTAAAGTCACAGTGACCTTTGACCACCAAAATCTAATCAGTTCTTCCATTTGAAGAGATTCCCTCAAGGTGTTCCTCAGATCCCTTTCAGGAGAAGGGGACGCGTGGTAGAAAATATAATGCCTCTGGCCACGAGCGTCACCAGTGCAGAGGCATACAAAAATTAGTGCAGCACAAATGAGCTAGGATCAAATCCTCAGAGGTTATGGATCCAGAAATACAATTTCCCTGACTGCTTTAAAAAAACAAAACAAAAAAAACAATCACTGAAACCACTGATGCGTGAACGTTGTAATTTGGACCAAATAAAATCCCATTCCCTTCTTTGTGGGGCGCTTGGAAAGAGACGAAACTGAAATCGATCTGAAAGTTTAAAGACGGACACAGAAATGATGTTCTTTAGTTCATCAGGGTTCCAGTTTTATTGTTTCATTATTACAAGATGATAAATTAAGACATTAAAAGGCAGAAGTCATCCAGTTACTGTTAAAGATTGAGAGCATTCCCAATAACTCGTGCAGACTTTACATTCTGCTTGGCACATGTAAGAATAAGGCTGGAAAGAGCAAGAAGACACCGATGGCAAGTAAACATTCCAGTTTTGATTATCAATGTAAAAAAGAAAAGGCTGTTTCTGAACACATTTTAGGGCAACCTGCTTTTACAACCAGAAAGTGATCAGCCTCAGTTTTCTATTGCAGATGGCTCCATTTCAAATATTGCTAAAACCGGCAGGGGCACATTGATAATTATTTGCTATTAAAGTATTTTTCTTTCTGAGCATTTTGTCACTCTACAACTAATAAAATAAGATCACATAAAAAAGGTCACATTTTCTGATTGTCTTGGCAGTACCGTCGGCAGTAAACTGGTGTGAATGCACAAACAATCTTTTTATTTCTTTTCATGAGTGTGAAGCTTCACATGATGTGGAGGTCGGTCATTTGTCAGAGGGAGGACAAACCAAAGGCCAAATAACCGATACACGTACACACCGAGCCTTTCCATGTGTCTCACTGGTCCTTGTCATGGTTGAGGGCCATGTTAACAGCTGATGGAAGAAACGGAGAAAAGAAACACCTTATTTTGCAGAAAAGACATGAGAAATATAAAAGATTACCGTATTTGAGGATATATTCTCACAGTGTGAAGCTGCGAGGGGGTGCACATGCACATGCACATGCACGTCCAGTGTATCAATACGTTTCTGCAGAACATACAGTATATAAATGGGGTTGTACTTGCATGTGTACAGTTGGTATCTCACCCTCCTTTGTGACATTTTCAGTTACGTTCTTAACCTTGGCACTCAGATCGCTGACCATGCTGTCCATGGTCGCCTGATGTTTCAAGAAAAATGGCCGGATCGCACGCTTGTACAAGATGTCAGAACCGTTCCACGTCACCGGAGCCATACACCACATCAGGAACAGACACTGAGGAGAGAGCGGAGGACACATCTCATTATGCTGCTGTAAAACCTCCTGTTCAAAATGACAAATGTCTGCTTCTTTATCATTTGTGATAACAAAGTTTTAGACCATTAGTTGGAACAAACAAGCAATTTGATGTCACCATGGACTTTAGAAAATGGTGATGCTCATTTCTATTTTCTGACACTGTATAGGAGAGATTTATTAATTAATATAAAAAGGCTTAATTAATAAGGAAAATAATTGTCAGATGCAGAAGTGTTGGCATTTTGCTAAAAACAAGTGTTGCTGTGCTATACAAGGGGCTGGTGTTAATTTACCGTCACTCATTACACAGGACGAGATATTGTTTATTAATCCTATTTTTTCCAGGACTGAGTTTATTCATTGAAAACAAACGTTTTAATGAGAGCAAAGGATGATCATTGCAATTAGGCTGAAACAATTGGACAGCAAGGTGACTTACTTACCGAGTGAACAGACAAAGCAGGACTTTCTGATATGTGGGGTCACTTTGTCTCAAGACACAACTTACTGAACAACTTTGCTGAACTATGAAGGAGAAGCTCATGTCCCTCGTCAAGAAGGGACATAGAATGGTGAAAAACACTTGCTGTGTCCCCATTTCATTATAGATAATACTTATTTACAACTATACTCATCTTTATAGTTATTGCAATTAGTGTATAGGAACAATATGCGAGTGCTTTGATGTGAAACAACGGTCACAGAGAGTATGTTTTGCCAAAGGTTGAATACATATCATTTGGTTGGTCTCACCAACACTAACAATTCATCCTTGTGTGCATCAGCTGAGTAGCTCTTCCATTTATTTATTTTTTTGGAGGAAAAGCGTCCACCAAATTAAAGGCAAATATTTTTTTCAGTCTGCATATTGAGAGTGAAAACACTACATAATCAAAACACACTTTGAATTAATATTTTTTCTGGACACGAGATTTTTTGCAAACAATGTATTCCATATTTTTCCATTACACAAGGCGTCCATAAGAGTGCAGTGTTGGCAAGCATTATGACGAGAGGCCAGCAGATATCAAGCCTCGTATAATTCATCACAGTGTGAGTATTTTTGGTTTGACAGTGTGACCAAATTGTTTGGTCACCGGCTTTATAGAGAGGAGCTAGAAATAAAAGAGTCAATTTAAAAAGTATAACATAATGTAAAATACTGATCATACAAACATAAAGGGCAGCCTACCTTGCCAGCATAGTAAAACGGGAACCAGAAGAGAAAGATGTCAGAGAAGGCCTCAACAATGCTGAAGAGACCATAAACAACCCAGTAGGTCAGCCACTGTGTGTCATCCTCCTTTAGGTCGCTCTCGATGGCCTTGATGCTGAGTGGACAGAAGGACAGGTTAGATTGAGGTAAAGGATACAAACTGATTCAAAGTCCAAACTCAAGGCTTGATATCCTGCATGCATGTCAAATGTATCCCATAGAGTTTCTGACAGCTGGCAGCACTGTATTGTGTGAGTTTCATGCTGTACCACCATGTGTTTGAGGATGCTCATGCAGACTAAGAGACCGCCATGATGCAGAGTAATGTATAAATTAGTCAAGGTGATTATTAGGCCTGAGTGATATGCACACGTTTGCTGCATTTAGTGAGTATTTTCCAATGTTGGTCTTTTCGGTATAAAAACTCTTTTCACTGTGTTGCAGACGGTGTTCTCCTGGCTGAGCTGCAGCGGGGAAAAGTTACACAAGGAGACAATTCCTCACTGAAGGAGACCAGTTGGAAGACATCACTCGATAGCCAGCAAGGAAAGGAGGTATGATTCCAGTGATCGCTGCATCTTTAAAGGTTCAGTACATCAAAACAATTTGAACCAATCCTTTAAGTCTTTTCCTTTTAATATTTACTTGAACGTGACAACCAACAACTGAAAGTAAAGATGAAGTGCAGTTGAAAAACAATCGGTCAGTGTCAGTAATCCATAAAGTAAAGAGTCGCTGTTATACTAAAAGCAAAATTGACCTTTTCCCATGAAGCACATGTCTACTCAATGACATTTAATAATTAACAATGTCCACATTCCATCTAGATGTGTCAGTCACAAAGATCTGGTATTATCTATTGCAATCATACCGGCTGACTGGAAAGAGCAACAATTCTTATTATTAGATATAACTGGGCTTTTCAACACAATTCTAGTTGTCTGTAAAATAATCATTCATAACATTAAGGAATGGAAAGAAAAAAAAAAGTGTACATTAATGTCATGTTATTTTTGGTGTAATACATACGAGAAATATGCTGGATAGGTAAAACCAATCAGGTTGCAGAGTAGTGAGGCTCCGTATCCAAACAGAAGATAAAGAGCGACAACACCCAGAGCACCTGCAGAGAGGCAAAACATGAGAGGCAGCGGTGAATGTGAGAGCACAAGGTGGAACAGGTAGTGATGGATGAGGTCATCCGGTTACTTTACAAACACTTCTAATGGCAAGCCACATCACTTTGGTTTTAAATTGTGTCCGCTAGCAGGATGCCAAGAGAGCACAGCACCAGGATCAGGAAGAGCACCACACACATCAAACAGTAATATTCAAATCCAGCCAGTGGAACAGGTGACTTTTAATACACCTCGAAGCTCACACAGTCACGTCAAACTATACACCACACGTATGCGAGAGATTCCATAAATGCCACTGGAATAACTTAAAAATTGTTTTGTATTATCGTGTTTCGTATGCGTGATATAAAAAATAAAATAAAAAAGCCATCTTGATCTGTATACTTGAGCAATCGAGGAAATAGATTCATTCAGACCTTAAACTAATTCAATCGACCGGTAGAAACATTTTAATTATGTTATATCTCTCAAAAGCTTTATCAGCTTGCTAATTAGCTAAAAGTAAGATGCTGACTTCGCAGCAAATATATACTGTAGTCTGGGCACCTACCCGTTCGTCACATTAATGACTAATATTATCAGTCAAAATTAGGTTTTTGTTTATCCACACACACTCGGTGACAGCTCTCCATCTCTTTCAGAACACTCCTTGTTTTAAATCCCAGCTCTTTTTCAGAGCTTTTTTTCTGCTGCAACTGTGTTTGCAGTTAAACCTAAAACAGGACAAGAAGAAAGCCCGTCGAAACTCAAGCAGTTGTAGGTGTGGCTAATTCCATACGTCATTCAAATATATGTAAAACTCAACTGTCCATATAAAATTCAACTTCCACAAACATATAAAAAAAAAAAAAAGTCACACAGCATCCAAAAAAAACCCAAATCCTTTGATACTGTTGTAACCATTGCCTGCTTTTTGCATCTCATTTGTTTGTCATGGCTCACATCAATGCAATTCTCAGTCTACCCAGGTCTCTCTCTAATGTAGACAAGACTGGAGGAACTGGTTGGAAGTGAAGACCCCAGCTAAAGTAGACAATGGCTAACATAGACAAACAATCAGTCAGCAGAGCACCGCTTTGCATATGGAAACATAAACTGATGAGTAATAAAAAACAGACTGCTAAAATCGTTACAAACATCTAAAAACCTTCATGCCATTTGGCTCTTTACTTGTGAGTGATGAACTCTTAAGTGCTCTAAGACTATGAACAATGAATGCATCCATGCGACATCATGTGTTTCTTGTAAAAATAAGCGCACAAAAGTCACTCCACAGTTGTGTAATCCTGTAATGTACGACTCGTATCACAGAGTTGCTTGACACCAGCTGAAAATATAGTTTCGGCAACATCAAATGATCACAAAAACCCACTGTTAAGATGACAGATCAAGGCAAAGTACGACACATCATTATAGTGAGCAACCAGGAAAGAATTTGTCATGTGCAACTTATCGGTGTGCATGTTTGTAACCAGCAGCAAATGTGTCCAAAGTATCCAGAGAATGGCTTTTGCCTCGTTAGAAGTTCACAAGACTCCAATAAGACATTTCTGCAGCAGGACAGGACATGGTATACAGTACTTTGGCTGCTGTGTCTGGTTCGACTGCAGCTCCTGCAGTTTAGTAGTGGAGAGATGAGTCGAGTGGTATTTGCATACAATCCCGAGTATTTGTTTTGCAAGCCAGTTCGGTGTGTGTGCATGGGTGTGGAGCGAAAAACATGGGAGTATTTGAATGTAGATCTAAATCAGCAACTGCAGCAGGTTGATGTCGAGTAGAGCCATAAAATCACCAGACTAATAAATATACTGTATATCATTAATACATTCAGTAAGTGTGAAGCACCAAGACACTAAAGAGAAAATATACCAAATGTATGTTTCGTGTAGTTTATAAAAGGGCAGCACGGCTATTATTTCCATTATCGACTGCCGGCCAAGTACTTTCTGATTAATCTGCAAATTGTTTTTTCTATAAATTGTCCAAAAGAAAACAGTAAAAAAAAAAAGTCACGGTTTCCCAAAAATCTGTGGCGTACATGTGATTTTTGAAAGATCCTTACCAAACATTTTGTGTTTATTAGGTCAAAATATATACAAAAATTAAAACAAATATATTTTCTAAAATACTAAGTATCAATGTCAGACAATAAAATCCAATATTAGTCAGGCTTTAATGTAGGTAGTCTCTGCTAAGAGTTATATTTGATGCAAAATGATCCACGTCTGATATAGTGCAGACAAAACAGTGAGCATTCATCCCCTGTGAACTTAAAATCAGGTATTTGAATGCATACCAGTTTTCGGTTGCGTGCACCCATCCGTTTTGATTCGAAGTAAAGATCTGAATGTAGGTCACTGTGGTGAACAGGTTTCCTGTAGCCGAGTGGCATCAAGTATACCAAAACTTGCCTCAGTCGTTTGGCCTTTATTGACTTCGACCGTGGAAACTGCCAACAAAACCCAACTCCCAAAAGCTGAATAGCCAGTCATCCTAGAACCTGACTCCATCTTTGCCTTGCACTGGATAAAAATACCAGCTGGTGGGGGGATCTGGGATATTTTAAGCAGTTCATTCAACAGCACTATTTGGAAATAGGTGTGTTAAGAAGGAATATATATATATCTGATGTTGTAATGTTGCATAAAGGACTGAGCTGGATGAACTTTGGTATTTGAGCCTGAGATGGGGCAATAAAATGACCCAGTAAAACACAGGATATGAAACCAGTCTCAAGACACGTGACAGTGTGACCACGGCAGAGTGCCAGTTGCGGTTTGACTGGCAGCTGATCGGCTAAACGAACTAACGTTGGCTTTGTTTACTTGAAACGATGACCGCGACAAGTTTATGGAGAAAACGTTGAGCCCGGAGCAAGTTCGCGAGTATCTCCGGCCAGTGCATTTCTGAAACTCGGACGAGGATTTCTGTTCACATACCCAAGGCGATATACTCTCTCTTCACTCCCGATTTTTCTTCCAGCGTCGCCAACTGATCTGTCACAAAGTTCTTCTCGTGCAGCAGCGTCACGAAGCGTTCCTTAAAGTGACTCATTTTCGGGCCTTCCTGAGCCTGTGACCAAAATAAAATAATAAAAAAAAACAGCACAGGAAACAAAACAAACGTTAAAAGCACCAGACGCGTCAGAAATTTACAATCAAACAGGAGGTTATTTGACGAACCTTGGGTTGATAATTTGCCCGAAAGCTTGCGGTTGGATGGCTGGGCTGCTGACTCCGCCGAGTTGCGGTGACGATCGGGGGAGGAGCCTGAAAGCTGACCGCTGACCAATCACAGAGCTCCGCTGAGTAACGTTCACGACCGCTGTTGATAAAAAAAAAAAAAAAAAAAAAAAAGGTAAAAAAGCGACTACGGTTTGTGCTGCAGACTGATTGCAGTGGATGAGGAACATCTGTTTGTAATTAACCCCCATCCAGTGGTGGAGAAGTATCCAGATACCTTTATTCAAGTAAAAGTCCTGCAAGAAAACCCTACTGCATAAGTATAGCAACAACTTTAGTTAAAGTATTAAAGTTCAAGTACTGGTTTGGTCCCTCTGGCTGATATATTGTTACAGGCTGGATGTCATCAATAAAGTCATGTTGTCGTAACTGCTGCAGGTGGCGCTATTTGAACACATTTGTATCCAGTTTTATACAGGCGAGAGGAGAGAGGAAAAACAAAGTTCAAATCTGTTTTCAGGTTTTTGAACTTTTTCCTCATCTTAGATTTTTGGTGACATGAAACCATGGGAAATGTTTGGAGGGAAAATCATGATTTTATGAAGCTTTGTTATCTTATTTTTCATGTCAAATCTCGAAAGTTACCGAAACTATCAAATAGATAAATAAACAAACTGTAGATGTTAAACTATGTATTTTTTTCTAAGCGCCTTCAGCACATCTCTATTTTGGTTTAAAGGTTGAAAATTGAGAGTGTATTTCTATTGGTGCATACTGTGTATTTATTCTAGACTGGGTCGGCTGTAACACATTTAGGATGTGTTAGAAGACTTCATGTTTGAAAATAATAGCCTGGGAACAATAATGTCGAGTTACTGTTTAAATGCCATATAACAAGTGAAGCATCTCAATAAAAACATTGACATATATGAACTGGGAAGGAGTTGGAGACTGAATACTAAACATGGAGTTGTTGTGAACCTGGACTGTCAGGAGAGGGCAACCTGCTTTTGTTTGTGAGAACAAAGGCCTTGAGGGACCCATGCAAAGATATGAGCAGCAGCGAGATGAGAACAGAAAGTCAGAAGTTTCTAAATTAATCAGTCCGTCTTACTTCCTCTCCCTCTCAGTTTCACATTAACAGGTGTACCCACATGTGTTTTGCATGATTTCTATGCATCACTGCTCCTCAGAGTTTAAATTCTTCTGTCACAGAGACTCTGAACTGTTTTCATGCACTCACACTGAAAACCTCAGCAGAATGATGTTGCCAATAACTCTGTTTGTCATCTTGGGCTTTCTGAGTCAGGGTGAGAGATTTATATGGCATTGCTGAATTGCCAGTTGTTTATGTTTTGTGTAAACATAATCTGTTCAGAATTTTTGCCTTGAAACTGAATATAATTAACTTCAAATCTATTGTAATCTAAAATGCTGATTCTCAAGATTTAAATTAAATTTCTCATTTCAGAGTCTTCTGCCAACAAATTTCTGACTCAGACTGACAAATCCAAGTCTGTCAGTCTTGGTGGGAATGTGATCATCAGGGCCACGGGGAGTTCAGACATTGGTGCTGATCTCAGCTGGTACCTTCAGAAACCTGGACAGCCTCCCAAACTTCTGATACATGGGGCATCAACTCTCTTCTCAGGAACTCCGTCTCGATTCAGTGGCAGTAGATCTGGTTCTCAATACACTTTAACCATCAGTGGTGTTCAGGCTGAAGATGTTGGAGATTATTACTGTCTGGGCTACCATGGTGGTGGAGTGTTCACACAGTGATTAAGAGCCGTACAAAAACCTCTGTCAGTTTAACTGAAGGCTGCAGGTGTAGAGGGTTGGTGGAGAGACTGTGATGAGGTTAACTGGTCCAATAAACACAACACGAGAGTCATCAAGCAGAAACACAGTGAATTTAAATAAAACTGACTGTAAATTTTGAACAGTGTAACTTTAAACCAGTTGACAAATTCATTATCGTTAATCTGCAATAAATCCTACAGAGCACAAACATATCCTAACCTTTCTCATGAATCTTAATCTATGTATTTCATGAAAATGATAAAATGGTGTACATCCAAAAAGTTTTTCCCCTCACTTTGTGTCCCATGTTGCCTTCAGTGTTGAGAGCAGAGAGATCATTTCCATAGAGAGGCTTTGCATCATCACCTGATCCTCCAGTGAACTCAGAAGGTTTAAATTCTTGTGAGTTCAACACTGCAGGACTCACATCTGTCAGTCAACACAGCAGAAACCACAACCACCATGACTCTCATCACCATCCTCCTCTGGACGCTGGTCTGCTGCTGTTTTACAGGTTCATTCACGCAGCAACATTTCAAACATGATGTGTTGCCATTTTCTCTCATTTATTTCTGATGATAATTAATCATTTATATTTAATCTTGTTTTTGTCTGCAGGATGCAGCGGTCAGGTGACGGTGACTCAGCCTCCAGCCGTGACATCAACTCCAGGATCCACCATCACTCTGACCTGCAAAACCAGCCAGGCTGTTCATAGATGGAATAGTGGAAATCAGGGTATGTTCTGGTATCAACAGAAATCAGGACAAGCTCCAAAGCTCCTGATAAGATATGTAAGCCAACTTGAATCAGGAACACCAAGTCGGTTTAGTGGCAGTGGAAGCGGCTCTGACTTCAAATTGATCATCAGTGGAGTTCAGACTGAAGATGCAGCAGTTTACTACTGTCAGAGTTTACACAGTGGCCCAGTGTTCACACAGTGATTTTCAGTCGTACAAAAACCTCCCTCAGTCAGACTGCAGAGACTCTGAGCTGTTTCAGCAGGAACTGACTGCAGCTGCTGAAGAGGAAGAGACTCTGACACAGACCACTGAACACAGAGCTGACAGTAACCTCACCAAGCACTAAATACTGATCACTAAATATATGCTTTTATTTCATGTCCTGAAGTGTTCAAAATCGTATCCAACATCAAGTTCTGTTCACATTTATTGACAGAAACAGACAGATGGTGTAATTTTTGTTACTATTTTCAACCAGATAAAAACAAAAACACATAAAACAATAATATTAATCAGTGAAAGCTTTATTAGCAAAACTATCAACCATAAACATGACAGTTATTAAGCACAATCACATCCAGCTGCTGAGCTTCACACATTACTCTCTAAGTTGCTGCTGTCCAACACTTTACAGACGTGCTGTTCTTTTTTACACAAAGCTTTAGTTTCCACTACAAACATTAAAAACTATAATTGATCAGAGCCTGCTCCTCCTGCTCCCCCCACACAGAGCTCCTGTCCTGCTTCAGCCTGTCCCTCTAGCCCGTACACTGGCTCCTGTGGAGGGACTGGGTCTGGCTGTGGTCCTGATGGAGGACCTTGCAGGAGTACAGCTCTCCTTCCATCCAGCGCTGCTGGCTCAGGCTCAGGGTGCTGCTGCTGCTGTAGCATCCGCTCTTCTCCTCCTCTGCGCTGGTCAGGACCCCCTCTGTCACCTCGGTACCGTCCACCTCCCAGCTCACCACGGCTCCCTGCGGAGAGTAGCCGGACAGCAGGCAGGCCAACGTGGCTGAGTCCTGAGAGAGCTGATTAGAGGACGGACGGAGCAGAGAGACTGAGGGCCTGAGCATAGGGCCGGCTGGAGGAGACAGCAGAGGGACAGAGGAGCAGATTAACTTCAAGCCTCCACCCTCTGAAAATGAACCTTTTTCTCATTAAAACCTGACAGTTTGCACTTTGTTTATTATACAACATGATTCAATTTAAGGGTCTTAAAAGAGTTTCATAATTTAAGATCATTTTCAACATTTCATTGTAATGTTGTTGACTTGAGAGACAAAACTTAGGTTTACTTCTGTAATATATATACATTTTGAAAATCACTTCAAATTCAAATTGTTTCAAACACTGCAAAAAAGGATGTTGTCAAAAAAATTGAATTACCAGAATATAAGAATAAAGTTTCAAAAGAATTATTTCTGATCACCATAATAATGAAAAGTTGAGGAAAAGAAGCAGACATACCAACCACAATGACACCATCTTAGTCCAAATGTTTAGCTGTATTTCTGATATATTTTCTTCTATTCTATTAAGATCATATTTAGTGTAAATCCAAACAGTTTTTCTCTTGATTCTGTGTCCCACATTGTATTCAGTGTGTTGACAGCAGAGAGGTCATTTCCATAGAGAGGCTTTGCATCATCAGCTGATCCTCCAGTGAACTCAGAAGGTTTCTTCATCTTACTTCAGGACTTCTTTTTATTTCCACAACACAATATCTAAAACTGAATAACTGTTTTATCACGGCTGTCTAAGATGCTGTACACCAAACAGGAAAAGAAGAAAAGTGTTTAAATGTTGCGTGTTAACAAAGATCAGATAGTTGGGAAGGTCAGCTGAAACACTAAGCAGGCCCTGAACTAAACTCACTGAGGTAAGATCGGTTTGCATCCCTGATTTTCTGCAGCTGCTTGTATATCAGTCATCTGGAACACCTGGATCTGGACAATAGGAATTACTTTAATGATCCTAAAAGTAACAAAGAAATACCAAATGAATCAAATGTTAATGAGGACAAACAGTATTAAAGCAAACAGGAGACTGTTTATTATGAAGTAAAACAACATGAAGGATCATAAATTTAAATATTCAGAATTAAACTGTGAATTTTTATGGCTGATTGATCTTCCAGAGATGATGAACTCACCTCAGATCACCTCTGCTTTTTCTGTTTCACAAGAACAGGTGTGTGTTTGCCTTCTTAAATGTGTTTTGCATGATTTTATGCATCACTGCTCCTCAGAGTTTAAATTGTTCTGTCACAGAGACTCTGAACTGTTTTCATGCACTCACACTGAAAACCTCAGCAGGATGATGTTTCCAATAACTCTGTTTGTCATCTTGGGCTTTCTGAGTCAGGGTGAGAGATTTATATGGCATTGCTGAATTGCCAGTTGTTCATGTTTTGTGGAAACATAATCTGTGTTGAATTTTTGCCTTGAAACTGAATATAATGAACTTCAAATCTATTGTAATCTAAAATGCTGATTCTCAAGATTCATTTTAAATTTCTCATTTCAGAGTCTTCTGCCAACAACTTTCTGACTCAGACTGACAAATCCAAGTCTGTCAGTCTTGGTGGGAATGTGATCATCAGCGCCACGGGGAGTTCAAACATTGGTGCTTATCTCAGCTGGTACCTTCAGAAACCTGGACAGCCTCCCAAACTTCTGATATACAAAGCATCAAATCTCTTCTCAGGAACTCCGTCTCGATTCAGTGGCAGTAGATCTGGTTCTCAATACACTTTAACCATCAGTGGTGTTCAGGCTGAAGATGTTGGAGATTATTACTGTCTGGGCTACCATGGTGGTGGAGTGTTCACACAGTGATTAAGAGCCGTACAAAAACCTCTGTCAGTTTAACTGAAGGCTGCAGGTGTAGAGGGTTGGTGGAGAGACTGTGATGAGGTTAACTGGTCCAATAAACACAACACGAGAGTCATCAAGCAGAAACACAGTGAATCTAAATAAAACTGAAACAAACTACAGTAAGCTTTGCACAGTGTAACTTTAAGTTTAAAGCATAATTTTTTTTCTGTTTTAAAATAGGTTTGTTTTTCAAACATAATCTACTGAATGAAACATGTTCAAGATTATTTACACTAATAATTTTCAATCTAACAGCACAAAAAAACCTATAAATTCCACTTTAAAAAAAACTGATGATATAACAAAAGAAAAAATACAGTGGTTTTATATCAATGTCATTTTGGTAACAATTTTAAACCAGTTGATAAATTCATTATCATTAATCGACAATAAATCCTAAAAGTAAATTGAAGATAGACAAACAACCACAGTGAGCACAAACATATCCTAACATTTCTCATATAAGTCTTAATCTATGTATTTCATGAAAATGATAAAATGGTGTACAGCCAAATAGTTTTTCCCCTACTTTGTGTCCCATGTTGCCTTCAGTGTTGAGAGCAGAGATCATTTCCATAGAGAGGCTTTGCATCATCAGCTGATCCTCCAGTGAACTCAGAAGGTTTAAATTCTTGTGAGTTCAACACTGCAGGACTCACATCTGTCAGTCAATACAGCAGAAACCACAACCACCATGACTCTCATCACCATCCTCCTCTGGACGCTGGTCTGCTGCTGTTTTACAGGTTCATTCACGCAGCAACATTTCAAACATGATGTGTTGCCATTTTCTCTCATTTATTTCTGATGATAATTAATCATTTATATTTAATCTTGTTTTTGTCTGCAGGATGCAGCGGTCAGGTGACGGTGACTCAGCCTCCAGCCGTGACATCAACTCCAGGATCCACCATCACTCTGACCTGCAAAACCAGCCAGGCTGTTTATACATTGTCTGATGAGATTTTATGTACTGGTATCAACAGAAATCAGGACAAGCTCCAAAGCTCCTGATAACATATGCAAGCAATCGTGAATCAGCAACACCAAGTCGGTTTAGTGGCAGTGGAAGCGGCTCTGACTTCAAATTGATCATCAGTGGAGTTCAGACTGAAGATGCAGCAGTTTACTACTGTCAGAGTTTCCACAGTGGCCCAGTGTTCACACAGTGATTTGCAGTCGTACAAAAACCTCCCTCAGTCAGACTGCAGAGACTCTGAGCTGTTACAGCAGGAACTGACTGCAGCTGCTGAAGAGGAAGAGACTCTGACACAGACCACTGAACACAGAGCTGACAGTAACCTCACCAAGCACTAAATACTGATCACTAAATATATATGCTTTTATTTGCGCGTGACGTAAGCAGACGTCGGTCCACTACAGAATTAACAGGACATACAAACAACACATGGTCACAGACACAACTGGGGTGACTGATGCCAATGACATACCAAGATTTCTTGGTGATTTAAGTGGTTGTTGACATCCCACTTTTTTTTTTTTTTTTTTTAGATAAAGGTCACATTCTTCCTCTAGAGTAATCATAATATTATATAATCATACAGTATATAAGTAAATCTGACTTTGACTTTTACAGATTTCCTACTCGTGTACATTATTTTTTTGTGTCAGTTATCATTTTTCTATCAAAACCACACAAGAAATTCCTCAGTATTACCTGCAGGTTTATATGTTGCTGCTTCTTTGGGCCAACAAGGCATTGTTCCTTCGTTAACATGACAAGTCATGACGTTTAGGCCTCTCAGTGCTCTATACGGATGCCATGGCCTAACGTCAATATACGTCCGGATATAAACCCCTGAACAATGTTTCTTTCCTCTATCGTCTGGCTTTTAATAATCCTGCCTGAACAGTTCAGCACAGAGTGAAATCTAAAGAAGTCCTTAGAAAGCAACGACTGTGTCATTTAAACAGCAGTAGAAGTAGACTTTTATCTCCTAATTCATTTCGATAATGGTTTTCTTGAGAGTAGGTCTAATGTAATTCGTTAATTACATACAGAACATGTCAGTAAAAGTTGGTGTTGTTATGACATGATCCACATTAAAACCACAAAGGTGAAGGTGCATGCACTTGTTTAATAAATGGGAGGGCTTTAAGGCGGGTAGTAATAACTGATAATGAACTATGAGTGGGGGGAATTAATCATCACTGAGGTATTTTCTCTGGCCTCTTTAATAAGCCTGAGTTGTTATGTAGGAGCCTCACTTAGAACAGGATAGGGATAATCCTTTTAGGCGGTGCTTTACTTGTAATCAGTTAGTCAACGCATCCTCTCACAGACTGGATGAGCTCCTCAGTGTTAGACAGGACCCACAATTGACAAGATTCAATTGCTGTGTGCTCCGCATCGGATCTCGTGGGATACATCCTGATCCATCTCACTCACCAAGAGATCCGGATATCTGTAGTCACTCAGGGGAGTGGGGGGGAGGGGGGCCGTGCTGGGATACGGACTGAATCATGGTGGGGAGGTTGAAGAAATCGTTGAAAAATGTTTTGTCTATGAAAATCCTGGAGTACTTTAAGGACTACTGCCGGAGGAATGGTCTGCTGACACTCTCGGTCTTAGCTGTAGTGACTGGCTGTGTGCTTGGATTTGTCCTCCGGTCGTTTAACCTCTCCACACAGGTATGGATGGATGGATGGGTAGACCCAAATTCAACCAGCAGCAGTGACAGACTTTAGATCTAGATACATCCTTCCATTACCTCAGGATTATAGAATATAGTGGAAAGAAATTATGTGAAAAAGCAACAGCCAACATGTCCTCTTTAACTTGCTCTGCACTGATGCCGTGGTAGAGTCAGTTATGTAATAGTGACAATCGACGCAGATAGAAGCAGAAAGTCAGGACAGAGATTAGTCAGGAGAGGAAAAGCAGAAATAATTAAAGCAGCTATAGTCTATATTTCTATTATGTGTACGTAATGAACCCAAAGAGGATTATCACACAGTGCTTCAGTCACCCTCAGCTTTATGGAGTTTTATGGCATTTTTTACTTCATTGTTTTGGTTATATAACCAGAAACTTGAATGGTTTGGTTCACTCTCACAACTCTATAGGAAATGCAGCTGTTTGCTCTGTATGAACCCAAAACAAAATATGATGATAAAGTATGTCAATGTTGTGTTTAAATTGTCTTTGCAAGTGGCCTAAAAGGTAGTAAAGGTGCAAAGAGTATATGCTATTCCTATGACAATATTCTTTTAAGTTTTCCATTGTTATTTCATGATCAATTTCTCTTTATTATAACATTTTCTCTTGCATCAAACAAATAATTTAGAAATGTACAAATATCTGTCTCAAGGCCTGACATTAAGTCACTGTGCTGTACGAGCTTGAAGTGGACCGACTGGCGGTAGAGAGTAGAGATTGAATTAGTGATCAGTGTCCAGTGTTCTCTATAAAATCTATAGTATCTTGTGTGGTGGCTGCAGCCAATATAACGTATAACATCTTCATCTGTTGAGCAATGAAAGAATCTCTTGCTGCTGAACTTGGTATCATACAAACCCTTTCGAGATGGTCCATCTCAAGGGGTTTGTCCTGATGAATAAACTTGTATCAACATCACAATTTGACTTGTTTCACACAGGGTTCCTTCATTTGATCTTAACTTTCATAAACATTGTTATGGAATGACAGTAATATTTGGTTTATTGTTACATTCAGGCCAAGATCTACTTCTCGTTCCCTGGAGAACTTCTGATGAGGATGTTAAAGATGTTGATTCTGCCGCTTATCACCTCCAGGTAAGAATCAGCTGAGTCCTATGGACCAATCTGGTTGATAATAATGTATCCGGGGGACAGAATTTGGGGTGTCCTGGCTGGAGGTTCACTTGGCAAAGGTTAAAGCCACAATTAGACAAGAAGGTGAGATATTTATTTCAAATCTGGCCGGGGACATTTGGTCATTCTCTCCTCTTTCTCCATGTCTCTTAGGTTTGTAACAACCGTTTCTCAACTTTAACTAATGCCTTAGCTTTTTATTGGTTTGAGAGCAATCAATTTACACTGACCTGTATGATATCACATGAATAATAACAGCAACCACAAATCACTAAAACCACTTAGAAATCTGTAAACCCAGACTATTCATTCAAATCTAATTTAAATTCTAAACTTTAGTGAAGCTAACCCAGTAAATCTTCAGTTTTTTATGGAATAGTTCAAAAGAAACCTAAGTTAAATTAAGTCATTATTTCAAGAAACTACATTGAAACTAAATAGAGTCTTTAAATTAAAATATTTCACAGTTCAAGAGTTGCGTACTAATCACACGCTTCCTATTTCCCTATCCAGTCTCATGTCCGGCCTGTCAGCCATGGACACAAAGGCAAGTGGCCGGCTGGGAGTCCTGACCATCACCTACTACCTGTGGACGACCTTCATCGCCGTCATCGTCGGCATTGTCCTCGTGCTCATTATTCACCCGGGGACGGGCTCAGAGAAAGATAATCACCACGCGAGTACAGGGCCTGTCATGACCTCCGCTGACGCCCTGCTGGACCTCATCAGGTTAACATTCACACATCAGTCAAACATTCATTCTTCTTTAATGCGAGGATACTGAGCGAGGGTACTCCACATGCTGCTCTGTACCTGTCCTCTGGCAGTATTCAGTGTAATTCCTCCTTCCATAATGAAAAATACTAATAATCTACAGCCATGTTGGCAGCATGCTAGCGCTGGCTAATTAACACTAAATGCACCTGAGGTTGATGGGAATGTTTCTGGTTTTCCAACTACTGGATCAGAAGGCAAGATTATGACCAGATGTTAGCACTAAATGCTTCCTTAGGGGGACACAAATGTGTGTACCAAATCTCATAGCAGTATATGAGCCTCATTGCCAGGGATCACTAAAGTCATTAAGATTTTTTTTTTTTACTCCAAAGTACAGTAAAAAATCTATTTAAATTATGTATCCCAAATCACAAATATGCTACAATATGTCACTGACTCTTTGGACATTTTAGTTTGCTGGTTGTGCTTGTTGAAAACTTCGGAGAATCAACTGGATTAATCTGGGTGTACCATGATAGTGTGTCGTGAAATGTATGGCAATTCATCCAGTAGTCTTTGAGATACTTCAGCATGAACCTCTTTGCATGAGTCTCTTTTATCATTATCTTCTTTCTGGTATGTTCTCTCTCTTTATCATTTTATAAGAGCAGCTTGTAGGACTATTGAGCATTTTGCTCGTGTAAACAACCAAATCAGGCTTTCCTGGTTAAAAAGAATTCTCTTTTACTTGTTAAATATTCCTAAATAGATTTCTCATTAGAAACTATATATGGACACAGAGATATATTTGGGATCTCTGTTTTTTTTATGCCTCTCCGTCAGAGATGTTTTCGGGTTGTCCATCCATTTCCTTTTCTCAGAAACGCCATCTTCAAATTTGGCACAAACATCCACTGGGACCGAGGGATTTAAGTTTCAAAGTTCGAGGTCACTGTAACCTCACGTCTGTCACGTTCTTGTGAACATTATATAAAAGGAAAGCCTGGGGATTGTTTTATTATATCTGACACAAACATTTACTTTGACTGAATAATGAACAAAACGTGGTTGTTGCCATAACTCAAGAATTCATGAGCTATATAAAACAAAATTTAACACAAATGTGTCATACGATTAAATTAACAAGTGATTACATTTTATATCCCAAAGGTCAAAAGTTAACATCACTATGACATCATAATGTTCTGCCAAACACTTTTCTGGCCATTATTCAGGAACAGCCGGCGAGATTGTGACCTTGTTTGATTGTATAGATCATCTGTGCTGTCTGGTTGAAAAGGTGTGAGAAGCATCCATGTTTTAGTATGTGTAGCTTCTTTGCAGCAACATCCATGTTTGAAGCATGTGTATTGTCATGGCTACAAATTTATGTTCTATCAGAATCAGCTTTATTGGACAAACGTGAACCCCTACAAAGAATTTTAACCTATTTTTTGTTTCTAATTGAATGAATTTACACACTGATACAGTTAACATACAGCAAAAGAAGAAAAATCAATTTAAATTATGTATCCCAAATCACAAATGAATAGCATTTATTATATTCCTTCAAAGTCTTCAGTACATATAGGCTATTGTATGAGTCTGGACGGACATACATAGATGATTGGTGGGTGGAGGTTGACAATCGCGAGGCAGTAATTCATATGTCCCACCTGTACCTCTTTTATAAGGATGAACAGATCGTGGGCTTTCCTGGAGTTTTCATATTTCCCACTCTATCTTATAGTGTTATTTTCTAAGATGATAATTTGCCATGTAACACTTTTTAACACCTGAGTAAAACCAGTACAGACCAACTAAACCCAGTGCGGCTCCAGTTCAGAGATTCTGAGCAGGAACAGGAAGCTCCCTAATCACAAAATCGCCAAGGATCAGTTGGATCCTGGGAACTGAGATAAGAGCTTTTATAAGAAATAAATTGAACGTAAAAAAATCACGAGATCCTGAGCAAGAAAAAAACCTTCCAGAAAAGGCAATTTCTACTAATATCTAGTGCAGGAATGCCCAAAAATTTTGTTAAGACCAAATAAAACAATAGCACATTTGAACATGAGATAAATAAAAATCTGAATTAAAATTTGATATCAAACATTTTCTGCCAGCATGGAAACCATTTCAGCATTGTGTTCAAAAGATGAGGGGGGGGGAAATTATTGTGGATAGTTGCAGCGTCACTCCTTCGTAGTAGTTTAGCTAACAATAGGAAGACACTTAAATGTGATCTGTTAAGCCTGCACTTTCTGAGAAGGTGCCCTGTGCACTGTTACACCTTGTGAGATGGCACCTGCAGTCTGGAGTGTGTCCTCCAGCTTACCGCAGGGCCGTTCATGTCAGAGATCCTCTAATGCCTTCTGCTTAAATCTGATTACATTGGAGACATGTGGTGAGGTGTGCATTTCAGTCCCGTTGCATGTTTTACAAGCTCTTTGCCCGTGTCACTGACGTATGCTGTCAAATTACATTCACAGAACATGATGTACGGGTGTCCCTTAGCACCTTTCAACAGCATCAACATGTAAAAATATCTCCTTTTCCTGTGTTGTGTGATAATTGTTCTTGCTACTTTTATAATATAGGAACAGATGTCCTACTATTAACAATATATTACAACATCCAGAGGAGCAGGACATATTTTCTAATCATTTTCTTAAGTAAAAGCAGCATTTCAAGTAAATGTCTGCTTTTCAAAATTATATTTTAGTAAAAATACCTGAAGTATTAATACATAGTAATTCATGGCACAAGATTTAAACATAGAAACAGGCTAGAAAACAAACTCATCATAAGTTTGGCAGAAATTCTGGAGCTTTTGATCATATTGATATAATTATCGGCATGTGCATAAAATTCAGCCATTTTTAATGGAATTGTAGAAGTTTAAATTTGCATGTTTTCTTAGCACATTAAGGACTTCTTGTACATTTATTTAGTAGCTGATCTACGACTATCACAAACGATTCCAAGGTCAATTATGAGCTTTCACACTATTAATATAAACATACAAAAGGAATCATCTGTGCTGATAAAAAGCAGTGAAAAATCTCTAATCTTCAATATATTTGGCAGGCTATTCATTTTAAAATGACATGACAAAGTTGAAAAATAGAACTGACTTTGGTTGAACTGTATATTACCCCAAGGATGATCTGATTTTTTTTGTCTGTTTCTTGTCTATTATAGGAACATGATCCCATCAAATCTAATTGAAGCAACTTTTCAGCAGGTGAGTGGACAAAATGGGCCAGTTGATAGCTCATTGTACTACACTATAATAACTGCATATTAACAGATCTTTGTGGCTGGTTTCATTCCAGTACCGGACAGATTTGGTACCTATTGTACAGACATCCAACACGAAAGAGTCTCAGGCCAATTATGTGTATGTCATGCCCGACTACCACAACCCACAACTGGGCCACCCAGTTTTCCTGGAGATCACCCCTGCACCGGACATCAAGTACAAAATCGTCCCCAGTTCGAGCAAAGGCATGAACGTGCTGGGGATTGTCATCTTCTCAGCCACCATGGGTAAGACACCCACCACAAAACTCCAACCTCAACCCCTTTTTATTTAAGTGATCCTACCATTTACTAATGTGCCACCCTCTAGAAAAGGTTTCTATGTTGTGTTGTTGTGTTATTGAAACCTCGTGAGTGGGAAAATGGTGGAGCTGCTACAAACATCTGAAAGGGGACACTGGGAATGACATAGTTTAGACTGGTAGTTTGTGAGGGCTCACATGACAAAAGGTTTGAGAACCTGCTGTAATCTTTAGCAATGCATTGTGACATTTATGTTGAGTAAACTCTTAATCTGAAAAGTAAATCGTGACGATAGCGGTCAGATAAATGCAGTGGAATAAACAGTACAATATTTCCAGTGGAGAACAATTATAAAGTAGGTAAATATTGAACTACTAATGATTTACTAACATTGTTGATCTATGATAACCAGCTGAAGGCACCTGGTGATGCAAAATTTGCTGCAAAATGATTTATTCACAACTACATAATTAGTGACAACTTGTGAACATTTTATCATGGAAAACACAGTGGTGTCATAACAAACATGTGAATGTACTGTCTGTTCTCAGGTCTGCTGCTGGGGAAGATGGGAGAACGTGGAGCACCGCTTGTCAACGTGTGCCAGTGCATCAACGAGTGCGTCATGAAGATCATTAACGCTGCCATGTGGTAAGGTCTCTGTCTCTGTCTGTCTCTGTCTCTGTTTCTGTCTCTCTCTCTCTCTCTCTCTCTCTCTCATACACACACACTTTTAAAAATACACCACTACGTCACGAACATATATCTAAAAAAACAAAAACAAAAACAACAAAAAAAAACAGACTGCACACAGTTCACAAAGCAGAGCTAGATTATATCTAAAATTAACAGCAACTCAGAGAGAGGTCACCTATGATGTCTTCAGAGTTCTCTCGGGAGCTGATGAGTAAAAATTCCTGGATTAAATTTGTGTGATTAGCGCAAGGAGGAATCTTTATGAATAAGATCAGAGCTAAAAAAAAAACCAACAACAACAATTAAATTACAAATTAAATTAATTGGAATTGTGGAAAGCATCATGCAATGGATGACGGGAAAAAAGTGGACAATCCAGAAAACATTGTGTCCACCTGCACATTACACCCACATGTGATTTCTGAACTTCTAATTCCAAAGTAATGGGCTTTAACCTGCTGCTACAGCAGCTTAAACTCTCCTGGAGCGAGACAGCAGGGATTTACTGTAATTCAGCCACGAGAGCATAATTGAGATCAGCTGCTGATGTTGGACAGTACAGGATGGCTCACAGTTGGAGTCCCAGTCAATCCCAAAGGTGATGGAGGATGTTGAGGTTAGATTAGTCAACTTCTTACCCAATGAACTCAGAAATGTATCTGTTTATGGGCCTTCTTCAAATACAGAGCCAGAAACAGAGGGAATATTGAATTTATATTAAACAGTTGGCTAGAAACACACCTCCAACTGTAGGATAATGTTGCTCCCAGAGTGCTGGATGTATTAGTAAGCAAGGGTTTGCTAAGTTACAAGGTGACGATGTGGCAATGTTGTGTTCACAATTTGTTTCTGCTCAAAAATATCACTTATTGCAGGTTTAAGATTAGTTGGAGCTAAAGGGTTGAGCACAAATCATGAAAAAGAAGATCCTCAATAAAAATTAAAAAAAAAAATAGGGTCAATTTTTTTTTTAATCAGCAGCATTACTGGTAATTTCTGGAAGTCTTTTATATTTTAGAACTACAAATTTGACCCTGATGCAGCTCCTTTGTTTTCTTTTTCCTTTAATCTTTTCACACCTTGATAAAGTGAAGACAACTGTTCATGTTTGTCTGAAAGCTGCCGTACCAAATGTGATCAACAGTTAAACCAAAACATGCATGATGGAGAGAGAGCATAGGTTAATGTAACTCACATTGCCCCCCTTCCTCTTTGCAGGTACTTTCCATTCGGCATTGTGTTCCTGGTAGCGGGGAAGATCCTGGACATGCACGACCCGGCCCATCTGGGGGAGAAGCTGGGCATGTACTTCATCACCGTCCTGTCGGGTCTGTTTGTGCACGGCCTCATCCTGCTGCCTCTCTTCTACTACTTCTTCACGCGCAAAAACCCCTTCACTTACATCAGAGGGCTGCTGCAGGCTCTTGTCATTGCACTGGCCACTTCATCCAGGTAGGAGGAGAGTATTTTTAACGAAGCCTGGCAGATGACTAACTAGGATATCCCACTTGTTATAACAGCACATGTTTTGGACTAAAGCCTGCTGACCACCCTGACTTCCCTCCATAACACTTGGTTGTCTTTGTCTGCAGCTCAGCCACACTGCCAATCACCATGAAGTGTCTCCTGGAGAACTGTGGTGTGGACCGGCAGATTGCCCGCTTCGTGCTTCCAGTGGGAGCAACCATTAACATGGATGGGACGGCCCTGTACGAGGCAGTGGCGGCCATCTTCATCGCTCAGGTCAATGAGTATGACTTAGACTTTGGCCAGCTGGTCACGATTAGGTGAGAATTAACATTGATGAGCTCATTCTCATCACCTGGGAAGTTCCTCGCGTTTACCACCAACTCGATTTACACCTCCAACATCTCTTTTCTCATCAGTATAACAGCAACAGCAGCCAGCATCGGGGCAGCCGGGATTCCTCAAGCAGGTTTGGTTACCATGGTGATTGTGCTGACCTCTGTGGGGTTGCCGCCTGCTGACATCTCCCTGATTGTGGCCATCGATTGGGTTCTGTGAGTGCCACTGAAAAATCAATATATTCAAGTGGGTCTTGTAGGGGCTGTTGGGTCAAAGTGTGACTAATTTTTTTTTCCATGTCTTTCTCAGTGATCGGTTCCGGACGATGATCAATGTTCTCGGTGATGCCTTAGCTGCTGGGATTATGGCTCATTTATGTAAGAAGGACTTTGACAAAGCAGCCGCAGCCGCTGCCGCTGCCGCTACTACTACTACTACTACTACTACCAATAATGGAGGTGGACCCAAACGGGTAGGCTGGACAATTTCTGCTTGTTGTAGGTGCTCACGCATGTGTGAGGATTAAATACTTTGTAAATCCAATGTGTTTTCCTCAACTGGAAAAATTGAGCAAGTATAAAACAGACAGTTGCTGACATATTTGCTTTTATATACTGAAGGTACTAAGATAAAGCAAATCCACAGAGTAACCTAGATCGAATAGTATTCACATTCGCACTTGGAAATTGTGATTAGTATGGGATTAAAAAAAAACTTGCACTTTTCATGCAGTTTTAGAAAACCCCTTTTTTTTGTGAACTACTTTTAAACTGTACTGTTGTTGTTGTTTTCCCTACAGAGAGACACAGTAATTTCCTTTGGCAATCAGAGCGTTGCGATGTCTGATGCCCCTCTGATCTCGCACCGCTGTGATTACGTGTTTGAGGTCGACGGAGACAGTGTGCTGGAGAGACCTGTGGCCTGCTACAACCTCTGCCAAGTCTGATACTCTTTTACAGAGTGGACAGCAATGGGGTAATGCCTTCTACAGCACAGAGATTCACCTCCAAGGGCACAACATGAGGCTCTAAAAGTCCAGTTAAAAAAATCACGGTTGGTTTTCTGGCCTTAATGAGACCGAAGATCAAGTTCGTTGTGGTGTAAGGGTTCAGCGGATTACGTGTATTTTGCTTGTGCCATGCCTGAAATAGAAATCTTCTTTACTTGATGTAACTACTAAACTGTACGTTTCCATTCAGTTTGAACTGCACTGCAGACATGATAACGTGCATTAGATACAGATTAGTGCTTTTCAGCCCGTGGTGACTTCTACAGTAGGCCTATTCTGATTAGGTTTGATTGCAGGTTTGACTTCTGTCAAGGTCTTAAATTGCCTTAACATGACCTCAGTTTTGACAAGAAGGCTGAGAACTTAAAAGTAAACGAGGAGCAAATCTGTTATCTGTTAAACAAGATATTTAGGAATAGAGGCAACAAAAGCACTGACATAATCACAGCGCACAGAAATCACATGAAGATGATCATTTCTGTTTTTATACCTACGCTTTTGTGTTTTTTTTGGTGTTTTTTAAAAAAAATAAAAACCTGCTTCACTCGTTCTCGGAGTGTGTGATTTTATTCTTACAACCAATTCCGTAAAACATTTCTAGCACTTCATTGGAGCCTGTTCTCCTCTGCTGGAGTAGCTCTACTAATTTGCAAGGAATTAGGACTCATTTATAATATTTACTGTACACATCATGTTTGATTTTAGGAGGCAAATAACCATACACGTGGGAGTAGTTCAAACCGATAGCTGGATGTGGTTTCAATTACTGTAAACATTGTTGCAGGAGAAAAGATGAAATGTCTCCCCCACCTGGTCGCAGATGGTACCACCATGATGAACCATCCATCTTCCATAACCATGACAAAAATGCTGACACTGCATGACATCTGCTTGTTGGTAGCATACCAACATCATAACATGCAAAATATGTATATAAAAGTGCAAGCACATCCACTTATTTAGCTTTTGTCACAAATATCACTTTAAAAAATCCACAATAAGCTTCCAAAGACATTTTATATTTTTTTCAATTCTGAAAAGCCACCATGTTTTTATTGAAATGATCCAATGTTAGAAGACATTTAATGGACTTTAACTTAGTGTTCAAAACCAAGAAAACAAATCAATAATCCATCATAAACACTCCAATAAGTATCAAGTATGACCGCATACACTGTCAAATAAATAGTCGTGCCTCCTCCTCCGATGCAAAATACGTCATGTAAAGTTTCCACTTATAAATTAAGGCGGAATGCAGTTTATTCTGACTGCCCCCTAAAACAAACTCGCTTGCATCTCTGCAATTCCAACAAGACTGCTGAGAAAACTAAGCAGTAACATGTAAGTAGAAAAAAGAAATTATAAAAAAAGGATGACAGTTCAAGACTATAACAAATTTATATTACCTGCTCCGAGCAAGTCACGCAATATTGCACAGTTAAGGATTGTGACAGAAAAATAACAAATACTAAATCAAAATGCACTTTTAAGAGCAAAATCTGTCGCTTGTAATGGGAGCACTCCTCTAAGACGAGCTTAAACAGGCATTTAATGAAGTGCCAGCTGAATTATTGCTGGAAAAAAAAAAAAAAAAAAGCTTTAAAAGTGAATCTTTAAATGTGTGAGCAGGTTCTGTTTCCAAGAATCCTTTGCTACTGGGAGCTCCGTTGAATTTCTGCAGAGCTTAAATCAGGACAAGTACAGTACCAAAGCCAGTGCTCCAACTTTCAACCACCTTACACAACAAGGCAATATATCAAATTCGTCTCAATAAGAGGATGAGCTGTGATATGCCAATGATCTTTTCAAAATGGACGATCAGGTTAACAAATCAAAGTCCTCATCATGGATCAGAGCAGTGGGTTTAAACCCAAAACCCCAAAGTGAACCGTGTATTGTCATGTAAAAACATCATACACTGCTGATACACAATAAATCTTAATATACTTACACTGAAGAGCTGTCAGCCAGCTATTAAGAGATTTACTAAACCAGAATTAATTAAAATCCTGAAATTCACCTCATGTACCACAGCTTCAGTTTGCTTATTTTTTTGCACTTTAGTGGTTAAAATGTATTCGTCCATCTAAAAAATGTTGCTGTACTTGAACTTTCCTCCAAGAGTCTGTGTATAGTTTTATTCAGCTCTTATTTCAATCTCCATTGGTCCATTTGCTGTTAACCTTTAAACTTGTCTCTGGAGTTTAAAAGCTTGTAATGGAGACACTTGCCTGCTTGTAGTTGACCAGAGATGTTTTTATCAGCACTGCAGATTTGCTATTTAGAAAAATAACAGAACAAAAGTCCAAACCAAATCTAAAACAAAACAAAAATTATTAAGTAAAAAAAGAAACAAACCAAACAAAACTTTCAGCGAAAAGAAATAAAATTTAATGGTTTATGTTCAAAGTGAAACAAACAAAACAAAAGAAAGGAAGAAAATAAAGCAAAACTAAACTGAAATCAAGAACAAAGGCCATTAATTTCCTCTCCAAACTTGAGATAAGCACTCGTTAAAACAAGTTTGTAACTTGTACTGTAACAAATAAAAACTTATGCCTCTAGAAAGAAAAAAAAAATCAAACAAAAAAAGAATTAAAAAGGAAAGAAAAAAAATCAAACAGATTGGCAAACAGCCAGTGATGTTGCTCTCTGTTAGCATCAGATATAATGTCATAGTACCGCTTTAAAAAAAAAAGAAGAAGAAGGGGGGAAAAAAAGAGAAGAAAAGTCCTAAAAGGTATCAATTTACATTGTGTAAATCTGCTCAGGAAAACTCTTCAGGCTTCTAAGGATGAAATCTCTCCCTGCCTTTGGTCCATCTTAATTCCTTTCTTATTGAATTGGGATTATTTTCAACAGGACTCACCTGAAATACAATTTATAAGAAGAAGAAGAAGAAGAAGAAGAAGAAGAAGAAGAAAAAAAAAAAGACACTTTACATAAGGGATAACAAAACTAAAACATTTCCCTCCAGAGCTCTTCATGTTTAAAACTATCAAACCTGGTCGGAGGGCGAGCAAAAGTCATAGATCAACATCAAAAAGACCGATATTTATAGCAACCTAAAACAGATTGGTTAAAAGTGCTTTGCTCTTAGATTGACTTGAAACAGTGAGTGGTATTGAAAGGTCTGCGTCCACTGGATGATAATTTAAGGCATCTAGTTCTACTAATGATGAGGATCCAGGACAGAGCATTGCTTTTCCAGAATGACACAAACACGGGCTCCAGAAAAAAACAAAACATTGTTCTTCCCCCATCTTTGCACTATAAACGATCCACTAAAATGTCAACATCTGGAGAACACTTTGTAGAGCTTCTCTTACATTTTGGATTTTTCAGTGCACTTCTAAGAACCATTTGCTTACATCCTCTAACTAGTCTCCACAGTTATACATGCAACACATATGGACAGTATTTTAGCTTTTGAGATCATTTTCACAATAGTTACTTTGGGGGTAAATTTGCCCTCTTAGTCCACTCCATAAAATTAAAACTGAGTGTCTTTAAGCCCCAAGTAAGTATATAATGATGAAAAAAACAACAACAACAAAAAAAAAAACCTCAACACTCTTTTAGACAAGTACAAAGGTGCAGAAGAGTGAACTTCTCATTTAACTCTGAATACGCTAAAACCCGAATTGTGTGCCAGACTTTGAAAACGTATACTTCAGCTTTCTACAACATCAGCCTAGCACAGGTTATTTCCTGCCCTCCTCTACACCCGATTGTCCAGCTCAATCTACTTGTGGCCCTTGCTGGTCTTAAAGGACACTTGCAGTATCTTGTCTCCGAGCCGGTAGCCGTTCAGGCTGGCGATGGCCATGGCCGCCTCCTCGTAGTTTGTCATGGTGACGAAGCCGAAGCCCTTGCACTTGTTGGTGTTGAAGTCGCGGATCACCTTGACGTTGGTGACGGCGCCAAAGGGGCCGAACATCTGCCACAGGATGCTCTCATCGGCGTCCTGGCCCAGGTTGTAGATGAAGATGCACCACCCGGAGGTGGAGTTTCCGGGGACACTAACGCCTCCCATGCTGCTCATGTGATCCACACTCATGGGGGAAAACCTGAAAGTGACGATGCTTTAGTGTACTTGCTTGCAACTAACAAATATTTTTTCATTACTAATTAATACTTTGATTGGGGTTTTTTTCCATTTATTAAATGTCAGATAATAGTATAAAGATAAACGTGCAACCAAGCAAATCAAAACCTAGGGCTTTAAATTTGAAACAAGGACTTTTAATCTGAAACGGGGTACAGGAAGTCACCGCATTCGGCTGACCAATTGTTTAACTGGGTCACTCGGCCAGTGACAGACATTCAAATATATTGTTTTGTCTGACCAACGGTCCAAAACACAAGATATACCATTGAGTAGCATGGAAAACCAAAGAAAACCTTCAGCTTCTACACGTTTTAAAAGCATCAACAACTCCTCTCACCTGAAGCGCTGGGCCTGGTGGTGGAGGGGCCCTCCGAAGCGTCGGGACTGGTTGTGGTAGAGCTGAGAGATGAGCTGCGTGTTCTTCGCCTGGTTCGGGTTGGCAGCAAATTTCACTGTGATTGGCTCAGAGATTCCCGGTGGCTTTTGGCCATTCAGACTTTTGACGGCGTCCTCTGCCTCGGCTCGCTTGTCAAACCGGATGAAAGCCACCCCGCGGGACACACCTGGGTACGAGAGAGCAGCGGGTGATTGCCTGTTCTGATACAAGCAGCGTGACTACAGCTACGCACTGGTAGCTGTTGTGTTTTTTTTTTTTTTTTTTTAATATATAATTTAATAAGATGCTATCTGAAGAACATTTTTGAAAAACAAGGAAGTCATTCACCTGTTGTACCTGTACCCTGATCAACAAGTACCCGAGAATTAATGATGCGTCCAAAACATGAAAACATGTCTTCTACATCCTTCTGAGTCATGGACTTAGGCAGGCCGCTGATGTACAGGTTGGCATCCTTTATTGTATCCGAGCTGGGCCGTGCAAACGAAACCTAGCAACAGGAAGCAAAAATCATCTGATTAAAACTCTTCTGATGAATGTAAACAAAACAACAAATTTAAGTAGAACAACAACATCTAAACAAGTATTGGGATTTACAGGGGTAGCTATATCCGGGGCTTTGTAAATTACAATCAATTCATTCATATTAAAGGTTTTTGTCTATGTATTAAAAAAAAAAACATTTTGGACTATAGAATAAAGCTACGTCAAATAATCTGGTAAAACAACTGTTTTCTAAGTGGTTTTACACATTTAAGTCTTTGGTCTGAGCAAAAATGAGTGGAGTCATAAGCACAAAAGAACATTACAGCAACAACAACAGAAAAAAATAAATAAATATCAAACTGATAAAAAAATTAAAAAAAAGTACTTTTGGGAGGGAGGGGGGAGGGAGGGTAGATACATGAAATACACTGAATCTGACAGAATGTGTCAAATAAAATAAGTGAACTTAAAATGAAACTCAACAGACATGTCAAATAGGGCAGTAAGTGAGCTGGAAAAGCAGTATCACTTCCTCGGGCTGACATGTACTAGCTAGTTAGCGCACAGCACAGGAGCCACAGGAGAGTTATATGACATGACATCTTTTGCTTTGAGAATTGTAGAACACCTTGTTGCACGTTACCTTGATAGTTTTGGACTGTAGCCTTAGTCCATTCAGTGTACTGATAGCTCTGTCTGCATCACTAGGGTTAAGATAGTTAACAAATCCGTACCCTAAACTGTGGCCTAGAGAAAAAAAAAGGAAAACAATAAAATAAAACAAAAAAAAACGTTGTATAGTTCAAAAAAATCTGCAAACAAATAAATATTAAAAAACAAAACCAAATTTTAACATTGCATGCTAGGCTAAACAATAAAACAAAGAAACTGTCTACAGTTAAACAGGATTGGACTTGGTACCAAATGAACAAAACAAGACTGTGGTGGTCAAAAACTTTGAAAAAACAACGACTCGACTGTTTAAAATGAAAAATTACAGGATAGAATCACTGACGAAGCAGAAAACAGGCCTTTATTCTTTAGAAACTGAGTGAAAGGCCAAGCAATTCTCTAAGTCAAGAAGCTGAACCACCACTAACATATTCAGACGTTGCTGCCACACCATGTATTTTTTTTGATTTTTTTTTTTTTTGCTACGTCTGTAACAGGAATCACTTTCCATTTAAACCACAATCTTGTGTTTAAGCATCCATCTTGTCTGTCACATGTCTTACTGCTTCACCGTTGAGCATACCTGCGACTTTGTCTCGTATGAGCTTGGCGGACTCCACCTCTCCGATGCTGCTGAAGAGGCTCCGCAGCTCGTCCTGCGTCATGCTCTGAGGCAGGTAGTTCACTATCAGGTTGGTCTTGGCGTCCTTCCCATCGTCCACTCCCATGTGGTCTTCATAACCGTTCGACATGTCATACACCTCCTGCAGGTCGGCCAGGTGGACCGAAAAAAAAACACACACAGCAAGGTAAGCACGCAGGATACACAGAGCGGCAGCTGAAACCGAGACTCGATCAATCGATTACAACTGACACAAAACAGATGGCCAACTATCTGGATCGCTTGCTGCAGCGTGTCAGTTGTGACAGTCTGTCGTTTTCTTTTTCGCAAAACCAAAAATTCAATATAACTTTTGATTTTGGACTCTAGGAAATAACTTATGGGCACATTTCACCATTTTTGACAAGCTTTTCTAAACAAGATCCTAAAAGGCTGGCTCACCTAAAAAAAAAAAATAACAAATGCTAAATTCAAACACATTTTCATGTTAAATTGGTGCCAGCTAACGTTAAATTTAGGAACCATCAGTGCCCTGTAAACTTCTTATAATTTATACTGTACGGGCTCCCACTGACCCCGCCTCTGCCCTGCAACCTCAAACAACCTCATTACATCACCAACAGGGGACCAGTGACACAGAAACTGGAGCATACAGTATAAAATCCATTAATACATTTTTCCACCTCTAGTGCTGTTAAAAGCTTAATATATATGAAAAGCAACACTGAGTCGACCAACGGAACGAGGAAATACATTTGGTGACAATAAGGTGGACTTTGCAGGGCTGACTAGTGAAACGCAGACATGGCAGCTGCTTCAACTTGCGCCCCATTTAATTCAGAAAAGAATAAGTCTTTGAGTATTGGCATTAAGTGAAATTCATCAAAAAACAAAACAACAAAGTCGTGTTTTGATATCTGCTTGCAAATTCTTCAAAAAAGTGCCAGACACAGCAAGAGGGAATGTGCGTGAATAAAACCAGAAAGGAGGAGCTGCGATGAGAGAAAGAAAGCAATAGTTCTCAGACTCCCTTCCCAGCATGTCTATTTTACCATTAACTCAACACAAACATCAGCTGACAAGGATTAACACAAAAAACAACATACTATGTCTTATTGTTTGCTCATGTTTAACAATGACACCGCCCCCTTTTTTTTGCTTCATTTGCATAATCTTTACAGCCCTTAAAATGTAGTGGAAAGGCAAAAAGAAGCGTGCAAAACGGACTATTATTTGCTAGTTTCGTTCTTCTGGTTTCATGCATTTTTTGGGGGTTACAAAAGGCCGAGAGAGTCAATTCAGCGCAATTACAGTTTTACATGCAACAGAAAACCACAGGCAGAAGTTTTAAGACAGCATAACGGTTCACTAATTACGCTACACAAGCATGTGACTGGATTTAAACTGGTGTCTGAGAGCTACACTAAGCCAACATGAAATAAAAATTAAAGTAACGCTTTCATCCCCTCGATTATCTCTGTCACATGTCACTCTGCAGTGTAGTCCGATAGCAAGTCTGAGATTAAAGGAAAGTGGCCACGACAAGAATGGCGGCTGACATGAAAACAGTTTTTTTTTTTTTTTTTTAAATAGCTGCTTCCAGTGTCTGTTCAGCAGGACACATTTGCTGGCAGCTGAAATGAGACCAGGCCTGAAATGGGAACCAGTCCAGCAGTCAACCTGACAAGAGGACCATTCATGCCAGAGAAGGATTGTGATTGTGTATTCTGGTGGGTAAGATGCACCGTCTGCGCAGATGAATGAGAGTCCTGTGTTAAACTAGTAAACATGTGCACAGATAGTGGGAGCTGCACTGCATGTATATTTCTAAATTCTCTTAATGCCAATAAAGAATATTAAATCAGTAGTTCCAGAGAGTTATAGCACAGCTTTGTCTAATTTTAAGTATGACACATGTACATTTCCTGCTGTCAAATATCTCTGCATATTGTGATTTGCTGATGTACAACAGGAATTAAGCGTTACTGTTTTTGTCAAGCATACCAGCACCAAACGATCTGGTCATACTGCTAACAGACACGGTCACACACTGCAGTAGTGCTTGAAACAAGAGCTGGGATTTTAATACTCACTTTCAAGTACTTAATGTGTCCTCGACGAACTGCCATGAAGACACTTCACTGCTCCTGAGGCTGGGTGGAGAGAAGACCAAAAAAATAAAAAATAAATCAAACAACGTGACAGTGACCAGACAAACAACCTCGATGTCTAAAGATCACACCATTACAAAAAAAAAAAAACCTGTTCTCTTTCTTTAAATCCCCAAAACGTAAACGAGAAAATTCTTAAACGAATGTCTAGATGGTTCGAAAGTTTTCCGTGGTTCATGTGGAAAAGGGAAGCAAAAATGGTTTGAAGTGGACATCATATTTTCCACCTTAAAAAAAAAGGGTGCTTCTGTTTGAATTGTGCCTTTCGTGTCCGTTACAACTTTGGCCACATCAGACGCGCGATGTTACAAAGTGGTGCACACATTGTGGAGCCTGCATGAACTACAACAAAGAGCCTGTTTTTAATTACTACTATTGCCCTTGTTTGGTAATCAATTAGTATCGTTTGGTGCAGCATTGAGTGCTGACATTATCCCCTGCATGTTGCAACTCGTGCGGCATTTCTGTTATGAAATAACTGTATTTCATTCAATTACTCCGCATGTGTCCTGGCAGCCAAAGCTACCTTGTATAATGAATCGACTTTTCTGGATGGTGCCTTTAGCCAGCACAGCTGAACATGGTGGTTAGTCTCACACGATAAGAGGTGACCCCGCCAAACCCTCTCACACATTCAGGGGTGTATCCATCTTTTTTTTAATTATTATTATTATTATTATTATTATTTTTTTTTACAGGGTACAGATGCACAATTTTACAGTCATATGAAAAATGTTGCTGGACCAGTGAGATCAAGGTGACCAGCGAGGAAAGGAACCTCCCGATGAAGCAACACGCTGACCGTGAGGAGGAACAAAAATGCTTTAAATTACCATGAAGCATCAATGATTTCAGACCACAACAATACGGAAAACCAATCATTAACGAAAGCAACCGATAAGTAACAAACATTGAGAAAGCACGTTGTGGCGTTTCAAATTAGGGGCGCTTCCATATTTATTAAGTATTCAACACCTGTACTTGTGGAGGGAAACTGGTCTATTGTCCTGGTAATTGTTGTTGTGCTGTCCAGTAGAAAAGAAAAAAAAATAAGGACAAGTCGAGCGGAGCTGTCGTAGCAGGAGGGTTGGACCCGGATTTGGACGTGCTGCGTTTGAATGAAAAAAAAAAAGTGCAAAGTATGAGAGGGGGGGGGGGGAGGAGGAGGAGAAAGATGAGCTGGCGTCCTCGCCGTTTGACCTGCTTTCTCTGATGGCTAACATTAAAAGAGACAGCTCAACCGTGCTTTACGCTTTTACAACAAGGCAGCATTGGTTTCATTACCGGGCAACAAAGCACGTCAACTCGACGAGTTGCTCTCCATCTCGGAAACGTGCAGAGGCCTGATTAGCTTTGGCTAACCAGCGAGCTGCATGCTCAGCGGCTTCTGATTAGAAAGAGCACTTTTTTTTTTTTTTTACCTTCAACTCCGATCGACCAAAAAAAAAACAAAAAAACAAAAAAACAAGGTATACTCTACTAGTGATCTAACATTTAAAGCATACGAATGGTCACAGCCGCGCGCGCCGGGTACGGAGAACAGACTACGTGTCGGTGTCCCCGCCGGATAGCTAAACGTGGAGCACCGTGTCCCTATTTTGGAGAGCGTCGGATCAATGCCGTGTCTGTTCCCCGCGCCGAAACCTCAGCGGCCTGCTAACAGGGCCGCGGAGGCTAACGGCTCCACGGGCCACGAAAGAGGCACCGCAGTCATCTAACAGCCCAATAACGAAGAATCGAGGCGCGCCGCGGAGACGCTTTGTGGGGGGAAAAAAAATGTGCCGATGTATTTTAAATCTTACCAGTTTATTTGGGGGGGAGGGTAGTCGCTGTTTCTGCTCCTGTCACCTAGTTCTCGTCCGTCTTGGCGACGCTCGCTTCCCTCCAAGTCGGCCTCTCACGCAGTGAAGAAACCCAGAGAGGAGCTACGTGACGGCGGCAGCCACGCCCACCCACATCCGAGCACGCCTCCGCGGGAGACGGCGTGGTCCACATCCACCGCCGACATGCGCTGCGGAAACGCGATGGAGCCGCGGTTAAGTTTTTCAAAAACCAATCCATGCAAGTCACCGTAAACGCGTTTAATGGATGCCGTGCGCAGTTTCTTGAAACAGAGGCCATTGACAAACCCCCTTGTGACCAGAAGACCGATTCAGTCGTCGCGATAATTAAGACACGCGTGTATTTAGGACCAACTTTAATAATAATTTACTGTGTGGATTGTAATCATGCCAGCTGTTGTCGGTTTCATGATAAACAACACTTTCATTTCACACACTTCAATCGCGCATATTACACATGTAACTGGAATGTGTGTGTAACACGGTGTACTCTGAATTTGTGTCAACCTGTTGATTACCACATGACTGTCAAAGGCACATTTTGAAATGCTTTCCAGTGATTGTCCAAACGTTCTGGGAAATGAGGTATGAACCAAACTGATCTGGTACTTTAAGCAGGTTACAACAAACAATCATTTCCAAATACTGCTTAACTCTGGTCCGAGTGTCTCAGGCTTATTGATACATTATAGTTTGGAGTCAAAAAATAATGGATTTGTACAAAAGAAAAAAAAGAAAAAAAATTTGTCTTCTGTTGTGTTAGTGACACATAAAAAACAACAACAATGATATACACACTTAAAGCTGTTACAAATACAAGACATTACAGAATATACAAAAAAATTTAAAACAATGCGGTCTTCCTCCAGTTTAACACATTCAAACAATTTCAAACAGTATTTTTGTTGTACACACACTCACGTCAACAGTAAAGGGTTTATTACAAAAGGCACAGTAAGCTAAAAGGCTTCTCTTTTTTTTTCATGCAGTGTTGAATAGGTTTGCATAGCTTGTGGAAGAGCCTGCACAGAGAGTTGGAAAGACGGGTTGTATTTGAAGTCTGAGTCTGGTAAATAATTGTGTATTGGTTCCCTCAACTGCCACCAGGGGGTTGGAACACATACAAATCTGGACATTTTTCATCTACCAATATAAGATAATAAAAAGTGCCATGAACAAAATCAGACTGAAAGAAAGAAACAAAAAAACGAAACCCTGAATTCCACCGTTTACTGGAATGGCTGGACTTTCAGTGAGATGCAGGATAAAACAAGAACACTGATGTGGCTTTTCAAACAGCACAAAGACAGCAGTGTCCCATCCTGGGCCATACAGTTAAACACAGTTTTAGTACACTATAGATTTGCATGCCACTTACAAACCTATTGGACTCAGTCTGAATGTATGTGTGCATTCTAAAAGTGGTACCTAACCGGACAAGTTATGAGAAACTCCTACTGCGTATGTTCAAACTTTAAGACCACAAACATTTTAACAGTAATTTACAGAGCAACTGAGAACTAAAAAGTATAATTTCCTCAGTAAAAGCTGCTCTCTGCACGTCCCAGGATAAAACTCTTGCTGGGAACTTTAAAACGCCTTTTACTAGAACTCTGAGTAGTCAGATACGATTCTTTGTGACTCGAATAACAATGATATTGCATTCCTGATGTGCATCGTAACCAGAGTCGACATGAATACACACTCATTAAGGCTTTATGCAACTTTGGACCAAGGCACAAAGGTAAGATAAATAGTATCAGTACAGAAACATTGGGAAGAGTGATGCAGCATTGTATGAACCTTTTGAAAAACAAAAAACACTAGCAGGTTGCTGATAGTCATCATATGTAGACCAGGAGAAGATGCTGGCTGGGCTCGGCTGTTGTTCGCTCTTATAGTCTTTAGAGACTGGGATTTAGCGGTTGCTCCTCATAGCCTCCTTTGCTGCCAGGATGAGCGGGGTGAGGCTGGACAGAGGCTTGGCCAGCTTCAGGAATGGATGCTACAAACAGACAGACAAACGAGTGCACAAATGAAATATCAGCTTAAGAATGATTTTCAGAACTAATCTCAGACAAATAAATACACACCAAATACCAACATATGGTATAGTATAGTATAGTATAGTATACAGTGAACCCTCGTTTTTCGCGGGGGTTACGTTCCAAATAGAAACCGTGATAGGCGAAATCCGTGAAGTAGTAACCTTTATTTTACAATTGAAATAGATAGAACTGGACATTAAATATATCTACGTTACATATAGTCATAATGTGATTTCAATGCACGATGCAAATCCGTGAAGCAGCGAGACCGTGAAAGGTGAACCGCGTTATGGCGAGGGTTCACTGTAGTTGTTTTTTTTATATTTGAGTTTGTAGATCTGTTATACCTGCAGCAGTTCTCGGCCTGAGCCACGTTTTTCTACGTCCATCTCCAGACAGCGGGTCAGGAAGGACCTGAAGACAGGAGATAGCTTCTCTGGACTCTGCAGCTCAGGAGTCCCATTCGTGGCAATTAAATACAATGCCTACAAACAGAACAATAGCATGGTTAGAAAATGTGCATAACGTGTTCGTTACAAAAACAGTGATGAGAGAAATCCCACTACGGCCATACAAGTGGCTTTTTACTTGGGCAGTTGGATTTGAGCGAAATGCTGACATCAACATGTTAACATGATGATGCTCACACACGAAGAATGAGTAATGTTTACTATGTTCATCATCTTAGTTTAGTACCTTCGCATGCTAAGATTTGCTAGTTAGCACTTTGACGTCCTCCCTTCAGATGAGGCTGACTGGATTGTCATTAGTTTTGCAGGTATTTTGTAATAAACTGAAGTATTGTGCAAATTGAAATTTTGGCCCAACGATGGTGTTAGAAATCATCAAAGTGATTACACCTTATCTGGATGGCAACATGGATGTTTACGCCAAATTCCATGTCAATCCACCTGCTGGTGGTCGAGATGTTTAACTTGGAGCAATGGATGTCAACCACATGGTGGTGCTAGGGAGAAAATCAGGGATCACAAAAGTTTGTGTGATTCTTCATCTGGGAAGCATCAATAATTGTAAACACGTCATATTTCTCAGATTAGGAGAAGTGACAACTCTGACCTGCTGGTATTAAAAAAAAATTAAGGAACCACAGATCACAGATCATCACGATTCAATGTCTGAACGCCATACTTTTTTTTTTTTTTTTTTAATTTTATGGCATTGCATTCAGTAGTTGCTGAGTTATTTCAACCTGAATCAAAGGGGTGCAGAATAAACAGCAAAAATAACCGCCTGCTCATTGCTCCTCCCAGCACACACTCACCCTGAGAGGGTTCTCATTGAGATATGGAGGCTCTCCTTCCACCATCTCTATGGCCATAATCCCCAGAGACCAAATGTCCACTTTGGGTCCGTAGGCTTTCCTGGTCACCACCTCTGGAGCCATCCAGTATGGAGTCCCCACCATGGTGCTGCGTTTGCTCTGCTCAGGGGTGATCTGGGCACAGAAGCCAAAGTCAGCTGCAAAGAGAGAAAAAAATATGTTAAGATCAATGTATTCATGGTCCTTACCACATTAAAGATTAAAGGTACACATTCAAATTTATATTACATTCATTTATCCAAATATCTGTGGATGTGTGCATGCTTGTGTGTGCTCCTCCTCACTAAGTTTGACTGATCCGTCCATCCCCAGAAGTACGTTGTCACTCTTGATGTCTCTGTGGATGACCTGGTTGGCATGAAGGAACTCCAGAGCCTGAAGGACCTGGATGCAAAGAAGGAGGAGGTTAGCATCTGAAAAAGTTAATGCACTGTATACACTTTACAGACTTTATGTGTATAGTTAAATCATATTGTAACCAAGTTATCCATGATTTACAGTACATACAAAAATAGTAAACCAAAAATCAATTTATATTTTTACCGCTACAGTAATAAGTTCATTCAAATAAATCGAAGCGCTATCAAAAGTTACTGCCACTGTTATATTTTTTTATATATCCAAATAATGAAATCAAGATTTAGTGTAAATTGGCTTATTGGTAATATTGTACTGAAACTGTGTCTACATTGTTCTATAAAATCACATGTGTCCGATAGAGTCTACTGGTAGATACCGGAATCTTAAATTATGCTACACAAGTGCTTTGATGCGTTTTCACAAGATTTTTTTTTAGCTCAGTTGTCTCGGAGGAATCCTACCTCTCTGCACACGGCAGCGATCTGTGCCTCGTCCATGCACGTCTCTGTCACGACATCAGTGAGTGAGCCACCAGCCAGGTACTCCATTACCACAAACAGCTCCTCTCCTACGAGGAAGCTAAAAATGCACACAGGCACAGTCACATTAACACAGCAGCTGACTCACAGTTGGTGCTGTAAAGTGTGTACTGTATGTTTGTCTGTACAGTACAGTGAGTGTTAGTTAAGCGTCACCTGTCTACAAAGTTGACAATGTTGGGGTTCTTCAGCTCCTTCATGACCAGGATCTCGTTGATAATGAGCTCTTTCTTTGGCTGCTTCTGCAAGTTGATCTGTTTTATGGCCACCTGCAGGACACAACATCCTGTAAATGTGCTGCTACAGATACACACAATTCATCTCAGGAATTACAACTACTGTAATTAATTTGTAGTGCTGCTTTGATTGTTTCCTTTAAGAATACATTTATCTTCCTGAAGTTTGGACCTTTCCTTTCCTTTCCTGATTCTTTTCAATTTCCTTCAACCCTACTACTGATGTTTTTGCACAGTTTAACTCAAGCTTATCGTCAAAATTGGGGTGACTGTCATGAGTTTCTGGAGTGGCAGAGGCGCTGATATATGAATTCCACTTACCTCTTGTCCTGTGGCAACATCTATGGCTGTGTAAACTGTGCCAGATGCCCTGGAGGTCAAGTAAAATGGGAAATAAAAAGCTTTTACTTATTCTTTTTCTGACTGTTGTACATAACTAGTCATTTTGGACTATCAACAAGCTTCGCATCCTCTCAAATGTCAGACAATTTTCACTTTTTACACTGGACTGAATTCTGACTCACCCCTGACCGATCTTTTCATAGCGAGTGTATTTCTTCTTCGGGTCTCCGATGCTGACAATAGTTCCTAAGAATCACAAAGAAAAGTTGTTTATGCGGGCGGTACAGGAGCCAAAAACAGATGTGTCTCTGCCTGTGATGTGTCATTTCTGGTGTGTGTGTGTGTGTTATATATACTTAGTTTCTCCATGATCTCCTCGTCGGTCATCTTGCCTCCCCCCTTCTTCTTCTGTTTGTCAGCGGCCTTTGAAGCAGGGTCTCCCTCTGGAGCTGGGATCGGATCAATCACTGACTTCGTGTACACCTAACACAACACGGTAAAGAAAAATTGCTTTTAATGTGTTCTGAACATTGTCCAAGAAATACTGAAGTACAGTTGACATAGCTCATCTTATTTTTAGCAGCCTGTAATTTTGACAATCTTCTTTTTCTTTTTTTCCATCATGACTCACTGATTTTGTGTGTTCTGGCCGTGGAGCCACAACTGGGGGTGGTGTATCATCGTCGTCGTCGTCGCCATCCTTGCCTGATGGAGAGGTTGCAGTACCCTGCTTGCCTGTCTGCATCAGTGAACATAGACAAAACTAAATGATAGACAGAGATAGCTGATTTATAATAAAAGTAATATCATGAATGAGGAATGGATCAACTCACCGATTGTGAGTCTTTATCTGAAAGAGACAAAATAAAACAATACAATGTGTAAGTAAAAAAAAAAAAAAAAAAAAAGACTATTCACGGTTACAAAAAATTGAGACTTAATTTATCTACAGAGAAAAAGAAAACTGACCCGAGGCAGAAAAACTGAGGTATTTCTGTTTTCCACTGGTGGAGTCGTAGAACTTGAGAATGTCGAGGACGGCCTGAGGATTCTGTTTC
>NW_027210692.1:1047500-1147500 GCF_029030835.1 Brachyistius frenatus | reverse complement strand
AGATTTATATACAGATGTATAGCATTTGTTGGCGAGCCATACCCATAGCACACACACACACACACACACACACACACACACACACACACACACACACACACACACACACACACACACACACACACACACACTGTCCCAGTTTTCCAGGAGACAGAAGCCGTTATGGCTTTTCAGTGGCCCAAAACCCATCAGACAAATATCCAAATCTTCACATCTGAGAGGCTGAACCTTGCAAATGTTTGGGATTTATGTTGGGGAAAAAGATGAAACGATAAAGTGGTTACTTAAACACTTTCCAATTAATTGTCTGATGATCGGATTCCTTTGCAGGTCTTTAAAACCCACAGAACGACCAGGAACATGACTTGTGTGTCCTTCTCGTCAAGGCCTGTTTGCAGGTGGCAACAAAATAAATTTTATGATAAGAAAACATAAACGCTTCCAGCCGGTTTACTCCTATTCCTTTGCTTATAACGTTGTCAGGCCTACATTTATTTAAGGCTAGTTTCGGTGAAGTGATATTCTTCAATTTCAAACCCAAAGTTATCAAAAAATATCCATTAAACTTAATGTGACAGGCAACAAGCTTCTTAATTTAATCACATTTAATTAAAAGTGTATGAGCTGGCTTGTCAACCACTCATGGCTCCATTCAAACTCCAGTAGCTGTTATCACACATGTTTTGTATAAACATCATATGGTGCTGCAATATTTATGTATCCCTGCAGACTGAAATTACACTGGTGTCGGTTAAATACAAAGCCAACCACAAGCCTCACTAATTTTGGTCTGCTGCCTGCTGTATTTTTATCTTTATTCACAGACAGTAAAAGCGTCTCCTCAGCAATTATATAGAAGAAGATGCCAGTCATTTTGAGTGCTTCCTGTGAACCCCCCAAAGATTTAACGGTAATCCAAGTAACTATCAAATAAACAGCCTGTAAGTAACACAAGGCTGAGTGTGTTGAATGAGCAAATCTTAACTCACCGGTTGCTGCTGTCAACCGCAAAAATATCAACCGCACTCCGGTCAAACTCGTAAAACTCCGCCCCGTTTCTGCTTATTTTCAAAGCCCAGATTTGATGCTGATATTTAACGAATGTCCCTGCGGGTGTGAAAAAAATGATTTCTTCTGTTAACACAAAGCGCATTACCCTTGTCTTTTTTTTTTCTCCCCCCGACAACTCTCTGCCTGGTTCTTCGCTCGGCCCGGGGAGGAACCTGGCAGGGAGGAAGCGGAACGTCGTAGAAACAAACCAAAGAGTCGGAACCTCACGGCTTCCGTAGCGGGCAAAACTTAACGGCGCGCAGAACGCAGCTGTATTAGAGCGCTGTGCGCAGCTTCAGTGACAATTACCGGACACAACACCGGAACTAAACTGTGTTGGATTGTCAGAATAACATATATATAGCCTGACAATCGGATCTTTTAATTTATGTTAAAGGAAGACGCAGGAATACATTGTTATTTTATGAGTTATTGTTAATTAAGTGAAATTTTGAAATTTTATTGAAAACAATAAATAAAATGTCAGACAGCAGTGGAAAATAGGCACCGCAGTTTCCCATAACCCTCATGTTTTAAATAAAAGAATAAACATAAGGCGTAAACAACAATTGCCTCATTACTTTTTTTTTTATTATTATTTTTTTTTAATTTTTTTTTTTTTACAAATCTTAATTTATTTTGAAGTTTATCACCGGAAGTGCTGCGCTAACTGCTGCGGAGGAAAGTAGCTCAAACATCAACAAGAGCGGAGCACGAGAAACGGCGGAGCTACGCTCGTCTCTGAAAAAAACAACAACGGAGTGTCGCAGAGGGGAAGATTAATAGTATGATAACATTTTCAAATAACATAACACACTGTTTGTGACTGTACTTTTCTTTATAGACACTCTATTAGACGAGATAGCGCGTGGCTGGCTTGTAACTCAAACCAGCTCTTCTTCTTTTTTTAGCGAACGTCAAATGAAATTGAAATGAGTGTTTGCTGTCAGTCGGTGTGGTTTTGTTATTTCGTGGGCTAATTTGTGTAATTTAAGGTATTAAAGATGTGATTAACACTTAATAGTTCGTAAATCTGTGTTTTGGTCATGTGTTTAAAAAAAAAAAAGTTATACAGTTTGTTCCTTGCAGCTCCAACTCTATGCGCCCTAATAACATACTCTTGTGTTTTGTGTTTGTGTTTTTTTTTTGCTCCAGGTATCATGTTTTCCCGCAGGTGGAGGTTCGGTTTGGAGAGGGACAACGAGGTGGACCTCTTCTCAGACCGCCATGAGACTAATGCAGAGACTCTTTCCCAGGCCATCCGAGCCGCAGCGTCCGAGGAGCCGGACGCAGACGGCAGCGTGTTGTTTGGCCATCTGCAGGGAACTGTGGTCGGCCTCAGATATTATACAGGGGTGGTGAGGATCAATCAGGGTCACCATTATTCCTTTTAGTGCACAGATTTTTTTTTTTTTTTCAGGAAGACGACACAGAACTGCCACAAATTCACAAAAAGTGCAGCTATAAACTGATCGACCTTAAAATGAGCGCTTCCCTCTCTGCACAGGTGAACCAAGGGGAGATGGTCGGATTAGTGCGGCAGCCCCAGAATCCATACGACCGCAACGCAGTGATGGTTGCCAACATTTATGGCAACCAGGTAGGACACATCAAGAAGGAGCTGGCAGCAGCTATGGCCTACGTCATGGACAACAACTTGGCTAAAGTAGAGGGGTGAGTTGTTGATGGCTCGTCACCAATACAATGATTTAGTCTGACATCAAACACCATATCCTGAAACAGAGAAGGCTGTTCTTGACAACTTAAATATATATTTTTGAGATTAGTTAATGAAATGATGTACCCCTTTTTCATATTAAAATGTTTTGGTATAATTTAGAGCAGGGGTGTCAAACATACGGCCCGTGGGCCGGATCCGGCCCGCCAGGGGGTCCAGCTCGGCCCGCCGGATGACTTTGCTAAGTGTGAAAATTACAGAAAGACATAAATTGCATTTCTATGAGAATATGGAGGTTTATGAGTACAAACGTTTCGTAATTTTTTTTTAATCGATCCAGTAATTGCTTCAAAAACAGCGTAAATGCGACGTCTGCTCCGGAGGCAGCAGCGCTCGCTGCTGGGGAATCTGCAGAGGAGAGCCAAGGCAGATAAACAGTAGCTGAGTTTTTGGTCTTTATGTTTCTAGTTTATTGTAGAAAGACCTTGAAATAGGGTTTATCATCCAAAAACCTTCACCAATGATTTAAACATAGAGAAATATTGTCGTTATGTATGCGTTATTATGCTATGAATTTACTGGTCTGGCCCACTTGAGATGAAAGTGGGCAGTATGTGGCCCCTTAACTAAAATGAGTTTGACACCCCTGATTTAGAGTAACCATAAGCTGAGCAGCTGTGAGTTCATATGTCTGTTACGTGTGTTACACGTTTCTTTGCTTTGTTAGGGTGGTGCACTCACGGACGAGAAACTCATTCACCATGCCACTGATGCTCTCCTTCTGGGGGAAAGAAGAGAGCAAAAATGCTGTGATTGAAAACATGTCACGTCGCGGATACAAACTCAACACAGGTGCTGGAATCAAACTAACAGGTACGCTCGCAAACACACTCAACCATCTGATATCACTTGCTTCTGATGGATAACCTCTGTTAACAGCTATTAACATGAAATTAACTGGTTATACATATATATATATGTGTGTGTCTGTGTCTGTGGATCTCTGTGTACCGGCATCTGTTTGACTCCAGGTGGATATCAAAACTCATATAGTCAAGGTGCTTCTGCATCTCAATCCAAAAAAGGTTTGACCATCCCACTGACTGCAGAGGAGGTACTATTATTGTATTTTGTTAATGTAATGTATAAGGGTGTCGCATAACAAACATTGTGAAACTTAAATATGACTTTAGCCAGCTATTATAATAGCATTACTTTTTTTTCTTGCTCCTATGTTCTTTTCTTTCAGCTAAAGAACGCTTTTGATAACCTGTTTGAAGGGTTGATGGAGAGTAAAGATGGGGAGAAAGAAGCAGCTGAGGTTCGTATTTTCTATTATGGTCAGCAGTTTGTCCTTTTTATTTTGTACAACATCTTGTTTTATATTATTTTAATATGGTTTTTCACATGGAAATCAATGGGGCCCTTTACTTTATGCTTACTCTTTGTTTAACATATAAACTCATCGGGTTAATGTCTTAAGATTAACATGTAAAGTACTTTTGATTGTTTGAGTATTTATGTATATCACAGTGAATTTGAGCAAGCCCTTGTGGCTGAAGTCAATAACTGCTTGAGTTCTGCATTGTTGTTGTTGTTGTTGTTGTTGTTTTTACTGCAGTTTTGATAAAAGTTTTATATTTATTTTTCTCCTCTGAGGTGTCACCTCTCTGACAATACCTGTGTATTTAACGCTGCTTCATTGTGAACATGCAGCTGTATGTCTTTACAGTCTGTGGGTACACCTCTCCTGCTGCACCAGAAGCAGGCGCTGTCCTGGATGTGTGCTCGAGAAAACAAATCTGCTCTGCCACCGTTCTGGGAGAAGAGAGGCGAGCTGTACTATAACAGCCTCACTTGTTTCTCTGCCAAAGAAATACCAGACAGGGTTCGTGGGGGAATCCTGGCAGATGACATGGGACTGGTGAGTGACACAAATATGTTAATTGTAGCCAGTGTTGTAATATTATTACTACTATATATGTGGAGAACTTGAGTGTTTTTGTAGACAGCGATGTAAAGATATGCTGCGCCCAATCAATGGAGGAGGGCGAGATAAAACGGCACCTATCAGAGCTTCTATTTTCTGCATTAACAACAAAAATGGGATTTACACTTCTGCAATCTGAGCATACATCCACCCCTGTTTCTGTTTTTCAGGGTAAAACCCTTACAACAATCGCTCTGATCCTCACCAACTTTCACAAAGGAAAGCCGCTGCCTGTGGAGAAATGTGTAAGATTCTGAGTTCAATCAGTGCACTGTATGCGTCACCTGTGTTCAGAATTTACAATGTTTGTTTACATGTGTGCAGGAGGAGTGGTCTTCACCTACCAAAGCTAAAACTAAACCACAGATGGCCTCCAAACTTGACGGTACTCTCAGCTTTCAGTACATTCGCTGCTGCAGATTTACAGATGTTTTATTTTTCTGCATTTTTTTCTCAGTGTGAGAATATAATATGTATAAATAGGAGAGGTGGTGTGGCGTCTTTGTTTCAGGAGGCAGCGGTGCAGGTGATAGAGATGCAGCAGGTGGATCTCTACGGTCAGACCGGTAAGTGTGTTTTAAATTTTATTTTGCGGGCTCACCATATTGTCAGCAAAAAAAAAACCAACTCTCATTACTTGGTTTAATCTCAATTACCGAATTTCTTCATATGGATTATTTAGGTCTCTCTGACATAACCACATAATACGTTCCTGTCTGGATCAGTTCCCAGGTGGAGGTGATCTGTGTTGATACCCCAGATGTAGTGGAGATAGCAGATCAGCCAGAAAAAAGTAACTGATTATAATCACATCGCTTTTTATCCGATAAATATATTTTGTCTTATAATGCTATGTGTTTTTGTATTCTTCCCTGGATTTTGTGTCTTACACATTTTGACCTGACTTCTACACCTCCAGGTACGAGCAAAGGGAAGATGAAACCCACCAAGCGAAAGCCCAGTAAAGGTTCACGCCCAGTAAACTTTGTACTTGTGCACTCTGATATATGCATATGAATGTATGTGCAAGTTGAAGGCACCAGGTGGTGCAACTAAACAGGAACTGTTGTTGAAAAAAAAACAATCAATTGATGTATGTGGGATAACCAAAGTGCGTTGTTAAATTACCGTCCCCTATGCACTACATCATTTACCTGTACGCTCTGTGTGCAGACGCCCCGGTGTTTCTGGAGGATCTGGACTTTGCTGCAGCGCTGTGTGGCTCAACATCAGACACAGACTCGAAGAAGAAAATCGCCAAGAAGGCCGATCTCACACATAGTGAGCTATCACCGTATATAGTTTCTGATTTACATATTGTATATACTTGTATTGCTGGTATTTAGTGACTAAAAAGTTAAAGTATGTAGTAATGTTGGAGACGCACGTGTACCATTTTGGATGTGCAGGTGTGGAATCCTCCATCACTGAAAACACAGGCGACTCATCAGCTAGAACAACTCTCATCATCTGCCCGCTGTCCGTGATCAGCAACTGGCTGGTAGGAACACAGCCTGACACAACATAAAGCACGGAACTTTATTTCTACTCTGTCCTAAGTGACAAGTATACATGGTTGATTTGAAAGGGAAGCTTGCTCGCTGCTCCTGGTAAAAAAAACACACAAAAAAAAAAAAACTAAATGCTATACAGTGAACCCTCGCTATAACGCGGTTCACCTTTCACGGTCTCGCTGCTTCACGGATTTGCATCGTGCATTGTGTTCTGCATTCTGATTGGCTAAACAGTCTCTCCGCTTCTTCTCTACCTGTTTGTCAATAACGTTGCGGTTTAATATGTACACGTACGTAAAACAGCTTGCCAAATTAAAAATAATCGATGGTGGCATGTCGGTTTATAAGAATCTTTTTGCCCAGAAGAAAAAAGAGCGACAAAAACTACCGATAACTATGTTCTTCTCTCGAAAAACCACACCTGCACCGCCGGCTTTAGAAGAAAGAACCGCTGCAGAGCGGAGTCAGGATGCAGCGCTCAGTCAGAAGAGCAGTGAAATACACGAGTCACTATTTGTCCTACTGTACTTTGTATTTGTTTTCATAATCATTTTTCATTTCCTCCCGTTCTAATCCAATGACTCGGGTCGCAGTGGGGCGGTGCCGATCTCAGCAATTTGAAGCCTTCAGTTCGTATTGATGATTAAAATTATTATTTTACAGAACAGTAGTTATTTGTAAAAAAAAAACATTTATACAGTACTTTTATTTGTTAAACAAATGCTTGGGCCTGTAAAAAGGTTTTGTTCTTTGGTTTCAATGTATTATGGAGTATTTCATTGTATAATAAATTGTAAAAAAAAAAAAGGTTACTACTTCACGGATTTCACCTATCACGGTCTCTATTTGGAACGTAACCCCCGCGATAAACGAGGGTTCACTGTATTGAAAAACAAATGAAGAATTGACATATGCTATCTTTGTCAAATAAGGCTGCATTTTTGTGTACTATAGAAAAAACAAGCTCTTTTTTTTTTACATTTTCCATCACTTAAGTCGACGTGTGTCATCCTTTCTCTCCTGTCTTTTCCGTTTATGCTTGCAGGACCAGTTTGAGCAGCATGTGCATGCTAATGTGAAGCTAAACGTGTATCTGTATTACGGTGCAGAGCGCAACAGGAGCAAGAAGTTTCTGTCCTCTCAAGATGTGGTGATCACCACGTACAACGTCCTCTCTACCGACTTCGGGGTGAGTGGACACGGGTCACTTGTATATCAGCGGCTGCAAGGTGAACCAAGATCATAACACAGAAACGATACCAACTAATAGTGCACTGTGTGCATCGGTTTATTTTATTATTAATACAATGGCAAATGAAATCATGCTCTCAAATTGAGCGTGCATGCTCTTGACTTATGGCAGTGATACCAATGTTTCCCTTTCAGAATAAGAGTCCCCTTCATGGGATCGACTGGCTGAGGGTCGTGCTGGATGAAGGACACATCATAAGAAACCCCAACGCACAGATGAGTAAGGCCGTGCTCGACCTGAAAGCTCAGAGGCGTTGGATTCTTTCAGGTATACCAGCACCTTGATGGACACACACACACACACACATACACATATAATACCCAATGAGGTGTCAGTGTTAAATAGTCTTGAGTGTTTTTAAGAAAAAGCTGTCACAGCACCAGACCTTACATCCTGATTAAGTGTGTGTGTGTGCCTGCGCTCCGAATTCCCCGATCCCTGAAGGCACTCCCATCCAGAACAGTGTGAAGGACATGTGGATGCTGCTGGCCTTTCTGCGTCTGAAGCCCTTTGATGTGAAAGAGTGGTGGAACAGAGTGATCCAGAGACCTGTTACACAAGGAGACAGAACAGGCCTGCAGTGAGTGTTCAGACTTATGTTCACTTTTGTGCTGCTGCAATAATACTCCGGGGGGTGGGGGGGTATCACTGCTATAAGACAAGAGCATGCTGTCTCAATTTGGGAGCATGATTTCTTGTTTTCACAATCAATTATTATTAATATCCTCTCTCAAAAGTCTCCCCTCGGACTCTATTCCTTGACCCTATTGGAAAACTCCATGAGGTCAAGGAAAGATGAGAAGGGGAATTCATAGGAAAAGAGAAACGCCATGTTCAGACAACCCGACGTCATTTGCACTTGGGTACGAGAAGACGGATGTTAATGACGTGAGCTGGCCCGTGAAACGACAACTTTCAGAAGATGAACTACAAAATGCGCTTCTTAGACACTTTGTCCCGTGTGTATCACCATGCTGTTTCATGCAGGATCTATAATCATTGACGTCTTCACTAATAAAGTCATGAAGCACAATAATAGGCTCCAAATATATGAATAAACTTAAGTCAGCTCAGATCTGCTGTGTGCGCAGCTGATAATCATTTTATAAATATTATAAAATACCAATCTGCCTCCCCTACTACTCGCTATCGAATTAAAATTATCATCAAGGCCAGTCATTGCTCCTCAGAGGAAATATTAATATCTGGTCGGCCTATATATTGTGGTGTGTTGGGGTAGGCGATGGGGTTTTCCCAGAATGCTCGGAGTTCACGTGAGAAAGCACTCGTGAAAGCACTCCCAAGTGAGTTGGGCGAGATATAAAATCCCCCATTGCGTGTATTATTAAAGTAAGGCTGTGGAATAAAGTAAGGCTGTGGAATATTAATGTCAAGACTTAACCGTCATGCATAGCGAACTCTAATGAGTTGCTGTGTTCCCAACTCAGGGTTCACACAGCGATATCTCTGTTACCAGTTTAATTAATAATAGTGTCACTGTAAGAAAGAGGATTTGAGTTGTAATTGAGGAAGTTTGAATGCGAGTTAACAGGATTGAAATATAACTGTCAAAGTGAACGTCAAATATTAGCGTGGAAGAATAATATAATAGTTGATTTCACATTTTACCAATTGGCTAAAACGTGAAATCAAAATTTTGTGGAGTGATTCGTCAGATTGACTTTCTGTGTACAGAAACCTGCAAACCCTGGTGAAGTGCATCACCCTGAGGAGGACCAAGAGCAGCGAGGTGAATGGACGTCCCGTGGTGTCCCTGCCTGAGAAGACCGTGTCCGTGGAGCAGGTCGAGCTCAGCCAGCCAGAGAGGGAGGAGTATGAGCTGGCACGAGCAGAAGGAAGAAACATCATCGGCAGGTGTGTGGCTAAATATTATCTGAGGATGAGAGTAACTGTATGAGAATATGTGACGGGACAAACAGTATCTTTAATTATATGGCTGTTGATGGATGTTGTGTGTTCCCGTTGTTGAGTGTAATTGTGTGTTTTTGTAGATACGTGTCTGAAGGAACAGTCTTGAGGAATTATGCCGACGTGCTGGTCATCCTGATGAGGCTCCGACAGCACTGCTGCCACCCCGACCTGATGGCAAAGATGTCCTCAGATTTAGGTCAAACCCGGTGAAGGGATTCAGGAGTCGTTTGTCATTTTCAGGCCTTTTAGAGATTTAGAAAACCACAGATGTGATCAATAACTTTGGGTCATATATGTCTACATATATGCTTTACCTTCTTTTCTCCTCCTTCTGGCATGAAGGTGCTGCGGCAACGCCGGCGGAGCTGCGGGAGCGCCTGATCGAGAAGCTGCGGTTGGTTCTGGCCAGCGGCTCTGACGAGGAATGTTCTGTGTGTCTGGAGTCGGTCCAGCTGCCCGTCATCACGCACTGCGCCCACGTTTACTGCCGGCCCTGCATCGCCCAAGTCATCAGCACTGAGCAGGTAGGCATTTGGCTGCTTTTTCATTTTTTTTCTTTTTATTGGAATCTTAATCTTTCCCCTCTGCTTTGTGTGTTTGCACAGACCAGGGCACGCTGTCCGCAGTGTCGAAGCGAGATCAAGACCAGTGAACTGGTGGAGTTTCCGCAGGAGGAAATGGAAGAAGAGAAAAGTGAAAACTCGGAGAGGTGGAGGACGAGCTCGAAGGTGCACATACTGTAGCTGCAAAATATACTTGATGGTAAAACCTGCGTAGACGACTGGTAAAGCTGGACACGGTTTCTGTAAACCTCAAAAGGAAATGTGTTTGAGTTGGACTTCAGCAGGATGTTCAGGATCAGAATCGTTCACTTCATTTGGCCTTCAAACCATTTTAGCTCTCTCACCTTCAAACCCTTCTGGAACTCGATATATATTTCACTAAATATCGTTCACCGCATGTTTTAAGATGACGGAGATAAACGTTGACTTACGTGAGAGTTGTGTTGTTCTTGTTTTGTGTGCAGGTGCAGGCGCTGATGGGAAACCTGCTGAGGCTGCGATGTGAAGACAGAAGCATTAAATGTTTGGTGGTCTCTCAGTTTACTCGCTTCCTCACCATCCTGGAGACTCCACTCAGGTACCAGATACGTACTGACAGCAGAGTATTTTTTTTTTTTTTAGGTTTATTTACGTTTTCATAAATCAAATTAGGAGGTTTATTTAAGACAAGCGCTTGCAGAGAGAGTTTTCACTTCCGTGTCTCGAGGATGTTGTCGTCTTCGGGTTTAATGGCACAGAAGTAGAAATAGAACTGAAAGCTTTGTCTCACATTCCCCCTTTTGGGTCATAAGATCAAATCGCTTCTATGACCGAGGAGTTCATCCCCAAACTCTCCCAGCAAGAAACTTACTAAAATTGAAAACAAACAGTTCTTTGGATTTTTGTTAGTTTTATTCTCTATTTCATTTCATCACTCATTATTGTCCTCCTTCCCCGTCACCAGAGAACACGGTTTCAGTTTTGTGCGGCTGGACGGCACCATGAACCAAAAGAAGAGGACCCAAGTCATCCAGGAGTTTCAGAGCTCGGCAGCCGGCGGCCCCGCCATCATGCTTCTGTCACTCAAAGCTGGAGGGGTGGGGCTTAACTTGAGTGCCGCTTCTCACGTTTTTCTCATGGACCCTGTAAGTACATCTCCTGGTAGGAACCAGACGCACTCACACTAACGGACTAGCGGCTTACTTGGGGTATGAGGTCATTCTTTCTGAAGGGATTTTTTTTTTTGCATCAGGACAATTAGCAGGTTTGGCTCCGGCCTCGTACTTTTAATTTTTTCCTCTTTTTGTAATCGATTCTATAATTTGTAAACATGACACTCATGATGAATGCGTGACTGTTATTTCGGCCGTCATCTAATAACTAAATCTTTGTGTGTGTGTGTGTTAGGCGTGGAACCCAGCGACTGAGGAGCAGTGTATTGACCGCTGCCACCGTTTGGGCCAGAAGAGAAAAGTTGTTGTCACCAAGGTCAGAAACCTGCCACACTTTCACTCAATATGTATTTGTAGTTTTGTACAAGCAGTTCAATAATTACAGAGAGGTCCGTGACTGGATTTCGCTGGTGTGTATTTGTGCGTGTTGCCGCAGTTCATCGTGAAGGACTCGGTGGAGGAGAACATGGTGAAGATCCAGAGGCAGAAGCGGGACCTGGTGGAGAAAGCGTTCGGTTCCAAAACCGCCGAGAGGAAAACATCTCGCGTTGATGACGTCCGAGCCCTGATGGAGCTGTTTTAGATTTAGTTTAAGAACCTGGGATGACGACTGGGCAAAAATACTCACCTGTTATACCAGTTTATCAATAATAATCAACGAGTTATCAATAAGCAAAATTAAACAGTTGTGAAGACGTTCCAACTTGATGTTTTTTTCACTAACTGGATTGAAGAAAATCAGACGACTGATACTGTAACACGCGTAGCTACAGTATTTAAATCATAAAAACAGCTCTCGGAAGTTGTTTGTTTGTATAAAAACTAATGACGTGAAGGGGAAAAAAATAATCTTTTGGGTACTTGTGCCAAAATAATTTGCCTTTGGACCTTTTCCATGGACTCATCACAAGTAGTGAAAGCACAGGTGGAATTAATGATGACTCGGTTCAATTAAGTGTCCCAGGAAATGGTGTGCAGCCATCTGTGCTTTCTCTACTGTGACGAGTCAAAATGTCAGCTGTAAAAAAAATTTTAAAAAAAGAAGCTGTACTGACTGGTTGGGCAAAGAAAAATTATCATTTTGGTTTTCGTTTAAGCAAACAGTCCTTGTAAACTCAGTTTTGTCTGATTGAAGAGATTTAGAAACCAAGACATTTAGAGAAGTCATCTTAGAACTTCTTATGGTAAATTTTGACATTTAATAGAAAATAATAGTTGCAGCCCTACATCTGATCACTCGTATGGTGTAAAGATTTTCACAAGTTTTTTTTTTTTGTTTTTATTAGCTCTTTTCAGAGTGATGTACAATTAACAGTTGGGAAACAGAACCGATGCAGGTGCAAGAATTGACATCACTACAATTATAATCCACCTCCACACCTGTGCTACTTTGCAGACTTGTTCTTCAACCTCGCGCAGGAGTGCGTTTGGCGGACAGAGGGGCGTAATCATGAAGAGCTGGAGGAGATGGTTTTAAAGAGACTGGAGTGAAGTAACGAGGGTTATTGGCAACAGGAAAGAAGGGACACAACAATGGTACGTTTGTTGTTGTGCTACTAGCAGCAGTGACGATAAGTGAGGTTTTGTAAACAGTGTGGCAATAAGGCAGCTGGTTACGCTAGAGACGGGAAGTGACGACACCCGGGTCGTGGCACAAACACTGATGTGGGTCCGACGGGGACGTACATGCAGGTAGAAGATGGCGGCTGTCCGGGGCAGATCACTTGTGTTCAATCCCACAAAAACGACATTATAAAACTGACTGTCGACGTGACTTTAGGACGAAGGGTGGAAGCACTTCTATCACCGACCCACGTTTGAACCCGTACACGCCGTGCAAACGCAACGGGCCTCAAGGCCGCACTAGACATCACAAAGCAGGAGTCGCATGGAGCTGGTGAGTGTCGGGAGGCACAGACCGGGACGCTGATCCGTGCACTCTAACGAGGTGAACTCTGTCATTATTAAAGCGGGATCGTCTTAACCGGCTGAAAAAAGGACGGCGAGAGCGACGCGAGCCAGTCGCTGCGTATCTGCTTTCAAAAGTGGTTTCGACCGAGTGGCTTATTGCAGGCGGGATAGGAGCGGTGAACGCGCTTCCCCTCGAGTTGCAGAGATTCTCCGAAGGTTAGGAAGACTCGGGACCTCCGGTTCCATCAGATGCACGAGAACACTTAAAAAAAAAAAAAAAAAGGAAAAGTTTGGCATTTTGGAAAACAGCTTCACTTCTTTTGTTTTTAATGTCAAGAGTGTGGTGAGAAAATGATTGGTCTCTGTTACCCTTCGGTCAGTCAAGTTAGTCGTCTCCCTTCCCCATTTGTGACCCGATCACTTCGAGACATCACTTGGTGATTCAGTCACAAAACCTTCCGCAGGTAAACGGTTGATTTCCCTCTGCAATAAATTGCATCTCCAAAGATTTTTTTTTTTTTTACTATCTGACAAATGTTTACTCTTAGCACAGAATTATGAAATGTTTGCCCAGAATGAAGATAACATTTAAAATTCAGTATTTATGCCTCTTGGACAGAGACAAAAGGAGCCGAGAGGCTCGGTTAAAATACTGGAAATACTGGATTTGAATGAATGATTTGCTCCGGGCAAATACTTTAATATTCTGGGGAGATAATACATATCTGAGATCAATACAAATATCCCTGAAGAAGTTTCTTTTTTTTTTTTTCTTTAAGATTTCCATACACAGATCATTGTAACTAAATGAACCCAACGTACGTCGTGCTGAGGTCAGAAATGAGTCTGTATGCTAAGCCAAATTGGTCAGTGGCCTCACACCGTGTCCATCTTATCTAACGCTCGGCATGAAAGCGATATTTCCTAAAATGTCAAACTTTTCCTTTAAGAGGAAAAAAAAAAAAGAACGGTGGAGTGCATGGGAATTTTGTCAAAACGATACTCTTCACGCCGACAGGATGCAGAGAGTGAGAGTGAAAGTTTCCGAGGCGTTCCTCCAGTCCGAGAGGTGGTTCGTGCGAGCGGCCACGCAGAGCTTCAACTGCTGTCCGTGGACGCTCCCTCGGCCGCCCGCTACTTTAGGAAGGAGTCCAGCTTTCGCTCGATGTTTGCGAAAGAGTCGTCGCCCATGTAGTCGATCTGGCCCGCCTCCCAGCGCTGCTTCCTCTCCTCTGATGAAACCTTCTGGGGGGGAGGAGGAGGAGGAGGAGGAGGAGAGGACGCCAGCTGCTCGCTCACATTCTGGTAGAACGTACCCTGCGTGACGGACAGACAAGAGAATGAATGAATCATGAACTGAAACTGGAGCGATACTTTATAAGGACTGCTCTCTGGGATCAGCCGCGCTCGGCTTTTCCCTCAGCAGGGAATTGCCTCACGGGGGGGAATTTGTTCTTTTCTACCCTTGAGACACATTCAGTGCGCGCAGCAGGCATTTCATCATAACAGCCAAAGCACAAAGAGACAATTTAGCAATAGTCTCGTAGCGGATGAGAGTCAGGTATGTTTCTCAGACGACGTACGTCGTTTATCATAAAGTCACGAAAGTAGAACGTTTCCTGAAGTGAATGTGCTCTCGGTAAGTCAATCAAAACATAACGACGCTGCTGAATAGCAAATGAACTACAATTGAAAAAAAAAAAAAAAATCAATAAATTTCCTTGTAACGGTTTAATTGCTGAACACGTTTCCTAATTTTTTCGCATTCGTCTCTTTTTGTGCCACGAGTGTCTCCAAACTTATATCAAATAAGACTTCATTAATCCCACAGAAAGCAAATCGAGTCTCAACCGGTTGCGATGTCACAATATCACGAACACGTCCGAAACTTGTGTTCAGAAGAAGCTTTCATCCTTCAGCAGCTGGATGTGAAAACGGCCTTCGGCCAATCTATCAATATCTGAATCTTTTACTCTCCGATATCGGGCTGAAAAATCTGGCATCCGTCAGGCTGTACTAAAAGTTTTAAATTACTGAGAAAAAGAAAAAAATTCCTTCAGCCTGAGTCAGTCATTTCCTGTACAAACATGTGTGACACTGCTTCAGGCTGTTGGGCAAAGCTACAGGTTTTGTCATCCATCCTTTTAGTGACTGAACTGTTTCTCTCCAGCGCCGTGACAGCAGGCTGCAGAGTAACTTCCTGCTACTCTACGAAGGGTTTGAAGGCTCGCCACGGTTCTCTGATGAAAGTAAGCTTTTCATTCAGCCGTGACGCCACAGAGAGAGAGAGAGAGGCGCCAAAAGCAGCAGCAACAAACGTGACTTTTGGCAACGGATCAATGCTGAGGAATGTGGAACCAATCGAGTTTTACTTGCTGCCGTGCCGACTAAAAAGCAGCCAGCATCTTAATAAGACGCTTAGGAGCTAATTTACTTTGTGGCTCTTTTTATACTCACTAACTTCACAAATCGTGATGGAATTACACCCCCACCCCCCAAAAAACAAAAAAAACAAAAACAAAAAAAAAGATTTGCCAGAGAAAGGGAGATATCTCAGGCGGCAATTAAGAGGTTTCGACACAGTTAGGACGTGACGATTACGCAACGTGCCGCGACAGATAAACACGCAATTTCACAGCATCCCTCAATGTTTCATCACGTGAACACCCACCACGGCATGGCCGCACCTCGAACCCAGCACTCCTCTTTAACACACACACATCACACATTCTGAACGCCGCGACCGTTTACATACGTCACCGCTCGCCTCCACGAAGCCGCTGTTGAAGGGCGTGTCCCCGTACGCCCTCTGCAGTAACGGCAGCACGGACTTGGCGTACAGCTGCCACCACATGTGCAGGTAGTCGGGGTGCAGCTGGCACTGGTCAGGCGAGTGACCTCTGACCTCGCCCCTCGCAGCGTCGTAGGAGTAGTTCCAAGGCTTCACCTTGCCCAAGAAGTGCACCACCTTCGCGTCGCGGCCGTACCTGCACCAACAAGTGGAAGACAGGAGATCACGTTGATGTTGCGGGCGACGTTACGCACCGGTGATGCTGTGATGTCGGTCATAATAACGCTGCAACGCACAAGCTACAATTTGCAGCAGCTTTTGTGTCAGGTTTGAGGAGTTTAGTCAAAATAAAACTCTCCATCACTTGATTTTATCCAGTAAAGTCACTGCTACATATTCCAGTGGAAAAAGAAACTGGAGCGGTCCAGTTGTGTTCAGCCAGACGACCAAAACCAAATTGATTGCACCTAAAATGTCTGTAATTAGCCTTCATTGCGCACGTAAACTGTGACAGAGTGACAGGAAAAAAAAAAAACGAGTCAAAAATCAACCAGGAAGTTGTTCTGTAAATTGACATTTTTGGTACTAATTATTTCTGTCTGCATCTTTTTTCTCTTTCAGATAAGTTTGGCCAACCTGAGGGTTGATGCTCTCCCTACTTGGGGTTTCTTGTCCCATCTGAGGTACAAAGATATTATTCATGAAACAAGTAGAGGCTAAAATGACCTAAAAAAATAACCAATAATAACAATGTGTTCCTTTGTTTTAATCTAATTTTACTTTAGTACGTATTGAACCAAACTCTTTAAAAGGACTGCAGATTTAAACAAAACAACTTTGGCAGAATATGTCTTCTGTTTGTCCCAAGTTTCAGCAGCTTCTTGTGATTCAACACCCACACCCAATCTCTCTCTCTCTCACACACACACACACACACACACACACACACACACACACACACACACACACACACAACTGACCTTAGATGACCATCTTTATGGCTCTTAAGCCACAAACACGACAATTTAACTGGGAAAGCTACAGAAACAGCTGAATGTGAATACATGAAGAAAGCCTGCACACACTGCTTGTGTGTGTGTGTGTGTGTGTGTGTGTGTGTACTGACTGTTTGAAAGCAGGCAGGTAGGAGTAGATGGCGATACTGCTGAGGTTGTAGATAAAGGGGAGGTGTTTGGAAATATCTGCTGTCGCCCAGGTGTTAAAGAAACTGTTGAGAACCCCCTGATCTCCACCTGTGGACACAGACAGACAGAATACACTCAGGATAATAATTTTACACGAAACACTTTCTGGTTATAGCAGAGCAAAATGAGATCTTCTGATCTGGCATGTTAAAAAAAAAAAATATATATATATATATATATATATATATATATATAATAAAATCCACATCCAGGATAGTAACAGTCATGCGAGAATGATTCTGATTTTCCTGTGCGTAACGGAGGACCGGTGACATGACAAGTATATTCAGAGCATCTATTTTTGTGGCTTTCTTAACAGGATTGGTATTCCTTAATTCCAAGAACATTTACCTAATCTGACCTCTCGCTCTCTGTCGTAAACCAGTCGCACGAGGCGAGACGACATACGTGAATGGTGAATACCACGAACACATTCGGTACATTGCCGCAGGCCGTGTCCTCTCTGAGACGTCAACAAGCCTTTTCAGCTTCTATTTTTACACGTCAGAGAGAGGATGCTGCGTACAGCGAGCGACAGCGCAGCAAATACAAAAGTATGCGACACGGTGTTGAGCAGCGGTCAAAGGGCGGGAGGGACCGCCATTCATTTAGATCCTCGCAAAACTTCAGACTTTTATTCTCAATGCGACATAGTCAAATACTCTTCAGCCAATCTTCCTGCACCGTTTGAGAGTCGAGTTGTAGTTCGTGTTCCTGGAACTTTTTTGGAGGCAAGATAAGCTTTAGTTCTTGTCACGTTCACACAACATGAAGACCACCAACCAAGCGGCACATAAATGCTGGCTTCATCTTACGCCCGTTGGAAAGCAGTGCCAAAGCTGCATTATTGAGATCACAACATACACCTACAGAGCACATAGCATTAAACAGTGTTTTTATATCTGGTACTCTCACCATCAAAGCTGCCATTTTCACCACAGAACGTGAGCAGCTTGTCGTGCGTCTCATTGGATGGTCTGAAGACAAACACCCCAGAGTTGAAACAGTCCGGCCAACCAGGATCCGGAGCTGCAGATAGCTCCTCCCTCTCAAACAGTTCATCTATATTGGACAGCACCTAAATACATACAAAACACAGCTGCTTACTTCCTCAGATGAATACCTTTTTACCTCAAACTTCTGCGGGGTTTTTTTTTTCATAAATGAATCTCACAGAAAACATGACTTTTTTTTTTCCATTAACACTGTGTGTGGGGTTTTTCTGCTGTTGTCGGGGTTTGTTTCTCACCAGTGTGTCCGCGTCCATGAACACACACTTGCTGTAGCGTGTGAGCGTCCAGCAGTGCAGTTTGGTGAACGTCACCCCGAGGTCCGGGCGCTTCATCAGGGCCAGATGAGCCGCATCGCCCGAGTCCATCACATCCACCACACACACCTCGTCGAAAATGGAGCGCAGTGCGTCTCTGCAACACGGACGACACGAGTTAGGTCAGTGTGTATGTTGGATTTACGGGAATTTGTGTTCTACCGACGGCTAAAGATACCTGCAAGGTTCTGCAACGTGAGGTCCTATAAGTGCAACCAACTTCCTGGTTGTGTTGTAGTTTCGTAACGACTGTCCGAGAACCATCGCTCCCTTGGCGTAGCTGTCAATTGTGGCCAACGTCACAAAAGCTTGGTCTGCTTGGAAAAACACAAACACACTCTTTATCCATATGACAGGCATGTTATCATGTCTCTATTGTCTTAAACCCCAACCCCAAAAAAACCAAACTATTTTTTTATCTGCTTCTCAAAGTCTCTACATTAGCTTTAGATTCGTTAAACCCTCATGATCCTGTATCAGTGCCAGTATGACCAATTCATCTATAGCAGGGGTGTCAAACATACAGCTCCGGCCCGCCAGGGGGTCCAGCTCGGCCCGCCGGATGACTTTGCCAAGTGTGAAAATTACAGAAAGACATACATTGCATTTCTATGAGAATATGGAGGTTTATGAGTACAAATGTTTTGTAATTGTTTTTTTTAAATCGATCCAGTAATTGCTTCAGAAACAGCGTAAATGCGACGTCTGCTCCGGAGGAAGAAGCTGCTGCTCCCTTTGTGACCCGTTAAATCTGCAGAGGAGAGCCCAGGCAGATAAACAGTGGGCTGATGTCTGAGTTTTTGCTCTTTATGTTTCTAGTTTATTGTAGAAAGACCTTTAAAATAGGGTTTATCATCCAAAAACCTTCACCAATGATTTAAACATAGAGAAATGTTGTCGTTATGTATGCGTTATTATGCTATGGTTTTACTGGTCTGGCCCACTTGAGATGAAAGTGGGCAGTATGTGGCCCCTTAACTAAAGTGAGTTTGACACCCCTGATCTATAGGCTTCCTGTGTGAAGTTCAGCGTCTGGTGAGTCTCAGTGTACACGAACAACAGCAAAGAGGGGTAGGGGGGGGGGCATTATGTGTTGTCGCTGCTAGAGTGAAAGCAGGCCTGGAGCCAGCAAACAGAGCTCATCAAGCTGAATGCTTGAGTTGTCGGGTCGGTGGGGGAGGCTTTTGGGAAACCTGATCTGCGTGCCGTGTTGTACGGTTGCTAAGGTCTGATTGAAGGAACTATAAACTGACTATCAAAAGGCCAGGGTGAAAGTGGAACGCCTGAACCGCCTTCAAGGCAGCACAGGAAGCATGCGCTGCGTTCCCACAGTGTTATCTGTGGCGACATAATGTCGTGTGATCCACATACCTCTGGGGAGGAGAAATATTAATGAGTGATATACTTTTGATAAAGCAGTTTAAATTTGAGTTTGTAGCTGGAATAAATGTCAAATATTTAAGACTATAATTTCATAACAATAAAGTTGTGTGCATGCAGTTATATGCGATGCTCGTAATTATGGTGCTGTTGTCAACCACGTTAACAGTTGTACACTATAAAAAGGTGAGAGACTAGAGGCCCTTTCTTGTATTTACATTTTTTTTTTTTTTTTTTTTAAAAAGGCCACACACTGTGGCGCACGTTCACACTGAGAAACAACCGTCAAGTTAATCAAAACCCACGATATTAAAAGAGGAAGTTGATCCTTTAAAAATAAAAGCATGAACTGAAAGGTTTAAACTGGAAATGGTCGACTCCACGTTCCAACAGTCCAAACGTCCCGTTCTTCTTTTCCACAACTAAGGCAGTCACACACAAACAACGTAATTACACGTGTTCACAAGACCGTGAAAAGCAGGTCGTTTCTTTACACGTGGGCTGAACGAACCCTTTAAAAGGGGTCTAAAGGCAGAAATAAGCTCTGCTGCTCTCTCAGCTTCTTCCGCTGTCCTGTGCATTGTTTGTATTTGTATTTCTCAAACAGTAAAAGTACACAAATGTATTGGTCATAACTCCTTAAAAAGCCACTTGGCGTAATCCCGTCTGGAGCTGCAAAGATTTGTTGTTTGACTAGGAGCTCGGCTTCAAATTAAACTTAAGCTAATATGATGCCAAAATAATTGATTAAATCAGTTTTTGTTTTTTTTTAACAAATTTGACAGAATTGCTCATTTCTGCATCTCAAATCTGAGGATTTGATGCGTTTTTCTTTATTGCATACAATAATGAAGCGAATGTGTTTGGGTTTTGGATGTTTGAAACAAAACATTTGATGAGTAAGTAGTTTTATCATGCAGGACATTTAACACAATTTTTTTTTTTAGTAGCCTGTCAACATTTACCTATAAATAACCAACATAATAAATGAAAGTTAATTGTTTGACGCATTCCTAATTGTTTGTATTTCTTTTAAACTGTTAATTGGTCATAACGTCTCATTATCACTCATCTTTGGCCTCAAAAATCAAGCACAGATTGCAATACATCAGCATTAAAAGAGTAAAAGTGCAACATCAGAACAAAATGCCATAAAAACATGGCATTAAAGAAAACTACTGTCTCAACGAAATCCTGTCTAAATATTCTCCTTTGCCATTTTTAAACACTGCACACCAATTTGACTTTGAAATTTGGGACCGGAAGTGCTGCTTTTGACCGTCGGCAGCTTCCCTTTTGGTCCAAAACCGCTGCAGCCGCTCATCAAATCAAACCTGAACCCTTCAAACGAACACAGCAGCGCCCGCACTAACAATTTGATCTGTTCGCCTCATGTCTGTCCACACGAGCAGCAGTGAGCAGTGAGTGTTGCAGCAGCAGGTGTTTTCTGCAGCCTTATTTCCGGAGGACAGTGCAGTTCGCGCAGCCCCGGTCCGGTCCGGTGCGGTCGGGGATGGCCGTGTTCCGGTGTCAGTGTGGCGGCCGCGAGAGTCGGCGCGGCCCCGGTGTGTTCTTACCCGACATGGTGCGCTGAGGAGAGTCCACCCGAGGGTCTGGGGTCGTGATGGAGCGGAGGGAGGGTTTGCTCTGCGAATGGCAGAGGCGCAGCAGCTGGGAGCAGTCCAACACAGGAATTAAGCCCCACATTTTCCGGGTCACGTGACAGGTGACACGCCCCCTGCGTTTGTGCCTGTAAGTATTGATGAAATCACAAACAAATTAGGCAACACTTCTCGGGTTTATCTTATTGAAAGGAAATTGAAACTGCTGAAAGTAGTCTTACAAAAATGTAGTAAAAAAAAAAAAATCATGCAATCAAATATTTAGGGATACAATCGGCCTTATAAAATTAATAGTGAAATTGTAAAGATAGAAATCATTTTCATAATAAGGTCACCCTGACATTCACCGCATGTTCACTTACGTCGGATTATTATCTGTTTTTGCTTTGAAAGAGGCTGAAGCGCCATTTTGGTCAGAAATGACCTTCACTACACTGATCTACTTTTCAAACAAAACCAGGAGATCCTCTGTACTGCGTCAGCTGAGCAGCTCAGCGTCGGCACTGCCTCAGAGTGGTCGTGTGTCCACATTACAGCTGAATAAGGCTCAACCACAACACAGGAGGGGATCAGGATGGACTCAGAGGAATCTTCCATTCAGCTACTTCTACAAATCCAACAAGTAGGTTTCAGATTTTTGTCTGTTTTAATACAATACTGTGCGTTCGTTTAAATGAATATAAGCCACCTCTTGATTTGCTGCATTGACATGTGGATTTTGTGCCTTCTATAACTAATAAATATCATTTTCTCTGGATACAAGAGACAACAATGGGAAAATATTTGTGGGAAAATATTATTTAACAGTAGCATAAGCAGAGAAAAATTCTTAAGTCAGCAAATTGACTTGTTATTGTCAATTACATAACGAAATCCAGCAAACGTTTTCTAACATTGGTCAATATGTCGACTGGCCAAGAGACAGTAGGACCACACTGGCTGGTGAACCCGGGTATTTGAGCGGAGGAGTCTAGATTAGTTGGTTGCCTGCAGGTGTGCAGCAGTGGATTATGAGGTCATCAGGAGCAGGTGAGAGACAGACAGCCAGACAAACACAAGAATAAGAGTAAAAAAAAAAAAAGACACACTGGGAGACACCTGAGGTTAGCTGCTATCATGGCAGTTTTGTGTCTCTTTCTGGGGTATTTTGCAGAAGACCTAAGACCCCATGACCCTTTGGCCCCTGAGGCTTGTTCCTATAGGGCCCACATTGTATAACCATCTATGTTTTCCTTCAGCACTTCATTTGATCATTGATTATCTACATTTTTATGTTTCGACTATTGGAAATGATTTAAGCTCAGGTGAAAACCAACCTATGTAACAGAAGTGTGATGACTTCCTGAGGCCTTTAGCTGTAAGGAGGTAGCAGAAATAGTCACAGCAACAGAAGTAAGAAAAACATGTCGTACATTTTTAAGCTTTATGCCGCAGAAAATGCAAGGATTTTTCAATTTTGTGTGTAGTGGAAACCGGCATCATTAAAATCCTGTGTGCTTTTGTGTTTACTGTGTCTGTGTGCATGGTTTTCACTCTATCCACCTTCTTGCGTATGTGCTCTTATTTGCAGCGAATAATGCAGGAGACTTATGAGAAACTCTTTGGCCAGCTGTCACATGTTTACACCAACAATTGATCCTGGCTGCAAAACTGCAGCTCGTTCATCAGCAGCTGAAGGTAGAGCGCCCGCCTGAGACCGGCGATTAGGAGGAGAAAGTAACCGGAGAGCACCTCGGACTCACGGAGTGAAACTGGGCTGATCAGATGTCCGAGGAAGAAAAGACCTGTGGGAGAGACGGAAAGATGGAGTCCTTGGTCTGCGTAGATTCTTGACTTTTTTGTGAACAGGTATAAAAATGTCTTTAGTATGTTTATCTGAGGCAAGAAGGAAACATTTTGTGTAGACATGTGTCTTGGTTCTGGCTGATTATGACAGAGTATGTGTTTTTGAGCAGAGGCGGAGGCTGACAGGTAAACACCGAGAACCGAAGTGGAGACGAGGAAAAGGAAAGGGAAAAGACAGAAGAAAAAGGGTTAATACAAAAAGAGAGATGTGAAAAGGAGGGTTGCTAAGGATAATAAGAAAGAAAGGGGTCCAAAACTAGTCCTCAGCAAGCTTTTCTTCTCTGGATTGTTCTGCTCTGAACTCTAAGCCCGTCACCCTGCCTGGAACTCAATGTAAGCGCCTTACTTTCGTTTCTTTCTCACAATGTGGTTGTACTGCTGTTGATAAACACAGGTGAATTTTGCTTCACAATGCACAATTACCTAATATGAGTGCCGAGCAATTTTACCTTGAAGTTTCCTGACCCACACAAACAGGTCAGATGTCAGAAATGAAGTATCAATCTTAAGATTTAAGAATGAAATAAATAAAAAAAATAAAAAAAAAAAAACATGAATTGGCCAGTAAAGTTGGAATGAAGAATAAGCGCTACTGTGTTGTTGTGATGCGGGGGAGTTTAATCTAAGTGATGCACTTGGCTTTATGCCTCAGGTTACAGGGGCATTGTGTGGCACTGAGGCAAACAGAGCCTCATGTTTTAAACATGTCTGACAGAAATGCAAAATGTGAGCATGGTCCCTCTAAAAAAGAAGAACAATTCTTTAAACTTTTGTAATGCAAATTATCCTGTCACTTGTGGCTCCTTTTTGGCAAATGTTAAATGGCCTTTGTTTAACTGTTTGTCGGAAATTTCTCCAGTGACCTGAGCATCTTTTATAAGAGTTAAATGAAATAAGATTAAAGCAAAGCCTGGGAGTTAGGATGATTAGCTAAGTATAGCAACTGTCCAAAAGCAACAAGATATGCCTTGTAGCATCTTTAGTTTAATGGTTGCACAATCCAAAGTATATTAAAAAAACAAAAAACAATATGTGGTTTTAAAAGAAGTAATGTGCTGAATGATTTTTCAGCCGGGATCAACTGCCAGACAAGTGCAGACTGTGGAAGGACAGAGTTTCCCCCTTCTTCCAGTCTGCATGCCATGCTAAGCTAACCATCTCGTTACTGCAGTTCCTTTCTCTGGGTCAGCCTGGGAGGTTCAACTCAGGGCAAAAATGCTCCATGATCGTGAAAAAATTCACAAGGCTGACATATATGTATGGATCTGATGGATGGATCTGATGGATGGATCTGACACGCATGCATTTATTGTTTGACTGTCACTTCGTCCCCGTTATCTGTTTTCCACACTGCATTTATTTTATACTCACTTTAATCATTTATACTTTAACTTTATATGCTCTCTCTGTTCCTGGATGCATTGTAATTCAGACATTTGCCTTGACTGCGAATACATCGCAGAGAAAAACAGACGAAGCTCTTCTGTAGACGATAAGATGATGACACAGCTGAGGTGTTAAATGTTAACCATCAGGCAACGCCTGTCTCAGAGTGCAGGTGGGTCAAAGTTTCACTGTGCCTCCACTGAGTGACTCCTCCTAGGAGAGATAATCAGCTCTTCAGCCTCTCCAGGATCCAGCTTCCTCTCTGCTCCGGTCTGAAGCCTCGCAAAGCCGTGGAAGAGTCGACTCCTGTAGCCAGGGATCTGCACCGAGAGGCTCACGACGGGAAACACAGGCTCTTATGAAGGTACTTGTCTCTATCTTGATCTCACTTTGTCTTTTATTGTACTTTCCTCAAGCAAATAACCAACAGGAGGTTTTACTTTACAATGCTAAAGCTCACTGGTTAATTATGACTCTCTGAGGTGTTTAAATGTACCTCTATGAGTGTGTGAATATGGGAGCAGTTTGTGCAGAATAAAGAGTTGTTAGTGCATGGGAAACTTGGGCAAATTCCAGTGAATAACTAATCACTTCCTAATTGTTCATCTGCCTTGGTCTCATTTATGTGTTGACTGAAATGTGTTGACTAAAGTCTCCACATCTGCAGTAAATTTGTGTTTACAGCATTAAAATGAAACCTGCTCCTCTGTTAATTCGACATTCTGATCTCGCTTTGTGTACATCATCGAAAACTGTGCTTATGTGCGCTTGTGTGGATTTTTCAGGTACACTAAGCAGAAGCTATGATGGCGAATCACATCACACAGATTTCCCGAGACGACCTGGAAGATCTCAGAGAGGCCTTTGATAAAATCGGTCAGTATCTCACTCACACACACACACACACACACACACACACACTCGCACTCGTTCACCTGACCTGACCCTACAATTGTATTGATGGGATTTTGGACCAAAGTGCTTTACTGCCAACCATAAAGCAGGACTCTTACATAAGGGATTTTTGTTGCCAGGGTTGGTGAGTGTATGTGCTCTGTGTGTGAGGTATTGTCACATGTAATTATAAAAGGTTGCCAGATTTGATCAGGTAAATGAAAAAGTGCATAATTACAAAATAATAACCTTCCTGTTGACGTATGCAATACAAATACAAGGCAGAAAAAGATTAACAGGTTCAGGAGAGGAAATTTTGATTAGATTTTGTTCAATTTAAAATTATGAGTATCACTGTTTTCTGGTCTCAGTTCATGTAGCGTACAGTAAATAAACTGGCAGGGATCAGTTAATTATCCTGGAAAGGAGAAAGTAATCTGTTGCTAATTATAGGAAAGCTTGGTACAGTGCCACACTTTTAATTCTGTTCACCCAACCTGAAGGTCTGGACCACCCACAATATTTGATGGTGGCTCCAGGAAGCTGATAAGGTCATTGTAAAACCGAAGTATGTAAATATAGTGGAATTTGTTTGAGATCTTTAGTCATTGCGGTAAAGTAAACATAATAATTGGCCCGAGGACGGTAACAGAATAAAAAATGACAAAGTTTATTTGGAGATTCATCACATCATGAGCACCAAAGATTTAAGTGTGATATCTTTGTTTGATGGTGTCAGCATATAGTTTGTAAGTTATCAGTCAGCTGAGAGATTTTATGACATGTTGTCCTGGTGAGAAGAGATAATGAAAGCCAGCGTTTACTGAACATTTGAACATGTCGTATAATATGTAAGTGCTGATAAAACATCACCACTCATGTGTGAGGATTCTAACACATGCTAATTAGCACAAAGTACAGCTCATTGGAATGTAATTAGGTTTGTAGGTATATGGTCATTAATAAGATAGTATTAGACAAATTTATATTTTGATCTGATAATACCACAAGATGACAAGTCACTGTATCATCACAGTTCACAAAGATGGTGAATGTCTGCATCAAATGGATTGTAATTCATCTAGTTGATATCTTGACATTTCACGTTTACATCCTGAATGTCAAATTGGTGGTGGTACTAAAGTTCAATTTAGAGAATCTCTAATGTCATTTGAATTTATACTCTGAGGAGCATGAGCATCTGTACAAAATTTGTCGGCGCTCCATCCAACAGTTCTGGTGAAACACGACACACTGACGTGGAAAAGAAATCCCTCAAATGAGACAAAAATCACTGACAAGTAACGTCCACATTTGGGCAATAACGTGTGACGAGGTGGCTTCATTTCAGAGGGTCACAAACTAAAAACCCTGGAAACCACTGAGAGTCTCAGTGCAGTCAGCCAAACATGCAAAAATCTGAACTGTATCCAATAGCAAGAATACAATTTCACATTTACAATGGATAGTGAATGATAGTATTTATTTTAGTGTTAAAGGATCAGTTCATTAAACAAATTGTCGCTGGAAATTAAATTCTACCTATAAACTTAAACACAGTGTTTGTCTCCAAACCAAGTCAATTTGAAAATCATTAGGAAATTACAAACCTGTCATTAAAGACCTTTGTTTGTCCTTCCATTTATCATGTGTCAGCTATACTGTATTTGCCAGTAAGTGTTAGGGTAATTAATTTCAGACTAATATTTGTGAAACAAATTGATTTACTATGTGTGTGTTCCCTTGTGTGTCCAGATATTGATAAGAGCGGCTTCGTGAGTGACTTTGAGCTTCAGGAGCTTTTCAGACAGGCCAGCTTCTCCCTGCCGGGGTACAAAGTGCGAGAGATCATTGAGACCTTCATCGCCGGGGACACAAACAAAGATGAGAAGATCAGCTTTGAGGAGTTTGTTTCTGTAAGTTATAATACAGATTATGAGTTGAAATAAATTATCTCACCTATCCGACCACACATGAAGAAACACTTTCTGTTTGTGGTCAGATCTATCAAGAGCTGAAGAGTAAGAAGTTCAGTGAGACGTTCAAGAAAACCATCACGAGGAGGGATGGGATCTGTTCCTTTGGAGGGTTGTCGAGAATCTCCAGCGAGGGAACACAGCACTCCTATTCTGGTATGAGACAGAATGCATTGTGTGCTTGCTTTTATATCCCAGTGGGAAAATTCACCTGAGTGCATACTAACCTGTGGGGACAGAAATTGAGTTCCGCACAGGTAGATTTAGATTTTTGAGGATTGAGACTTGGGTAAGAGGCCAAGAAATGCATTTTGCCAATATGTTTTCCAAGCAGATAGTGAAATGTGTGTGTGTGTGTGTGTGTGTGTGTGTGTGTGTGTGTGTGTGTGTGTGTGTGTGTGTGTGTGTGTGTGTGTGTGTGTGTGTGTGTGTGTGTGTGTGTGTGTGTGTGTGTGTGTGTGTGTGTGTGTGTGTGTGTGTGTGTGTGTGTGTGTGTGTGTTTAGATGAGGAGAAAGTGGCTTTTGTTAACTGGATCAACAAAGCTTTGGCGAAAGATCCAGACTGTGAACATCTGCTGCCCATGAACCCCGACGACCGCAGCCTCTTCACATCTGTCCTCGATGGCATCCTATTATGGTATTACACACACACACACACACACACACACACACACACACACACACACACACACACACACACACACACACACACACACACACACACACACACACACACACACACATATGCTCATGCACACGGTCATGCAAACACGCAAGCACGTGTGCATGAATGATCATTTTTATATCGCACAGGAGAAACTGCAACATTAGATACACTCAAATGGGACTTTTTTGATCGGTGAGATAAATGGGTTGAATAAATCTTTTAATATATTTAATTATTGACGGCTGCACAGCCTGTGCGATTCAATTGTTTTGTAGTTTAATAGTGGTTCACTCCTCCTACTAGCACACATGAATTTTAATGTGTCACTTCTTTTCACACAGGCGTATATCACAGAGGAAAGGTTACACGCGTCTGAAATCAGATCCAGCAGTTGCCTCCCTGATTCACTCGTGCCTGAACTCACTCAGTTTTTCACCCACTTAATCTCATTTTTCTCCTGCAGCAAAATGATCAACCTGTCTCAGCCTGACACGATTGATGAAAGAGTCATCAACACTAAGAAACTCACAACCTTCAGAATGAGAGTGAGTAGTAGACATCAGTGAGTGAGATGAGTAAATCCATAAAACTCATGTACAGCAAATACTAAGATCCCTACGCATCAATGGCAGAGTATGTTTGTCCTTTCAAGGGACTAGTTCCACATTTTGGAAATGATCAGTATTTGCTTTCCTGCTAAGACTCAGCTGAGAAGATCTTGACCTCTAATATCAACTGGTTAGCTTAGCTTATAGCATAAGAACTAGAAAGAGGGGAGGCAGCCTGACTCTATTCATGAAGCCTAAGTAACTAATTAAATAGAAAGTACTTTTTAAAATATAAATCATGATTTTATTTTGGTTTTGGTTTCGTATTTCACTGCTTTACATATTACCTGAGACAGTACGGCGAGAGTAAACTAGTATATATAATGCGACTGGTTGTCCTGTTGTGTTGGACTTTGCAAAAAGAGCTTGTAATATTAACTTTTTACTGCCTATTAATCTTTTTCATATCTGTTTTGTGACACTGTAATTGCCATCTCTGCAGAGAAGTAAAGTGAAAACATATTTCACCTTTGATTTGTTTATGATATTTATCTATCAAACCCATGATTCTTTTGCTTCAGCTAGTTCAGAGCGCTGCGTTTGATTTCTAATCATTTAGTTATTATTTTAAGGATTCAGGCTGCAGTCTTTGTTTTTGCCGAGCTGTTAAAACAACAGAAATGCTTAAATGGAAAGTTTCTGACTTTGATCGTAAATAAACTTGTTGATATGGATTAATGTGTGATTGCAGGAGAATCTGATTTTGGCCCTAAACTCCGCCTCAGCAATCGGCTGCACAGTGGTGAACATTGATGCCCATGATCTGATGGCTGGGAAACCCCATCTGGTTTTGGGACTGTTGTGGCAGATTATTAAGGTTGGACTTTTTGCTGATATTGAAATCAGCAGGAACGAAGGTCAGCACACCCACACGCACATGCACACTCCCACACACACGCAGACACACACAGATACACACACACACACACACACACACACACACACACACACACACACACACACACACACACACACACACACACACACACACACACACACACACACACACACAGTCACACACACACAAACAAACATTAATCCAGCGACATGTTTCAAAAATGAGTGTCATCATTTGTGAAAGGAGTCGTTTTGCTGAATCAACACAAGAGTAGAGCTTGTTTGGGAGCTTTGGACCATGTGACGTGGTCTTCATCAGAGCTCAGGAAATAGAAGACATTCATTAATCTGAGCACTTTTAGGACTGGAGCTTGAAAATAAGTTAGTTTGTCAACTGTTGCAGCAGAAGACTGATTTAACGACATCTTACTGTAAATATTTTTTTTCCATGAAGCATAATAAAAGTCAAGATGCAATGCTTTTTATTTTCACTTTCATCAAACAATACCGGCCATTTAATGGCTTCAATTCTAGTATATGTCTCCTCCCCTTTTTTTTTTTTTTACTGGAATAACTTGCAGGTTGCATTTGCATGTAGAAACAGTAGATGAATATGAGTGGGGAAAATAAACAGCATGAAGCCTCCACAATCACACGGGTGTCCACTTTCATGTTATTTTGGACAAATCTATATAATTTAGAGCCTGTTTAGAATGAACAGGTAAAATAAGGAGAGGAAAAAACTGAATTTCAAACAACTTCCACCACCCTGTTAAGTATTATTACTAACATTTCTTTTTTCACATGAGGGTATTTGCGAATCCATTTAAGTTTTAAGGAGATGATTCATTTCTTGAATAGTTTAAAAATCACAGTTTTTGAGAGCCCAAGTGGATGTCTGTAATCGGTTTGTTTGATCCAGCCATCTAACAAATTTTGTTTACAATTATTCATGTAAAGAAAATATCCCACATTAAATAAGAAACTGAAATTTTGCCATTCATGAATTATAACTTCATTGTTTATGAAAAAAACACATTCAACTGCATTTCTTTTAATGGACACTTTTATTGTGAAAAGAATTGGGCAGGATTTGCTCCTTCTTGCTTGCTTTAAGATTGAACTGTAATGGTTAAGATAAGATACAAATTAATAAATTGGTTCTGTGTATCTCCAGGTCTGATCAACCTTCTGACAGATGGAGAGACATTGGACCATCTCATGTCTCTCTCCCCTGAGGAGCTGCTGCTCCGCTGGGTCAACTATCATCTCTGCAACGCAGGAACGCAAACAATCAGCAACTTCAGTGAGGATATCAAGGTGCAATGTGGAACACACGCAGATACAGATAAATCAATATAAAGACATGACTGTAATTATGTCTTGTTTTGTCCCACTAAAGGACTCACAGGCCTACTTCTACCTGCTGCAGCAGATCGCTATCCAAGAAGAAAATGAATACGATATAACTGTCAAAATCGACATGAGTGGCCTCAGTGTGAGTCATTTTATTTTAATACAGTTTTTAGGTCACAGTGAGAAGCTAAGAAATGTCAAATTTGAAGGTGTAAATTTCTCTTTATATTATCGTTCTGCAGATGGAGTGCATGTAAACTAAATGAAGTAGTCTTCTTCTCTGATTCTGGCCTGATTATGTGTATGTACTGTTCATGTACATGTATTTTTGTGTGTATACGAAGGAGTGGGATTTGGAGCGAAGGGCTGAGCTGATGCTGCAGCAGGCGGCCCGACTGGACTGCAGGCAGTTTGTTTCTCCTCAAGACGTCACGTCTGGAAACAGTAAACTGAACTTGGCCTTTGTGGCCAATCTGTTCAACATGCATCCTGCTCTGCAGAGGGTTAACATCAACGACTTAACACACATAGAGGGTGAGCCATATCTGTCACTATGTTTCAGCAATATCATTACATGATTAGATTGCAGTGCTTCTCCTTTAACCACAAACACTGATATGTTTATATGGACATGTGCACACATTCCCCATGATGTCAACATAAAGGAAACAGATGCAGTGGTACACACCTTCAAACACTCATTTGCCAGGTCAAAACCCAATGTAGATTCCTGGCAAATGAGTGTTTGAAGGTGTGGCAGATGTTACGATTACATATTGCTGAAATCAGCTGTACATAAACAGCTGGTGGAATATTTGATAACATTTATGATGTCCTCGTGTCTGTCCAGGAGAGTCCAAAGAAGAGAAAACATTTCGCAACTGGATGAACTCACTGGGCGTCTCTCCATATGTCAACCATCTTTACTGGTATGTCTTCAGTTATTTATGAGTTTCATTGAACTTATCAGGAAAGTAGTTGGATACTTAACATTCCTACAGTTAGCTGTCTGCATGTGAAGGTTAGTGTAATTGGAAATGAGGGTAGTGGACAAACAATAATAAGACATTTGTTATCTGGGAAAAATGGAAATCAATTAGGAGACATCATTGCCCTCTTTTAATGCTCTACTAAAGACTTGTATTTACAAATTAGCCTGTTTAAGCTGTACCCTTCATTTTTATTGATTTAATTTTTTTATTATTATTTATAATGTATGTTTTACAAGCTCTTATCACTATTTTCATGATTTTTTTTTTTTTTTTTTTCTTTCTAAATTCGTTTTTAGCCATACAAAACTAGGTTATTATTTTTTCTTTTATTATTATTATTATTACTGAGGAGGGAGTTAGGTGTGTTGCTCAAGGTTTGGTCATACCCACCCAGCAACAGTTTGACTCCACACCTGGATAGGGAGCCCTAAGGAGCCCCTACAGTCCTGTAAGGTAATATTTAATGTGCACACAATATGATTGCTTTGTTCCCACAAGCTAATTATCTTGTGTGCACAAAATAACAACTACCACCTTATGGGACTTTAGGGGCTCTTTACCAAAGATTATTTTAGTTTGATTCAGTTTTACTTAATCAATCAATTATCTGCATTTCCTAAAGTGGGTGTAAAGTTATGTTTTTATGGCTTTTCCATACTACCCAGATTGGAAACACTTAATCCTTTTGTGGTTTATTTATGTATGTTGGCTCTAAATGTAAATACACTCCAAAATATAGCGTTATCAGTCTGTAAAATATTTATCAAATGTTAGCTTTTCCCATTAAAAAGTAAACTTCCTCCCAGGTTGCTAAAAGTTCAGATTCCAACAAGAGGACATGACGTTGATGTCATCGTGAATAATAGGGCACAAATATGCCCAAGTTATCCTAAGTTCACAAACTTGTCTGATGTTTTTGTTGTTAATATTTATTATCTGTGTCTTCATCCTTTTCAGGGGCCTGTGTGACGGCTTGGTGATTCTGCAGCTTTATGAAAAGGTCAATGTGCACGTGAACTGGAAAAGGGTCAACCAACCTCCCTACCATGTCCTGGGGGGCAATATGAAGAAGGTACATGCAAACCTTCAAAAGAACTTACAAGATTTAGGACAACGAAAAGCATGCTGGTTGGTTGGAAAATAAAAGCAACATAACCAAGCTTTTCTTTACATATTCTAGCTGGAGAACTGTAACTATGCAGTGGAGCTGGGCAGGAATGTGGCTCACTTCTCTCTGGTTGGGATTGGAGGAGAAAACATAAATGAAGGGAGTCCCATGCACACCCTGGCACTGCTCTGGCAGCTGATGAGGAGGTACATGCACCACTCAGACCTGTGGCACTTACTATAGCGTATGGAGAAGACAATGTTCATTTTCAGCTGCTCCTTGTACAGGTTCAGTTATCTAACCTGTTTTTATTTTTTACTTTCAGGTACACGATTCAAGTTTTGTCAGATTTGGGCAATGGAGAGAGAATTGGAGATCAGATCATCCTGAACTGGGTCAACACCATGCTGAGCCAGAAAGGAAAGGACACACAGATCAGCAGTTTCAAGGTGTGTGTATGTCACAACATTTGATGTATTTTATTAAACTCAGGGCTGTATGTGAGTTTAACCCTGTTTCTCTGTTCTCTGCAGGACAAACTGATCAGCACCAGTCTGCCAGTGATTGACCTGATCGACGCCATCGCTCCCGGCACTGTCAAGTGGGAGATGGTGAAGAGAGGAGAGAGAGGAGTGCTGAAGAAGGATGATAAAATCAATAATGCCAAGTAAAAACTTTTTTTTTTTTGTCCTCTTCCTACTTGTTTGTGTTTGTATTATTATTTGCTCACTCATTACCTGTCTTCCTGTTCCCCTCTCAGGTATTCTGTCTCATTGGCTCGTAAGATCGGAGCTCGTGTTTACGCTCTGCCGGATGATTTGGTGGAGGTGAATCCCAAGATGGTGCTGACGATGTTTGCCTGCCTCATGGGATATGGTTTGAAAAAGGCCAACCGCTAAAACACACATGAACAATCCTCGGAGGAAAAAAAACAGAGAAATACATTTCATGTCTTTTTTTTTTTCATCCCTTTCTTATTATTGTAAATCTTTGTTTGACTTTGCTGTGATCACCAGACAGAACAGGTCAATCTGTCATTCTCTGTTATTCTTTTGAAAACAGTAAGCCTTATCTAAAGCTGGAATCTTTTCTTATCAGTGAAGCCACTGCATTTCTCTAACTGTGATTCTACAGGACAAGCTCCTGATTGTTTTTTTTTTGCTTTATTGTGTAATATTATATTACTATTGTATTGACTTCTTCTGCAATATGAGCAGGAGATACAGCTGAAGGAAAAGCAGAATCATACACACAATTGTTCTTTCAGCAATACTTGAAGTCTGTAAATGTTGTGCATTGAATATTGTTATTTAATTATTGAAATAAAATCCATTAAATAAGCCAAACACCTTGTGCATGTGTGTTGTCTGTAGAAACAATTTCTTTAAGGACATTCAGAGGTTTAAAGAAGATAGATTACAACATATATTAGTTTATACGTACATAAACTGTTGCTGAAGATAACATCGTCAGAAACCTTTAATAAATGAGTTTCAGTGTCTTTAAAACAGACTGAGCAACTCTGAAAGCTCAAAGGAGAAAAGAACCCTGGAAGGAGAGAGGCAATTGAAAACACTCTTATTTAACAATATAGCTGCAAGGAAATTAAGCAAATATTTTCTATTCAAGTAGAAATATTGTTATTTTAAGTGTTTCAAAACTCTGTAAAGTGACTAAATGGGACAAACAATGTAGATTTTCTGTTCTTGAATGTCTGAGTCGGTCTGCAACGTAGTCTTATAATATTTTGAAAGACAAAACTCAAGTACAGTACAATATTTTAAAATAATATGCTGCATATGCTGCATTTTTAAATCAGTAATTTAGAACATCTTCACCAGGGGGAGCAATTTGCAGTTCGCGATTATTTTTTTGGGGTGTAATGATCCTCAGTGGCTGCCGTACCAAAACAAATGACGTCATTTTGGAGCGAAAGTTTTCGAAAGACTTGATAGGATGTACAGCACATGTAGACGTGTTCTATACGGGTTACAATTACCTGACAAATATTAAATGTAATGTCTTGAAGAAGTTGTTTAAACGGCGACACACCAAGCTGACGTAAAAAAATGGAAGGCCTGGAAATGTCTGCGATGATTCCGGCTCTTCAGGAGCTAGCTAGGTGAGTTACCGGCTAAATGCTGACTGATGTCGTTTGAACTTTTGAACAGTTTTTTTTTTTTTTTTTTTTTTTAGTGTGACAGCTACTTATTGGAGTTGATAAAAAAAAAAAAAAAAAAAAAAAACGTAACCGTGTTTTCAGTGCCAGCGCTGCTGAGTACGACCTGGTGGTGCAGAAACCTCGACAGATCCTCTGCCAGTTCATTGACAGGATACTGACGGATGTAGATGCCGGTAAGTATGTGGGCTCCACAATAACAGAAACACCTGACAGCACAGGGGTGAAGAAGAGCACATTTTTGGACACTGTTAAGAGTGTTTGTTGAACTAAGTTTGCCTGTGCTGTTATCTTTGTGTTGCAGTATTTTACAAGAAAAAAAGGGGGCAGCAGAAATGTACTTTCTTTTCTAACCGTCTTATCATTCTGTAACTTTTCAGTTTGATATTGCTGGAGGAGGTTTCTGATCCCCAGATTGTGAACCAGTTGGTTAAACCAATCACCTTTCTCTCGTTGCAGTTGCTCTAGGGCTAAATAAGAAGTCCAGCTCGGAGCCGGCCTGCGTGATGCTGCTAGACTTTGTCCAGCATATCGTCAAATCCTCGTCTCTGATGTTTGCCAACCCTGCCTGCCAGCCTGCCGAGTACCCAGACACCACACAGAGCTGTACTGGTAGGAGAGGCTTCTCAAAATGCTATGATATAACAAAACAAAAAAAAAGACAACTAAGTATGAGATCCCAATTTGATTATTTGTCTCCTTCCTTCCCTCTCTGTTGTCTTCTCTTCCTCTCTTGATTCCAGACTTCAGTAAGTGGGTGGCGGTGCGTTTGCTTCGCGTGGCAGCAGCTCCGGACTGTGACGTCATCCACGGAAGCGTCTCTGCTGTGTTGTGCTCTTTACTTCACACTCTGAGAGTCAGGGCGCCATTTATCTTCAGCCGCCTCACTCAGGAACTCATATTTGTAGCCCAGGAACTCAGCAACATCCTATACGCTCATATCACCACACTGGCCGGACAGCGACACGCTCTGGACATGCAGACGCAGAGCCGATGGCCAGTAACGCTCGAGTGCTTCAGTTTCTCCCCCGCGTGCGCCTCATTGTACCTCACCCCTTCGCCTCTCGTTCTCTCCTCGCCTGCTGCCTTGGAGTCGCTGGCTGCTGTGACGATTGGAATCATCGCTGACTCCCTGAGGGGAGTCGTCTCCTGTCATGCCCTGAGTGTCGCCTGGGAAACAGCTTGCTCCATCCTGGCCAACGGCAACACCAGGCTGAGGAGGGTCTCCATGGTGATGCTGAGAAAACTGGTGGAGCAGAGAGGGTTTCCTGAGATGCACGGCCACGAGTTCTTCACGGCCTATTTTCAGTTGCTGGAAACACACCCTGCCTGCACTGCTGCAGCAAACACTAATGAGAAACAACCTTACGAAGGAGAGCTGCTGAACCTGACTCGCTGTGTGTTTCAGTCATTTTATGTGTCTCACTTTGAGCCCATCTATCTCTCACAGATGTTTGAGTGTGTTTGTACTCTTGGAGGATCGGATTTCAAATTAGGGGCAGAAGTTACTGAATGTCTCTGCCTGCTGTTCAGCTTCTCGCTATCAGTTGCCCCGGTTTACGAGAGTGCTGTGTTGCTAAGGAGGCAGCGGGTCACCGAGGTCTGCAGGACACTGGCACGCACTGTTGGGACAGAAAATCAAGCTGAAGTATGATTCTGCTGTTTGTGTTTCTTTTGAAAATCTCTTTCCGCACCGTGTTCGTCACGTCTTTTTACTCGTGTCCTATCCAGAATATCTGTGGTTCTTGTGATTTTCAGCGTGCAGAAGGGTTTCTCCAAGCCGCGCTTACAGCTGAGACGGCTACTGTCATGCAGGAGTCAGGAGATGGAGAGACTGCTGCCAAGAAATCCTGCAAACCTGCCAAGAAATCAGTCAACAAAACAACAAAAACATTATCAGCGTGAGTCCCGACTCGATCTCTTATGCAGTGTTTTCTTTATAAATTCTGGTTCCACTGGAGAAGAGTGTTTATAGCTGTCGTGTTTTTCTCCCAGCTGTGTGGTACCGAGTGTTGTGATGACGAAGTTTGAACTAATCATTGCACAGTTGTTGGTAGAAAATGCTCATAAATCAGTGCAGCTGATTTCCTGTAAGATCTTAATGACGTGTCTCTGTGTCTGAAGTGAGGTGGACATGCGTGTTCGCAGTGACGTTTGGACCGTGTTGAACCGTCGTCTGGAGGAGCTGCTGACGCTTTTGAACTCGGACTCTGTTGAACCCGAGACCGCACAGACTCTGTTTGCTCTGCAGGGTCTGGCCCTCATCCTCCACCTGGCAGCCCTCAGCTCCTCTCCCATCAGGTAATACACACAAACAAAAATCATCTCACTTTTATCTTGTTTCCTGTATCATGGCTTTTTTGTATTTTTTTCATTTTGTTGGTCAATTCCCAAACTGTAAGAATCACTTTCTGTGCTGGTCTCTTTGTTCACAGCTTGTCTCCTCTCCTCTGGGTGCCCACGGAGACTCTGGGCAGGGTCCTGAAGAGCTGTCAGTCAGTGTTGGAAGGAGGCTCACAGCCTGTCTCAAACAAGAACTACTTTCAGTCTGCTACTCAGACCACTGTCAAGGTCCTCGATTCTGTAATCTACCTGACAAGTACGGGCATATACATGAAGATACACATCATACATGCTGCTATGATGGTTTATTTATTTATAGTACGCCACAATAAAAGCACATTTTCTGTCATATTCATTGATTTTGGAATTATTTATTTAATTTAGTCTGAAATTTCTGGTGGAAATAAAACCCAGAACACATCATTTTGACAACAGGATGTTAATCATCATGTATCTTTTTCACGTGTGTGTGTGTGTGTGTGTGTGTGTGTGTGTGTGTGTGTGTGTGTGTGTGTGTGTGTGTGTGTGTGTGTGTGTGTGTGTGTGTGTGTGTGTGTGTGTGTGTGTGTGTGTGTGTGTGTGTGTGTAGTGAGCGGCCACAGTGAGGACGGGCTCCAGCGGCGTGTGTGTGCTCTGCTGTCTCTCCCCTGGGTCTGTGAGAACAAGTCTGTCTCGGCCTACAAGACTTCTGGATTCCCCTCCGGGCTGCCATCTTTGGCTCAGAGACTCAGCTTCTCTTACTGTGAGTGTTCCTGTCACATCCCAACCCAGTCCGCATTTTAATCTTGTATCGGCATCTTTTTTTCTAAATCAGGACCTTCACATTTTAGATTTTTCCTGAAAAAATATAACGATAATAAATAAATAAGGCTCCAATGTGATCGGGAAAACTTTTGAATTGACGTCAAGCCATGTGTGTCTTTCCAGCGTCTGAGTTGCAGGCAGACTGTGTGTCACTGCTGGCCTTTCTGCGACGCGGTGTGTGTGAGACGTGGCGCGCGTGTGTGGTTTCTAAGGCGCTGCAGAGTCAAGATGAGGTGGTGAGAGCGGCAGCAGTCAGGGCTTTCCCCCTTCTCCTTCACCACCTGGGAAACAAACACCACAACCTCATCGGCACTACTCTGCTGTGTGTAAACTCACACATCCCACAAACCTGACCACTGAAATTATTTTTCTGTCTCTTCATTACGATTCAATGATGGTGCACGTTGGGTATTTTCAGTTCCAGGCTGGAGGACACTTCTGAACAGGTGAAGACTGAGCTTGCCAGGATCATCGGTCAGCTGAGCTGCATCCAATCAGAGCTCTCCAAGCTCGGTGACACCCACGCAGAGTCCGCCTGTCCTCCCAAAATCCTCTGCCTCCGCCGCAGCCTTGCAACAGAGCATGCTGGGAAAGAAATACCATCTCTCAGGGCATCTGTTGTCAGACCTTTTCTTCCACTGCTCAGGCCACAGGCTCCAAGTAGCCTTAAACACGGTACATTTACAACACACAGAAAGCAGAGAAGATATACATTTAATTCAATACTGTGACACTGCAGCCATTCTCCATGCAGAATAAATCAGTATCTCTGTTTCTCTGTCACAGCTTTCCTAGAAGCTGTACCTCACCTCTGCCAGCATGTGAATCTGATTGGTGGAGACACTGACTCCCGGGAAGTTCTTTGTGCTCTGATTGGTCTAATGGAGGATTCGGATCCTGCAGTCAGAATACACTTCAGCCAATCAGTGCGCTTCCTTCTGACAGAGACCATGACAAACTCAGAGCAGGGCTCTCTGAATGAGGTGAGTAGCTCCAGTGGTAAGACTTAAATTTCTCAGTCGCCCAGTGAGGTTAAATGTTACAGTTTCACTTGATTCGTGCACCTTTTTAGTTATGAATTGTTGTAAATACTTGCTTTCTCTGTAGTAATGGTGTGGTTGATGATGTCTGTGTTTTCTTTTCCCACTGCAGCTCCTCGTTGCACGTCTTCAGGAGGCATTGAACAACGCCAAGCTCAACAGAGATGACGACCTGCGCAACACGCTCATCGTCACCACAGGAGAGATCGGCAGGTATCAATGCCCTTTCTCTTACTGATATATGAACTTAAAAGAGAAGGAAGATTTTCTTTCTTATTTTGCATTTTGAGGATAAAGTGGAAATGTGGAGAATATAGTTGACATTTCAAGATTCAAAATTGCATTTGTTTTTTTTATCAACATTTCAACATTATTCTCAAGATAGTATTTAAACTTCACTAAATACATTTCAACTTTTTTATCAACATTTTTACTTTACTCTCAAAATACCAAAAAAAAAGTTATATCTTTTTAATGCCCGCACTAATACCGAGAGTTCAACTTGATTTTTAACATTTTAACTTCATCTTCTAATTTTTCTCGTCTTTAAATGACCCTAACACGCCGTCCTAATGTTTAAAGTCAACTCATTTGAGTTGTATGTTGCTTCTTTTGTATTCGTGATCCATAACGCTGTTCTAAATAGTCTGTGTCACAAACATTGTAGTGAGTGAATAGATGAGGCTTTTGGACAGCACTTCATAGCCCAGTTTTGAAGAGACTACTGGGAATAATTTAGTCCATCCCACTCCTCTCCTGTCAGAGCGTCTCAGGGTAGTTTGGTGTCGTTCTCTCTGCTGCGTCTGCTCCACTGCCTGCTGTCCAAGTCGTCCCCGGTGTCCGTTGCTGCTTACACTCAGATCAGAGAGCTGGCCACTGCCAAAGGCCTCAAACTGCAGACCCTCTTCAGTCAGTACAAGAACCCTATTTGCCAGGTATAATATCTTGTGCTGCCAATGTTGCTTTAAATAAACTGAACTACACATAAATTTCACTGTTTTTCTTAGAAATCAGTCTTTCATGTAGCCGTATTAGATCCTGTTCATTGTGGAAAACGTCTTAACGCTTTATTCCCCTTTTTCTTCTTATCTGTATTCAGTTCCTGGTGGAGTCGTTGCATTCACGGCATGCGTCGGCTCTGCGGAGCACGCCAGATCAGGGCAGCGAATCAGCCAATCAGAGAGAGCTGGCTCTGGACATCCTGGCTCAGATCGCACACGCTTTTGACTTCCCAGACCTCCACCGCTTCCTCACTGTATGTACAGTCACACATCACAACAACAGTGTGCAAATAGCAGACATGTGTGTTACATGTGAACGTACATTAAAGCTCTGTTACGTGATGCGTGTTTTGGTGATTTTCTGCCCGTTTACCTTTTCTTCCATGTTTGTATATGCAGCGGACCCTCCAGGTGCTGCTGCCCTACCTGGCAGCTAAGGCGACCTCCACAGCCTCCGCCCTCATCCGTACACTGGCTAATGAGCTGAAGGCAAACAGGAGAGAGATCCTGATCAACAACTTCAAGTACATCTTCAGCCATCTGGTCTGTTCCTGCACTAAGGAGGAGCTGGAGAGGGCCTTCCACTACCTACAGGTATCAATCACTTCACTCCAGTTTAAAGGTGCAGTCTGGAACTTTAGGCTCATTCAAACAGGAAACATCATATAGCATTTAGGGCGGCACGGTGGTGCAGTGGTTAGCACTGTCACCTCACAGCAAAAAAGGTTCTGGGTTCGAATCCGGTCCTGGGCCTTTCTGTGCGGAGTTTGCATGTTCTCCCTGTGCTTGCGTGGGTTCTCTCCGGGTTCTCCGGCTTCCTCCCATCATCCAAAAACATGCACCTCAGGTCAGGTTACCTGGCGCTGCGCTAGTGGCAGCCTGCTGCAGCAGCTCCCCCCTGAGAGCCCCCCTGCTGTAGCGAAGAAATTTCCCCTCGGGGATTAATAAAGTGTATAAAATCACAAATCAAATAAATCAAAAATCAAGTGTTTTCCTGGGAAGTTGTTGTTAATGTTGTTAATATGCAGTAAAAAAAAAAGATTGTCATCTGATATAGAAAGCTTCTTTAAGCACTCAACACCACATACTTTACACATATATATAAATAATATTTATGTTGCAGATGTTAATATGTCATGTAAATTAATGCACTAGAATCCTGCTACTAAGGTAAACCAAACTTCTGGCTGATGTGAATATTAATGCTAAATCATTTCCTGAAACCAAAGAACATTAATGAATCTTTTAAAAAGATTTTACTGAGGCGGTTTTAAAGAACGTCTGTGAAAGGCTGATAAACAGAATATACAGTAGCTGAGCTCCCGGACTGATTTGTAATTCTCCGTCTTTCTTGTCTTCTCAGAGTGAGACCGAGATTGAACTGGGCTCTCTGCTACGTCAAGACTTCCAGGGTCTTCACAACGAGCTGCTGCTGCGACTGGGAGAGCACTACCAACAGGTCGGGTGGTCAGATGGAGCCCTGCAGACACGGGCCACGCCATCAGTGTTCTGTTTAATTGTTTGGCTATTCATGTGCATGTTCATGTTCATTCATGTGTACGTATTACAGCAGATAGACAAAGGAACTGTTTAGTAAACGTGCACACGACGGTTTTTGTTTATTCATTTATATGAATATATATACGTCGTATAGTAATGGCAAAATTAATAATGATTTTCTTCATATCTTACAGGCCTAGTTTGAAACTGTTGTTTTGTTCACGTGTGTGTTTTACATGTCTTTGCAGGTGTTCAATGGCTTGGCCATCCTGGCCTCGTTCGCGTCCAATGATGACCCGTACCAGGGTCCCCGAGACATCACCACCCCGGAACGCATGGTACCTCCCAGACTCTCTGTTTCATATCATTGTATTCATTTTTGACAGCTGCATAGACAAAATAGTCACTTGTAAGACTCATTAGTTTAAAAAAAATTTTTTAATTAATTGACCATGCAACCTATCATCATCATGCAAACAAGTGGCAATTCTTCTATTCATTACTTTCCCATTACTTGTAGTGTTAGCATCTTTAATAAAAAAAAAAAAGTAAATGAACAGTTCCTCTATTTGAAACATGAACCTGCTTTTTCCCGACTCGTCATTACGTGTCAGGCCGACTACTTGCAGCCGAAGCTGCTGGGGATTCTGGCCTTCTTCAACATGCAGCTGCTCAGCTCCAGTGCAGGAGAGAAGGACCGCAAGAAGTTGGTGAGTGATCCACTACTGACAGAACAAATTTCATGACTGTGTGTTTTTAGATCACAGTCACGACCCATGTTGTTTTCAGTCCACCATGATAAAGAAAGTCTCCGCCTGTTCTCTGCGCAGGCGTTGACGAGTGTGATGGCTCTAATGCGACTGATGGGCTCCAAACACATCAGCTCTGTCAGAGTGAAGATGATGACGACGCTCCGCACCGGCCTGCGATACAGGGAGGACTTCCCTCTGCTCTGCTGCCAGTCAGTACACCGGCACACTCGCACATACTGCATGAGCCACTGTGATTGTCCACATTGACATATGACTTGATTTCAAATGTTTGCAGAGCTACCTCCCTTGGATTAGCTCAAAGCTGGTGTTTCTGATTCTGTGTACTTTTTTTCTTTGGTTTACCTCCTATTAACAGGACGTGGGAGTGTTTTGTGCGCTGCGTGGAGCCTGCGCACCTGGGTCCTCTGCTGAGTCATGTTATTGTTGCACTACTCCCCTTGATCCCACTGCAGCCCAAAGAAACTGCTGCCATCATCTGCTTCCTCATCCTAGAAAACAGGTGGCATACATAAAGACAAATCTGACCGTCATGTCAAACCTTAAAGCCTCTCAAAGTGAAAATTAAACAGCACTTTTCTGTTTTTCCTACTTATTTAAAACATGGTCGATCGCCGTTTTATGATCTTTCTTGTTCAGGCAAAAATTCACAAAGATGGCTGCTTTTCAGAGATCTAAACCACTGTAGAATACCCACTTTAAAAATATTAAAAAAAAAAAAAAGGACTTAATAAAAGAGATGCGGCCATTAATAGCACTCCGTCGTTCTTACTGATGCCTGACTTCTCTCAATCTTTCACAGGGAAGAAGTCAACGACTACCTCCATGAAATTTACTTCCTTCCAGACCATCCAGAGCTAAAAGACATCCACACAGTTCTGCAAGATTACAAAAAGGTCTGTAGGAAGGTCATATTAATGACAAAAACGATGGTAACAAAAATTATTGGTTGACTGTGATAATATTAAAGAGGATTTTTTTTTTTTTTTTTCCCCGTAGCTGACAGCCAGCAGCAGCGACCTGGCCGCGGCGCTGCAGCTCTCCATGAGAGCCGTTCAACATGAGAACGTTGACGTAAGGATCCACGCACTGACCAGCCTCAGGGACATGATGCACAGCAACCAGGTACACACACACACACACACACACACACACACACACACACACACACACACACACACACACACACACACACACACACACACACACACACACACACACACACACACACACACACACACACACACACACACACACACACACACACACACACACACACACACACACAGAGGTATAAGGTGAGGTAACTGCTCCCTGTTTGTTAGGATCCAGAATATAATATAATATATGTATATATATATATATATATACACAAGTAAACCAACTAATTGTGCACTATTAGTGATTCTCCAGTATTTATTATCAAATACACCTTCACTAGCTGCACAGTTTATCAGGAACGTGTTGTGAAAATCCACCCCACCACCACCACCACCACTATGCGACCACTTAAATTAACAATTCTCTTCATGAATGCTGATGATTTTGCTCGTTTCCATAAAAATGTCATGTGCACGTCTGCTTCCAGTAACATTCTGCCTAAATTCTCAATGACACCGCTGTTTGGAGTCAATTCCCTCTTTCTGCTGCGGTTCACTTAAACGTAGCACGACGCTCTATCCCACGCCATGAATGTTTTTCTGTGTTGTGGACTGCAGGAGTCGCTGCTGCGGCAGGTTTGTGCGAGCGAGGCGGTGGAGCCGGTCATCTCCAGCCTGGTGTCGGTGCTGCTGAAGGGCTGCCAGGACTCGTCCCCAGAGGCCCGGCTCCTCTGCGGGGAGTGTCTGGGCGAGCTGGGGGCCGTGGATCCGGGACGTCTGGACCTTTCGCACACGCACACCCACGGAGATCGCAACACCTTCGTGGTAAGTAATGCTGCACAACCGTGCTATTAATCTCGCAGATATGTATGAACTGCAAGATGAGCTCACTGTGTGACATACAGTACATCAGTCTGTAGGCAGAGGCGTCTGGTTTGCTTGACGCACTGTATATTTTGACAGAGTGGCGTTGAAGATCCCAACTTTGCCTACGATTTGCTGACTGAGCTGATCCGAACATTTCTGGCCTACGCTGATGACGTTAGAGCCCAGGACTCTGCTGCTTATGCAATTCAGGTGCACTCATGGATACGCGCTCAAACACTCACTTTGCAAACCCAGCAGCTTTATATGTGTGTGGGGGTGGAAATATTGGTCATCAGAAGCTGAATTAAATCGTTTATGCTTGATTTTGATCCACTCAACTTCAGTAACTACATTAAAAATTGAATTACAATCACATATTTTAGATTTGTATTATTTCACTTGAATAATTGCACTGAAAAACTGAATTAGTTTGAAACTGAATTCAAACTTTTCCGTGTCCTTTTAATTTATGGCTTGTGTCTTGTTTGTAATATGTGCTTGTTTGGACGCTTTTAATGTGCACTGTAGGAACTGCTGTCCATATTTGAGTGTCGTGAGGGTCGAACCGACTCACCAGGCCGCCGTCTGTGGAGGAGATTCCCAGAGCAGATTCAAGAAATACTGGAACCTCACCTCAACAGCAGGTAACAAGTTTACACCTGCGTGCTGTCGATCTACACACACACACACACACACACACACACACACTCTGATCCTGTATTTTAATAGTCTGACACAGAACTCGGGAAATCAAAATCACTCAAGTCAAAGCTATTTTTCTTCTTTGTCATTCACTATCCTCTTGCGTTCATTCCTTTCCTTTTCCCCCTCTTACCTGCAGATATAAGAGCAGTCAGAAGGAAGTGAACTGGTCTAAACTGAAGAAGCCGGTGTATCTCAGCAGCAGAGGCAGCAAGTTCTCTGATTGGTCAGCCACCTGGGCTGGATACCTCATCAGCAAGGTTATAGCTGATCTCTCTTTGCACTTAGCAGGGCTCAAACAGCCAAACCTTCCACCTCTCTTCAGCACCATTAGATTTCTCTTTGAAAAGTCTTCAGGTCTGTTTGTGTGTGTTCCAGGTGAGACACGAGCTGGCCAGCAAAGTGTTCACATGCTGCAGTTTCATCATCAAACACGATTACAAGGTCACAATCTACCTCCTGCCTCATATTCTGCTCTACATGCTGCTGGGCTGCACATCTGCAGAGCAACAGGAGGTGAGGACACGTCTCCATCACTTGTACTTGCAAAATAAGTTCACACAGGTATTTTTTAGTTTTGTTTGTTTTTGTCCTCAAGGTAACTGAGGAGTTTCAGGCCGTGCTGACAGAGGGCGAAGGACGAGGAGGGGTGCGTGTCCAGGAGACGGCCTCCAGCCTATCACAGCTCAGCACTCAGACCGTGTTCAGCATGTTGTCACACCTCACGCAGTGGAGCCGCAACATCCTCTACTCCAAACCCAAACTCAACGGTAGGAGACAAAAATATTTACACTTAGCACTGATGGTGAAACACATCCTCAGAACCGAGTGGCTCCAATCTGTCAAGAATCTGGAGGCAAATTTGGAAAATATGTTTTTTTTTCCCCAAGTATTTACCCAGAAAATCTAAGGTTGTGTAGATCGACCATACTCTTTAACGAATGTAAGATCTTTCATCAATCTTTTCATCGATTGACAATTGTCAATTCTGCTGTTGTATAAATGATATCATTTTTTAGATGAAAACAGATTTGACGGGTATTTATTTACACCTTGTTTTCAGTGACCCCTGAGTGTAAATGCATTTCTGCTTGTTCTTTATGAACCTCCATGATTTCACAACGTCTGAAGTAAAAGTTAAAACGTGTTTCTGCAGAGAGCAGGGATCATCAGCGTGTGGTGGCCTTCCTGAAGGATATCCCACAGGATGTTCTGGCCAAGGCCTCCCTGCGGTCCAAAGCGTACACTCGTGCCCTCATGCACTTTGAAGCTTACATCCTAGAAAACAAAGAGAACATCCAGGATCATCTCACCTTCCTGCAGGTCAGACAACGACTGACTCAAGACTTTACCCGCATTATAAAAAGTGTCATGACTGCAACAGAAACTCCAACACAAGTGCAGTGTACTTCCAGTTACTCATTTCATTCATCTCTGAGCTATTTAAACTCATCCTGTAAAATTTGTCGCAGAGGAGAAGTTGCAACTGTCTGAATTGTGATGCGCGATTGGCTGTTGCAGACGCTGTACGCTGCGATGCACGAGCCTGACGGAGTGAGGGGGGTCAACGCTCTGAGGAGGGAGGAGCCATCGCTACGGGAACAGATACTGGAGCATGAGAGCATCGGCCTGCTCCGAGACGCGACCGCCTGCTACGACCGGGCCATCCAGCTGGAGTCAGACCAGGTACCCACACATAAATACACACCACGCTTCACATGAGTGCTGCAACATGTTCAGGCTTTGTTTACATGCCTATTCGTTGTTCAATAATACCACGTTTTATTCCCCTTAAATTAAATTCATTTAAGGCTCAGGATAGTAGTGTATGAAAAATACTGGACAGAGAGAAATGGTCCCACACATAAAGTATATTTACAGATGATGCAGCGGTTTTTTTTTTTTTTTTCAGTTTTCCTCACTGTATATTATTGCTTATATTGAGGTCAAAGATAATTGTTTGCTGTCCGCTGTTGTCTGTCACTCTTTTCTTCTTGATGTCATTTTGATTGTCTCTCCGTATACAGATCGGTCACTATCATGGAGTGATGACCTCGATGCTCGGACTTGGCCAGCTGTCTACCGTCATCACGCAGGTTAACGGAGTACTAGCCAACAAGTGAGACACATAAATGAGAGTCTATCTCACTAATGCTGAACTTTAGCTGTACCTTGAAGAGAATGAATATATTGTTGTATTGTTTTGTGTTTATGTTATATGTATAATGTACATATACATTTAGGCATCAGTGGAAGTCCGAGCTGAACAGCTACAGAGTGGAGGCAGCCTGGAAGCTCGGAAAATGGGACCTGCTGGAAGATTATTTGAGTTCAGGTAATAAAAAAAACAAAACATGAACGGTGCTTTAAAGTTGTAGCATCTTCACAGGATATGACTCTGGCCTGCTTTGTCTTCAGACCGGCAGTCCAATACCTGGGGCGTGCGGCTGGGACAGCTGCTGCTCTCGGCTAAGAAGCAGGATGCTGAGACTTTCTACGAGAAGCTGAAGCTGGTGAGGAAGGAACAGGTCGTCCCTCTGTCTGCTGCCAGTTACGAGTGTGGAACCTACCAGAGAGGATACGAGTACATTGTGAGGTCTGTGGAATCACGAATGTTTTTGCATCTTTGTGGTTGATTCCTGGTCAACTAACTTGTGATTCTAAAAAAAGTGTGTGTGTTGTGTGTGTGTGTGTGTGTGTGTGTGTGTGTGTGTGTGTGTGTGTGTGTGTGTGTGTGTGTGTGTGTGTGTGTGTGTGTGTGTTGTTTGTGTGTGTTTTTAGGCTTCACATGCTCAGCGAGTTTGAGCACACCTTTACAGAGCTGCAGAAACACAGAGCAAGCTCGACCCCGAGCCTCAGCCAGCTGCCTCCCCATTGGTCAGATCGGCTGGAGATGACCCAGAACTCCTTCAGGGCCAAGGAGCCAATCCTGGCCCTCCGTCGTGCCCTGCTCAGCCTGGGACCAGAGTAAGAACATAAACACAAGAAACACACATAATCACATCTTTTAGTTGTGTGAGCATTATTTTCTGTTATTTGTTTAACAGGATATCTGCATCTTGAATTTCAGTGTTGATTATCCTTATGGAACCTAAACTCGTGTTTGCAATGGTCATCTCCCTCCTGCCCTGCAGGACTGTGTGTCAGGAGCTGGTGGGGGAGTGCTGGCTACAAAGTACCCGGGTTGCCAGAAAGGCAGGACACCACCAAACTGCCTTCAACGCTCTTCTGAACGCAGAAAACACACACCTGGCCGAGCTGCTCACCGAAAAGGCCAAGTGGCTTTGGTCCAAGGTATAACCAGGAAGTAGAGTGTCTTGAACACTTGCATCTAACGTATCTGTATACAATCTGTAACTCGCATAACGACAAAACAGCACTCATAAAACCCTCTGTGTTGTGACTGTCGTCAGGGCGATGTACACCAGGCCCTGATCGTCCTGCAGAAGGGCGTGACCCAGTGTTTCCCCGACGATCAGCCCCTGACGGACCCTCGCAGCCTGCAGACCAAAGGCAAGGCCATGCTGCTGGTGGGACGCTTCATGGAGGAGACGGCCAACTTTGAGTCCAACGCCATCATGAAGACGTACAAGGTATCAGCCACAACGATCAAGCTCACCATTGCTTTTGTTTGGTCAAAGGGACTCAGTCAGTAGGTTTTATATTAAATGAAATGAACAAAACTGGACATAAAACATAAATGTGCAGCAGACTCTGAAGATGCATTTAGAATTTTTTTGGGGGGGTATTTCTGAGCGGCAGTTTCAGAAACTGACAACAAAATGAAATAAAGAGGCAATAATGCCAATATTTCAAGTCACCACATTTGCATATTCCCTTTTAGACTACAAATCAGTGATGTTGAGGCAACTTCTTTGTTGCAGCTGCCTATTGGAGATTCCTAAAAAAGTCGCTCTCGTCATCACTCGTCTTAACAGTAAGGTGTTGTTTTTTTTAGGACGTGACGAACCTTCTACCAGAGTGGGAGGACGGGAACTTCTACCTGGCAAAGTACTACGACAAAGTGATGCCCATGGTGACTGACAACAAGCTGGAGAAACAGGGGAACCTCATCCGATACATCGTCACGTATTTCGGAAAGTAAGTTGTTGTTCTTTCTGCTCGTATCCATTTCTTCAAGCTATAAGCAAAGATGAGAACATGTTTTTTGTTTTTTTATAAGTTACTCATTAGATTCTTTATCAACTCTCATCTGCAGAGCCCTGCAGTTTGGAAACCAGTACATCTACCAGGCAATGCCTCGCATGCTGTCTCTCTGGCTCGACTTTGGAGCGAAAGTGTGTGAGTGTGAGAAAGGTGAGTGGCCAGTGCTGTCTTGCGTAAGTGTACAAAGACATTGCGATATTTCATCAGCAGATACTTTTAGCTTTTCATCGACTGATTGACATTTACCCGTCCACCACAGCTGGGCGGGCAGACAGACAGATGCGACAGGAGCTGAGTAAAATCAACACGACGGTGAGCGAGCACTGCGCCAACTTGGCTCCATACCAGTTCCTGACCGCCTTTTCCCAGCTCATCTCCAGAGTGTGTCACTCCAGCGATGACGTGTTCAACGTCCTCATGACCATCGTGGCCAAAGTGTTCCTCGCGTACCCCCAGCAGGCTATGTGGCTAATGGCCGCTGTCTCCAAGGTAGGCGTTTGTGCTCGCGTGTGTTTCTGTCTTCTTGATAACCGTCACATCTTTATGTCTTGAATCTGCAGTTCAGTTTTTCAAAGTCCTCAGGGCTGTTTGTTAGAACGCCTGCATGTTACCATAGCTACTATATCTATAAAGGCCTATATACAGTGTATATATGCCACTTGTGTAACTGTTGTGTGCTTGTGCTTTTTTTTTTTTTTCCTTAAAATAATCCTTTAAATGTTGTTGAACTGATCTGTCCCTTTTGTAAACATCACAAGTCCCATGTTAGATTTTGTGTGATTATTTAACAAGCCAGATGTTTCAGCACCTGCAAGATCAATCGTATGCTTTTCTAGAAATAATCCTCATTTGTGTGTTTGTTTGTTTGTTTTTTTCAGTCGTCCTACCTGATGCGTAAGAGCCGCTGTAATCAGATCCTTAAGAAAGCCATCAGCCTTAAACAGTCTCTGGAGAAATTCATTGGAGACGCCAACAGACTGACTGACAAGCTGCTAGAGCTCTGCAACAAGCCGGTACACACACACACACACACACACACACACACACACACACACACACATGCACACATTATATATGTCATTAAAATACAATTTTAAATAAAAATGCACAGGTCTCAATAGTTTGTTATTTACATCTTTACATCTTTCAATTTAAGATGGACATTTTTTTTTATGATTACCGGAACAGGACCAGTAAAAAAAAAAACCATTCATACTACAGTCAAAAAATACATATTGTTTTATAATCTGTTTCACAACAGAACTAAACCATGGAATTAAAGCAAGTTATGTATTTCAAAAGCTCAGTATTTTATTTTCACACATTTTATTTGCAGATAAGTTTAGATTAGGTTAAATACAAGTTTTGATTCCCTTGAGGAAAATGAACACTCTCGCAGCAGCGAGTAGAAGAAGGTTCCCTCAAAAGAGAATGTTTAAAGACGTCAACAGTAGACACAGTAGATGTTTCTGACTGTCTTCCAGGTGGATGGTAACAGCACCACCCTCAGTATGAGCGTCCACTTCAAGCAGCTCAAACGTCTGGTGGAGGAGCCGACCTTCAGCCAGATCCTCATCCCGCTGCAGTCGGTCCTCATCCCGACTCTGCCCTCGACAGGCGGGACGAACACGCAGCACGACGCCTTCCCCGGACACTGGGCGTACCTGGACGGCTTTGAAGACATTGTAAGAGAAAAGAGAGTCATGGTTATTGTCATGCATCTCTGTGGGATATTTCAGATTCAGCAAGAGTCGCGTCTCACCAGAAACACGATTACAGAAAATGAAACGTGTGTTTGTGTTTGTGTAGGTGGAGATCTTGGCCTCCTTACAGAAGCCTAAGAAGATAAGCCTGAACGGTTCAGATGGCCGGAGCTACACCGTGATGTGTAAACCTAAAGACGACCTGAGGAAGGACTGCCGACTCATGGAGTTCAACTGCCTCATCAACAAGGTGTGTGTCATATCTCACTCAAATAAAATAACTCTTTGGGTTGATAGTTTACTCAAAGTGAACGAACTTGCGTGTGTGTTTGTTGAATCCTGCTGAATTCATTAAGTTACAGCAGAGTGAGTTCAGTCTGCACAGCAACAAGAAAAGAAAATGTGAACCTCAAAAGATTAGAATTAATAAAGTTAACAACAGTAAATTATTCATACATATAATCAACTGCATCTTCGTTCCTTCACATGAAAACCAAGCAGAGCATTTAACTGTATTTGCTTTGTGATGTGTATTATTATACTTTTTCAATAAGTTCTCACCGTTTTACATTTTATGAGGTATTTTTCCATAGATTATACTTCCTCAGTTCTACTTTTCCATCTTATTAAGTCTGGCAGTGCGCTTTTACGTGTTTTTGTTTCTTTTTCTGGCCTCAAAAATTCCCTTACAGATGACTCAACATCTCTTGTATGCATTATAAATACAAACTCAGCATTTTAAAATCCCTGAGCACTCGTAGCTAATAAAATTGCACGTGTGTAAAAATGTGTGACAATGTGAAGAGTTGCATTCATAGTGTGTGTACATGCTTCCTGTGTGCGCAGTGCCTACGTAAAGATGCTGAGTCGAGGCGGAGGGAGCTTCACATCTGCACCTACGCTGTGATTCCTCTCAACGAGGAGTGCGGCATCATCGAATGGGTCAACAACACTGCCGGACTGCGACACATTCTCACCAAGCTGTACAAAGAGAGAGGTATCCTCACGCAAGCAGTGAAGCCTATAAGTAGAGGAAGAGATCAACTGTGAGGACGGGTGGACAAATAGAAAGTTCATTCGGGTCATATATGTTTGTGTTTTTCAGGTACCTACCTATCGGGTAAAGAGCTGAGGAAGCTTATTCTTCCTAAGACAGCTCCCTTTGAGGAGAAACTACGAATCCACAAGGAGGTGCTGTGTGCACGACATCCACCCGTCTTCCATGAGTGGTTCCTCCGGACCTTCGCTGACCCCACGTCATGGTACGACCCTCCTTACAGCTCTCCCAGAATCATAATTATAAGGGTCACCGCTTAACAAGCGAGGTCAGTTTTCTGAGTTTAAGGTGTGTCTCTAAGTTAACACGTTTGAAAGAAATTCCTGAGTTTTGGATGGTCATAAATGTAAAAAGGGTCACGCTAAGGTTTTAGGATATGGATAAATTAAGGAATACAATTTTTGTGTGTGTTTTCAGGTACAGCAGTCGCTCTGCATACTGCCGCTCCACTGCTGTGATGTCCATGGTGGGCTACATCCTTGGTCTGGGGGATCGCCACGGAGAAAACATCCTCTTTGACTCCTTCACTGGAGAATGTGTTCACGTCGACTTCAACTGCCTCTTCAACAAGGTTTGTCTTGCTTTAAAATATGTATTATTTAGAAAAAGAATATAATACACTTTGTTTCAATAGATGTAATAACATTTTTGTTTATATTGTTTATTGTTTTTAGTCACACTTTTTCTATCTTCTCCTCTTTTCCCTGGATTTTTGTCATGCTCTTTCTCCCCATCTCCACTAGGGGGAGACATTTGACGTGCCTGAGGTGGTCCCCTTCCGTCTGACCCAAAACATGGTCCATGCCATGGGGCCCATGGGCACGGAGGGCCTCTTCAGGCAGGCCTGCGAGGTCACGCTGAGACTAATGAGAGACCAGAGAGAGCCACTCATGAGGTACACTCACATAAAAAAGCTATAACTGTCAAATAATCCTTTTTAAAAAAATTTTTTTTTATCATTGTTTAAAAACAAACAATACGCCATAAAAACACAGTGGGTAGAGAAAGTAACTAAACAAGAAGCATAAATGAACTAAATTTATGTTCAGGATTATATTTAAATGAGTGGATTTCTAATAGAATTTTAATTTTAAAAAAATGTTTTCCCTCCCAAGTGTGCTTAAGACCTTTCTTCATGACCCGCTGGTGGAGTGGAGCAAACAAGCCAAAGGAATATCGAAAGCTCAGGCCAATGAGACAGGAGAGATTGTTAACGAAAAGGTGTGTACATTTCTTGAATTGTGCCTCTTGATTTATAAGCCTAATAAACACATCAGCATTTTAGGTGTAATACAACCTATGCATGTCATATCATCCCTTTCTGCCAGGCTAAAACCCACGTGTGTGACATCGAGCAGCGTCTCCAGGGAGTGATAAAGAGCAGGAATAAAGTGCTCGGTCTGCCGCTGTCAATAGAGGGACACGTCCACTACCTCATACAGGAAGCCACTGACGACAAACTGCTCTGTCAGATGTATCTGGGCTGGGGACCCTACCTTTAAAAAAAAAAAAAAACACACCCACGAGGAACTCGGTCGTCGATTCTGGATCATTTAAGAAGTTTTCTGATCCCCTTCGATCCCGACACTTTCGACTGTTAGATTAACAGTTCTTAATCATTTCGTTTTTGTTCTGCTATTTCCATGATCGATTTGTAGTTTCCTGTTTTCTGGAAACAAATGATACAAGTGGCATTGCTTCACATTTTCTTGTAATAAAGATTTGGTTTTGCTGCTTTGATTTTGTTGGTAAACACGCCGTAAGTGTGTCTTCTAATCTCTTAACCCTCCTTAGATTCAGTCAGACTGTCAGCTGATTGTTTTAATCCCTTCTTTCTCCCCTTCTTTTACTCCTCCTACTCACACTCTGTGATTCATTTGTCTTAACCGTATTCTTTACTAGCACCAATTGAGCCAAATGTTTGCTTAAGAGGCTAAAAGAGGACTGTGTGATGATCCGGTGGATGGGAGTAGGTGACATGAAGAATTTCATTTTGTAAGTGAGATATATTTTTCTCGTGCAGTCATGAGTTCAGAAACTCAGAAAGTCATTGTATTTTTGATTATTACTTTTCTTCTTTTTGTCAATGCATGGCTGCTGGTACAACTTGCAACTTAATCATTTTTTTTTTCAGTTCAGTAGGAGCTCTGCTAACAAACACTGACTGGAGACTTGCGTTTTTTTTTTTTCTTTTGGTCTTTTTCGGGATGTCAATGTGTGATTTTTGTCTTTTCAAAATCTGCAGCATGGCAGGACTATCTTTGCATTAGTGTGGTGAAGCTTGTTCATTAGAGGTTGCGTTTTGTTTTTATGTGTTGTGTGTTTTCGTGGTTGAGTGGCGATGTGTGGGATTATGCTTTTATTTTGAATAATCGCAACCGGAAGTCTAGGTAATCACTATCGGTGAAAATCTAAAATCAGTTTTGGATTATTTTTTTTTACATTTATTATAACCGCAAGTAATGTCCGCAGTTAGTTATTACACCGGTGCTTAAACACAGCCAGCTCGCAGACAAAGGCACTCATTTGTGACCGGAGGAGGATAAACCGTCAACATCACGCACAGGTGCCTGCGCTCGCGTCGGCTTCAAAGGGCTCTCTGGTCGGTGCTAAACGGGCCGTAATCTGTCTGGAGAGGAGCGGTCAGCCGGTTGAAGCCATGGCGAGGTCAGCTGGTTGTCGTCGTCGTTGTTGGTCACTTGGCTTTTTATAGCGGCTAGTCAGGTTAGTTCTGTCTTGCTGCTGGGCCGGGGGAGGTTCTGTTGGTCCGCCGGAGACGGTGCGCGACCTTGGGCGACGCTGTCATGGATCTGACGCGGTTGGCCGTGGATGCTGGTCAGTTCATCAACCGAGCTGTTCAAGTAAGGAATGAAAACAACTTTAGTATCAGCTAATGAATCTACGGCTTGTGGTCGCAGTTTTGTTGTTGTTGTTGTTGTTGTTGTTGTTGTTGTTCTCAAGCAGTACTGTAGACGTTAATATCACTCTAAATGATACAAATGGTCAATTTAAGAAGCGCGCAGTGACACAAATCTTTCGTTTCGTTGCTGCAGTACACGGAAGAGAGTCTTGGCCAGACCGACAAGACTGACTTGGAACCCGGACTTGAGGAGCTCCTGGCCCGGGCAGACTCCACCAAGACCTGGACAGACCAGATCATCTCCCAGACTGAGGTTTTACTGCAGCCTCACCCAGGTGAGACACACTGAATTTATGATTTATTCATGTTTATTATTTAAGGAGTTTTAACACATCACAAATCTTTCGAATCTGGAGTTTAATTTAAACCAAGCCCCTTTACGAAGTGATATTTCTGTTGTCGTCAGAAATACTATGTTTTTATTAATAAATTCACTGCGCTGACCTTTAGCTGATGTACAGTACCTATACTGTACGTCCCTTATGTGTTGGAAAAATCCTGTTTTAATTTAAATAAATCAAACTCTCCTTACTTACCCATGGAGAGAAATGATGTAACGGTGTCTTTTACCTGTCACATGTTGCAGTGTGCAAGTCGGGTCAATTTCATTTATATAGCCCAATATCACAAATCACAAATACGTCTCAAGAGGCTTTACAATCTCTACCTCTCGCTCCGATGTCGTTGATTATTGTAAGGCATAACAACCTTTTTAAAAGGACTTTCATCTGGAAAAATAATCTTAGAAACCTCATGAAGACCATCAAGACAGACAGACGGATGGATGATGTGTGTTGTGATTCGACATGGAGAAAAAGGATCTTGGATGATGTAAAGCAGCTGCCAGCAAACAGATAAAACCTGAGTCATGCAATCTCATCTCTATCATGGTGCCCTGAGAAAAGGACTGACATGCACATGTAGACAATAAACCAGCCAAACATTTTGTCCTAATAAATACACAGTATTCCTGCTTACACTAAACCAGAGCTTGTTCTGGGCACTACCATTAAGAGGGCACTAGCAATTACAGTCTATGTCATCCCCTGAATGGCTGAGTCTTCACCTCTGCATGCCATTGTTTCAGCTCTGTTTACCCTCCTACAATACGTACCTCTTCTTTGACCTCCCCTGTTTGCTTTGGCTGTAATTGGCCCATTCAGACAAATAGAGATGGTTGTTCTTTTGCCTGTTGAATTCAATTACCTCAGCTGATGGAATTATGAGTGGACGTGGTCTGCAATCTGTCAAATAAGAGGGACCATTGAGCTGGATATATTTTCAGATAATGTGACGTTTATCCATCTACCGAGGGCTTTTAGTCTCCCTGCAGAATCATTTCTGTTTACCTTCTGCATACCTCACGGGCTTATGGCAAAGCCCAAAGTCAAGCTGTGTTTTGTATTTGTTTGTTTGCTCAAGTCACTTAATAAAAAGCTATTTTACTGGCCCACTGGCTTCTCCTTAACAAATACAGACTTGCAAAATACACTGTCAGTGGATTTTTTTTTTTTAGAAAAGAGAGCCCTTTAAGCCTGATACAGTGTATGACTCCTGATAAACAGGAGCACGGTTGGAGGACCGGCTGTATGGGTCCTTGGAGTGGAGCGTCCCACCTCGACCTCGCGCAAATGAGTTGCTGGGAGATCAAATGACGCAGGCTGGGCTGGAAATTGGCTCTAACACACCCTATGGTGAGTGTCCAGCAATGTGGATTTAGGTGGTCTGAAAAAGTAGCATGTGATCAATTGTTGAAACTGTATGTTGGAGTGTTGTCAGTATGTATTGTGGTTCTGTTTTTGTGCTCAGGAACTGCGCTGATCAGGTGTGGAGAAGCTCAGAAGCAGCTCGGCGAGGCAGAGAGGAAATTTGTCCAAAGCACTAACATTCACTTTCTCACTCCTCTGCGGACTTTCACTGAAGGGCAATACAAAGCCATCCAGGTACACACACACACACACACACACACACACACACACACACACACACACACACACACACACACACACACACACACACACACACACACACACACACACACACACACACACACACACACACACACACATACACAGATCTGTATCACATGCACACCAATTATCTCCATAATCATGGTATTTTTTATGTTTGTTTTTTTAAGGTTTACGTGCATATTATTTTGTTTGTGAATTGTTTCATGGATCATAAATAAGTCTGTTTGCTGATAGAATGAGCGCAAGATGCTGGTGAATAAGCGTTTGGACTTGGACATAGCTAAGACCCGGCTGAGGAAAGCCAACAAAGCCGACCAAGAGTCCAGAGTGAGTTACAATGATGATTGACATTTGGTGCTTTTAAAATACTGATCATTTTTCTTCAATAAATGTATAATAGCTAAGCAAAAAAACAGGCTAAAAATCATCTCTCACACAGCGTGTAAAGTGTTTTCTCATCCTTCCTACTGCGTTCTCTGGTCTTTTTCTCAGAACCTGAATGCGAACCCGCTGGAGGTCGACTACTTGTCAAATATGTCCTACATGTTCAGCTTCCTGCGTGTTAAATGGCTGAAGGTCAGTGGTTGTGAAAAGGGACATGAATACTGACACACAGATGGTCTTGCAGTTTGGTCTCAGAGTAAAATAGTTTCTCTTTCCTCCAAACAGATATGGGCTCAGGAAATCTCTCAGGTGAGTTCATGTTTATCTTTGATTGCACTCAGCTATAACTACTCACTGCGTTATTCTCTGAGAAACAATATGAGAAGTAAATATGTTTTTTTTTTATTAGCATAGACAATGGATGCTTCCTATTGTTTTCTGTAGTTCATTTAGACTTGAGCTCTGCAGGCATTTTGTTTCTGCTGACAGGATGAATTTAGAAACAAAGCTGTTAATAGAAAGGCATGCTTGAAAAAACCGCGCGTGTGTGTGTGTGTGTGTGTGTGTGTGTGTGTGTGTGTGTGTGTGTGTGTGTGTGTGTGTGTGTGTGTGTGTGTGTGTGTGTGTGTGTGTGTGTGTGTGTGTAGGCAGAGATGGAGCTGAGGATCTGTCAGAGTCTTTTCGATCGACAGTCAGAAATTGCAAAACGAGTTGTGGAGGGACTCGACAACATTCACGTACGTGCACACAAACACACTGTGAAGACAGAAAATGTTGCTTAAAAAGTCGATGCATCACTATATTGGTGGCGGTATTTGTAAGAATTGTAGCATGAAAATCAAATATCCAACTGTCATTGAGTATCTTTCAAATAGGAAGATTGCAACGTATATAAATTACGTCAATAAAAGGATGTCAATTCTGCCGATATTTGTTTTTTTTTGGGTGTCTTGGTCATTTTATAGAGGAGCTTTTACTCTTATTATCGTTTTTTTTTTTTTTTTACTGCTCAGCATGTATATTTTAGAGCCAAACTTCTCAGGTAATTCCACCCATAATGTGTTGTATTTTTAGACCGACCACATGCGGAGCCTGACTGACTTTGTGGACGCTCAGGCCTGTTACTTTGCTCAGTGCAACCAACACGCTAAGGAGCTACAAAAACAGCTGGCCAGGTTTGTACAGTCTCATTTAAAACTTAAAAACAAGAAACTTTTATAGAGCAAAAATTATTGCATTGTGTGCAATTTTGAAACATTATCGTAGCTATGATATTTTTACATTTTAAGGTTATTGTCTTGACTGAGAATTTTGTTCACCCGGCAGTACGAGGCCACAGATCCTCGCTGTCTAATGAACCATGCATTTTACATTTCGATGTTGCTTCAGTTTCTTAATCAACATAAACATGAAAGTTATCTTATTAATGCTCTGTCCAAAAACCTCAAACAGAACCGTTTTTTAAGTGCGTGAAAAAAAATTGTAAATATGTGGTTTTCCCTGAATACCAACAAAGTGCACTTTCAGTGAGCCTTCTCTAAGTAAAGCTAACTGAAATGAAAGTGTCTCTTGTGAAACCGGAGGCCAAGTGCCAGTGCAAAATATTCTGTATATACAACATGTCGTCCAACCCATTATTTTATTTTTTTTATTTGAAGCTGTAATTCAGTTGGCAACAGATTTCTGTCAGCAAGAAGATGGCCTACTTCATCACAAAGATGTATTTGTAGGAAAAACTTAGGACATCTGGTTTTCCTCAGAAACAAGACTTCTGAGAATATTTTACGATATGAATATGAATGTTTTATATTTTATGATTTATTTATTTTTTTTCTCCTTGCAGCATTCCAGCAGTCCTATGCTCCAATAACTGGCAGTCAGCGATTAATAATGCCGTTGATCTGCCGTCAGCAAGCAACCATGTAGCTAATGGGCCCGTCGGGTTAAATCAGGTCACTCCGTTGCCCGTTGTCATCCACCAACTTCCAGACTTCGACCAGGACTCGTGGACTTTAACGTCTCCGCCAGAAACTGAAAAAAACACGACGTATTCCTCTTTAACCTCACTGCCAACTGACCACACAAATCACAACAATAACAACAACAACAGCTTCTCCGCCGACAGCCGGGCAACCGGGTCCCGTTCAGCGATTAGCAGCCAGTCATCTGTCAATCAAGCATTTGATCGTGTCGTTGCGTCGGACCAAACGGATCAGCTGCCAGCGCCCAGCGGGACGATTAGCACATGCACGACGGCTCCCAGAACAGCAGTCGAGCAGCCCATCACTAATGGAGAAGATGTTGAGAAGTCATAATCAGGCATTTAGGACGTGGTCCAGTAGGGTGTATCCGGGTACGTGACGCCACCGCAAAGTATTTCAGCTGCTACAGACTCTGACAGGAGCTTCAGCTGATGTACGCTGGCGGGAATTGCTGCGATGGAACCAAGAAAACGGCATTGTAGACTGTATTAGGAAGACACAACCATTGTAACGTGTTCTGGTAAAACAGCTTAATTAATCCTATAGGGAAGAAAATGTGAAGTGATGTTAAAGTGCTTATTTTTCTAAACGTGATCTAGTGCCACAATAATTTTAGCCTTTAGTCACATTCATGTATTATTCAAGTTGTATGAAAATGATGACTGTTGCGTATCAGTCCCCACTTGTAGCGGTAGATGTAATGTCTGCTCGGTGTGTGTAATATTTCCTGGCTTCAGGCTGGAAGACGAGGCTGACTGACTGTTATATGTCAGCAGTGTAAAGTTGTTTTCAGTCTAAATCTTTATTTTTTACATGTAGCTAAACGAGAGAACTAATCAAACTTTGTGCCAAGTGTATAATTACATATCTGTTGGTGTGAATACATGAATTTATGCGTCTCGGTCTTCTTGATTGATCCATGTGCACTTGTGTTTCCAGCTTTCAGCCCAAACCTGTGACACCTGTAAAAAAGTAGACGTATGCATATGTATGCGACGCTGCCATCTTTTGACTCGTGCTTCGACAAGGTGAGGTCATTTTCCATATGAAACACAGTGTCACTTCTGTTCATGCGTATATATGTTGGGGAGCACAGGGAGGTGACAACACACCAGGTTCAACGGGACCTTTATACTTCCTCGTACGCATTCTGGGTGTTTCCTCACACTAAAATCACGCACTCTTTTTTTTTTCTTTTTTTTTTTTAACCCTTTTACCCCCTAAAAGCCCCCACTAGGTGAAATGGGTAGAAGTTTCCATGTCCAGATGTTGTTAATTTTCTCCACGATGGCAGCCCCGCTCTACTGTGGTGTGGGTCCACTCTGGGGACCCTGGATGGAAACACGTATTAATGTACCGTTGGCTGTACTGATGTAATCACCCACCAAGCTCTATGCTTTTGTAAGATGTGTGTTGGTTTGGATAGCTGCAAAATTCCCATTCTAACCGCTTCCAGTTTTAAATTGTGCATACATGCAGTCACGCGTTGACCTGATGTCAGTGTGAGGTCAGAGTTTCTATTCTATTCATGTGTGAAGATGTGGAAATAAATGTGCAAACGGTGATTTCACGTCAATCCAACTCATCTGTGGATTCTATCTTTGTTCTGCAGTCGAGGTGTTCCTATTTTTTTTTTTTTTTTTTTGTGGTTAATATCTGCTACTACACTACCAGCCAAAACTTTCGACTTGGATTCAGACACGCGCACGTCACAATTATTTCCAGGTTGAGGTCTTGATCAGGCTGCCAAGTCTATTAATGTTTCACATCTCTCAAGAAAAACATCCTGACGCACTGCACAGCTTGCGGTTAAGCGTCCCTTCAGATATTAATTATAGTAACCTCATAACACAATAATGAGACCTGGTTGGGTATGAAATGTGCCACAACCTGGAAACGCATTCACACACACTGAAATACTTTTCCAAAAATGCTGACGAAAGTGTGTGCGCTTCTGCTTTCTGCTCCCACTTCGCCTCTCTGCTGTCTGGGCCTGTCCAAACAGATTAGATCGATTAAGCACAGATTGTGTGATATTGATCACCGAACAGTCGGGAGGTCTGTGATTCAATGCCACCATAAACACTTGTATCGCACCAATATATCAGCTCTGCTGCATTTTTAGAGGTGGAGGTGCAGCCAACCCTTAAAGACAGATTTAAGGAGTGCTTCATTCCTGACTCAACAAACAAGAATAGATTCTCCTCGATCTGTCGCTGGTTGCTCATGAGTGTTCTTCCGCTAACCTGACACAGCAAATCTTTGTTCCATTTTCTAGCAAATTTTTATATTTCCAGTGTGCAAACTGTCCGTCAACGGATATCACGGATCTCCCCAGGCTTCACATTATGTTCCTTTCTGATACAGGAAGGAAGAGGAAGCTGACATGATGTTTTGCAGGTCTGGTTAAGTTGACTAAATTATGAAAGCAGGTAAAGGAAATTGGGATCTTTTCTGATTATTATTTGGCTTTTTGCGTTGCTCCACCTGAGGGGCACAGACAGATTGGTATCTTGGTATTTGCAACAGGTAACTTCTTCCCCTGAACTGTATCGGTGTCTATAGGCAACATCAACCAAATTTGATCTGCATTTAGCAAGATTTTAAGGTGAATTAGCTGACAAAATCTTTCAGGCAAAATGTAGTTTATGAAAAGACGAGTATCCAAAACCATATCATCTGCATAGCAATTAGTTTTGGGTTCCTCTTGCATTTCAACCTACATATATCTGATCAGATGAAAATATATAGCAAATATATGAATGATGCCATGCTTCATAGCCCAAAGATCCAAAGAATCGAAGGCTTTGCTCAGTTGAAATGTTATTTTGACTTCTGTGATACGGCCTCTTGCTGCACTGTTTTAGTTAAGGTGTACGATAATCATCTCAACTAATACCCTCATTTGGCATGATTAGACATTACTATAGTTCTGCTATACTCGGACCACAATGGCTCTATTGTTTTACAGTGTGCTGTGTTTTAATAGTATCTCCATAGTTCCTCCCCCTCCCTCCCCCTCCCCTTCCCCATCCTACACATTGGGGACAAAAAGGGATACACCCAAAAATCCTGCACAGTTCTCATAAACCGGCCCGTGTTGGCTGGCTTTGTTGTGTTCGAATGCGGTTTGTTCATCAGTGAGGTCCTGTTGCTGTTTTACATCTGCTGTTTATAGCTAATCTAAGTTCTGCTGACAACACCCATTGTCCCATTTTCCCCGGCAAACCTGGTTTTGTCAAAACGAACCAGACGACAGGACCTGTTTTCCTCTAATTCTCTCTGGTCTCGATAGAATAAGAGTAAGGGATACTCTACTCAAATACAACTTTCATCATCATCATCATCTCTGTCTCTCTTTCCCTCTCATCTTCCTTTTTCTATTTATGTTTTCCGTCTTCCCTTCATCTGTCATCTCTCTTCCTCTTCACTGCCAGCTGGAAGTGTTTTGCGTGACAGCTAAACTGTAGGTGTGGTGTGCAGGTGGAGGGGGGTAAACGGCGTCTGTCGGCTGCTGATAAATATCAGTCATAATGACGGCCTAAATAGAACGATGACCTATAGGAAGAAAAAAAAAAAAAAAGAGGTGGACATGCCTCATATGGGCACCAATAAGGACAGGATGAGAACAGAAACCTGAAGGTCTAACATGTGAATTTGTGGCTTTTAATTCGTTACAACTGGGCCAGGGAAATGTACACACTCACGCCTACAATAAGCGTTTTTTTTTTTTGCTACGACGAGGATAGGAAATATCATTCAAATTTCCCCTGACCTTCTGCACCTTTCCTCACCAACAATCCACCTTCTGTCTCTACCTCTGCTCTTTCTGAAAATCCTGCTATCCATCTCTTCCTGCAGCTTCTCTCTTTTCCTGAGATAAATCCGCCAGTTTCACCCCCACTTACTCCCACTGCTACAATTATACCCTCCCAGACGAGAGAATCAGACACGGTAACCCGCAGATATGCTGACATCTGCAGCGGAGAGCTCAATCTGGAGGTCTGCAGGGAGAACGGTCAGGGCTCTTTACTCTGACCTTGACATGTCCTACTTGTGCTGCTTAACCCCGACACCTGCTGACAGGAGTGCTCTCTCCGTAAGAATAGGGCCAGCTGGCCTTGCTGAAAATGCCATAACTTCTAATTCTTCTTAAAGGTTAATCAACAGGGTCGCCCGGTAACAAAACAAGATCTATCAAACTAAATTTTACAATGTTGCCTGGCAACAAAATTTAATTCAAGTGCGGACAACAGACTCGCAGCGATATAATTCAAGTTCTGCTGTGTTGCAATTTTTTTGGCCGAAGGTTGGGATTTGGTGTTGATGTATAGTGCAGCGAGGGACTCTGACTCATCAGTAAATAGGTTAAAGAGACAAATGTGGCATTTCCCACGGAAACAATGTAAATATAGCTACAGGGAACAGTAAAATGTACGGAAAGAAGATGAAGCTCATCAATTTTGATTCTTGCCAAGAAGAAAAGTATTAAACATTGGCTGTTGATAACCAAAAAGCAAAAGGAAGATGATTGTGTGTTTGAATACATTGATACAGTATATAACTGAATACTAATGTATTTTCTTTGTTCAAATTGAACTAGAGTTTTGAAGGCTATACAACTACATTTAATTAAGAAATAATAGCACAGAACCTTGGACTATGAACCAGTGGACAATTAAAAGGCTTAAATATTTAATATTATTAAACTAGTAAAGATGGTTTTTTTCTGGAAGAAATTCCACAAATTTTACTATGTTATTAAACTAATAGTAAACCAACAAGATTGGGAAATAAATCCTTTAAAAAATATGTTAGAGTAAGATTAACTTCAGCTAAATCCTCAAACCTATTGTAACATCAGCACAAGTGTAGAAACGTTATTGTATCAGCAAACTGACTGAGATAGTCTTGCTTTCAAATATTCGTCCTCTTTCAATGAAACATACACACAAACTTTCTGGGTTCTGCAAAATAGTTTAAACCCTCCTTTCTCCCTGTAACTCTGCCTCTCTCCCCCACAATGCCCCCATTTCCCAGTCAGTTTGACTTTTGACGTATATACCTCCATCAATGCATTACTCACCCAAGCTCAGCGGCACCCCCGGCTCGGTCCCACCCTCCTCAGCTTCCTCCCTCCTTCTCCCCTCTTTCTGGGTTTATAAGTCGGCACCGGCAACAGCTGGCTGAGTAGGGGGTGAATAGGAAAAAAAGCGAGCAGTTCGAGTCTGTAGTAGCAGGAAAACTCTGCGATAAACATACCTAATACGTCCAGATAAGTGCTCTTAACCCAGCAAAACCTAAAGGAACAACACACTTTAGAGCTCCGTCATGCATGTGTTGAAGGTCTGGCGGGTGCTGTGTGTGCTTGGCACCGTGGCCTCACCTTTGTGTGCAAATGAGCTGGACTATGAAGACAACTATAACAACGAGATCTCTCAGGACCAGCAGGAGGGTGAGTTTTGTTTATTTGTCCTTTTGTCACTTCTGTTTCCTGCTTGTTTGAACAGATGGATCATTGTGAAGAATGTGTCCTCAGTTAACATGCCTCAGGGAGCCAAGAGAGTCAGATCATTTTGATACATTCGGATATATGCATTAACACATTGATTTCTTTATCTTAGGGGATGTGAGCCTATTCCACAGGGTTGTTCCACAATGCTTTATTTTTAGTTCACACAATGACACTTGACAATTGCAATGTACATTTGTACGCAGATGATACCATAAATTTAGCATAAAAAGAGCTTTACTGGGAAAAACTTGCTGTGTATACTGTATTATTATTTAATTATTCATCATTTACAGTGTAACTTTTTTGTTTGAGTCAGGTTTCAAAACTTCCTCCTGGCATTTAAATGAAGGTACAGTGGGACAATAACTACCATTAGCTAAGGGCAAAAGAATCTGTTTTTATTGTACTTCATCCATTACTATTAAGAAAAAACAGCACCTGCAATTTAGTCGGTCTAAAACACACAAGTATAGGCTAAACTGCCTTTGGACTGAACCTATTCACCATTTAAGTCCTCTAAGTGAGTTTCTGTACGTTTTTAATGTTTTCCCAAAACGACTTTCACTACCTTGCAGTTTTGGTAGTATATTGTAACTGCTAAATACATGAAGTGCTTTTTAGGTTGAGCAGAAGCTGAGTTTTAATCCAATTTTCATTTTGTTCCCCTGTATACATTATAGTCCTGCATATGTGCAAAAAGTGCTCGTTTACCCATAGTCTCGTTTTGTCCCACTGTATCTACAATTTGTCTAAGTACAACTGATGAATATTTTATCGATACCTGATTTTTACAAAGAAATTACATTGTGGGCTCTCCTGTGAATTACTGGTTATTGTTTTATTATGTTTGGCGCATGTTATATAACCTCTCAGCCTGTCGGATTCTATAACTAATGCACCCATGTGGTCGTTGCCTACAGGTGAGTCTCCAACCTCACCTTGCCATTCAGACTTCTCCCGCTGGGACAGGCTTTTCATCGCTATGGAGGACTCCCACATGAGACAGAACATGCTGCTGCAATCTGCGGAGCAGTGCTGTGGAGGAATAAGCTCTCTGAGGACCCGGGTGGACAAGCTGGCCGAGGGGACGTGCCAGCAGTGTGTACCCAGCCTGGAGTCGGCGTGCGGGGCACAAGCAGAGCAGGCGAGTCTCAGGCTGCAACAGGGCTTGGTGGAGCTCAGAGAGGAGGAAGCAGAGAGGGAGAGGAGGTTGAACGCAACCTTAGAGATGCTCCTGCGCAGCAGACATGAGGAAAATGCTCGACTGAAGCGGCTGGAGAAAGCGATGCCTTCACGACCAGGAGACAGCAGGGTGGGACAGCAGCCAACACAGAGACCCGCAGGTTTGGGAGCAGCATTTAACTTGGGGGTGAAGGAGCAGGAAGTGACTACGCCACTGGACGTGGCCACAATGGAAAGGGTTTTGGTTGCCGTGGCAACAGAGCTGCAGCGGATTCACCTGAAGCTGATCAAACTGATAGAGCAGGCAGGAACACTGAGGAAGGACAGAGGAGACGCATGAATAATCCAAATGAATAGAAAGAAAGGATTGACTGGAAACACTCCTTTTAATGAGAATGAATTTGCACATTCTTTTTTCTTTTTCTTTTTTTTGTGTCTCTTTTTTCAAATAACTTTTTTTATGCGAGAGCTGGTTACAATGAACATAAATCATAAATGTTGTGGGTTTGTTATATTGAATAAAAAATGAACTAAACAACCAAATCAGTCTCATGGAAAGGTTTCCTCCCTTCTCCCACACAAACTCATTTTTAGCTGCTTATATATTAATGTGCATGCACTTTCATTTGTCTGAGTCAGTGCATGTGCTTTAGTCTTCCCAACACATGCCAGAGCTTACACCACCGCCTCGGTGTTTGTGTAGCTGCGGTGATGTCTGCAAATGGCCACAACCGCAAAAAGGTGTGTCAGAGCAAAAACCTCTTGACACACCATTGTGTCTTATGGTGGGCAGGTCTCTCCCGCTCATTAGTTGCTTTGGGAGTGCCTGAATGCAAAGAGGCCACGACTGACGATGCTCAGAGTTTCTACGATGTATGAAGCCCTGCCAGAACTTTTACGCTGCCGCCCGTCTCTCGTTCCGCCTCATTCTCACACACACACACACACACACACACACACACACACACACACACACACACACACACACACACACACACACACACACACACACACACACACACACACACACGTTCATGCTCATTATTGGAAACCATAAAGAGCGACTGGTTTTTGTGGCTGAAGGAAATTTACGGGTTTTTTTTGTTTTTTTTTTACAGTTTTGATGTGATGGTTTCTGATTGCAGGACACATTTATTTTTTTAGAATTATAATATTATATGATGATCATAACTTAATGCATTAACATAGAAGCAGTTTTTAAATTTATAGGTGGTTGCAAGGAAGCTAATTTTAGAGGAATTAAACATGTTTTAAGTACTTTATAAAATAGTTCCAGTTTTGTCAAAGTTATAGTTTCCTCTGAAATCTAATAAAGTATAATTAATTAGTAGCAGAACAAGAAAGTACTCAAGTAAAGTAATAAATAGCCTAACTAAAATTCCTAAAAACGGTCCTATTCTACAGTTCTTAGTTGTAGCAACAAATAACATTTTAACCATATGTAAGTTTAATTAGGCCAGCACGCTGACATCACAGAAACATTTTCACTAATGAAACGCTTACAACCGTGGCATAAGTGTATACTTGAGCCCATTTCTGTGTAATTGTGTGTGTGCATGCACCTTTCTTTATACACTGCAGCTGGGTGGAGTTTTTTTTTTTTTCTGGCCTATTTCTTTTAAATGTCACAACTAACAAGATGCAGAGGAGCGCGGAGTTGTATCTCATATCCAGACTTTCTACCTCACTGGTGTCACCATGGTACCCAGCAGGCACACAAACACGTAGACGTAGATGCCCTGGTCTGTTCAATGCGGAAGCACTTGTTTTCATTAAAAGCCTCCATCTGTGTTGTGTGTGTGTGTGTGGGGGGGATTTTAGTGAATGGATGCTTTTTCATTTGTTGGTCATTCATTTTTAACGCAGAGAAAAAGGCTCAAAAAGGAAAGCAGGAGGCTAATGATGAGGGAAATAGAAGAGGACTAGAAAAATATAGTGACAGTGCTTATGTGTCTGGCAGGTAGTTATTAGACACAATGACTGGTCCCCACACACGTTTTTATCAGCCAGCAGGCCAGACGCAGCACAATAACCAGCTACCACCAGCGTCGCTTTCTGCCCTGCCTCCCTTTCGTTCCGCTCCTTCCCTTTCATCTCTGTTTCGTCATCTGCCATCACTCCACTTCCTCCCCTGCTCCTTATCTGTATGCCCATCCCATCATCTTCTCTCACTCTTTCCCCATTAATCTTCCTTTGATTGTGCGTCTCGCTCCTCTCTCTTGTGTTTGTTCTCTCCCTCACCGGCAGCCAAATAGATGGCATCAGTCCTTGGCCAAACCTCAGTTGGCTGCTCGAAGAGACTGACGTTACATTCTCGTGAAATGTAGCCAATATACGCACTTCTTGGTGGTGGGGGGCGGGGGGGGGGGGAACTGGGGAGTACTGATTACAAGTGGATACAGAAATGCAGTGTTCATCAGACAGATTTTAATATCACATTACTTCTAATCACTATGTCAGACAACACAATATTGGCACTTTCCCAAAAGCAAAAGAGGACGATACAAAATAGATAAAGCTCCAATAAACATTTAGCAGTCTGTTATGTACACTGGAACAAATCTCATGAAGGAGGGAGTGAGGAAAAGAGGAATGTGACAAGGAGAGGGGACGTGTCTATTTGATGGGCGAGTCTAGAATCTCCTCGTACTCTTCCCTCTGGCGCCGACCGCCACCTCGAGAGGGGAGCAGCTTCATCGCAACCAGCCAGCCGACGCTCAGCACGACCATCACGTTCCCCACGACCTCAGGCGCAGTGGGCGCCAACGGCAGCACGGCCAAATGCAGGAGCATGGCGACGGGTACCTCCAGGCTCTGAGAGGCCGAGACCAGAGCAGGGTGCAGTCGGGTGAGGGCGTGCGTCATTCCCAGGAAGGCTGCGACTGAGCAGGCGACCAGGCCCAGGACCAGGCCCCAGGCTGGGGCGCTCGTTGGCCAGGACCAGCCCTCCTGGAGCAGAGCTAAAGAGGCCGGGGCGAGCAGGCAGCCTGTCCAGCTTACTGTGAACAAAGCGGTGCCGACTCCCACCCTCTCCTTCAGGGAACGATAGCCGACCAACGCCAGAGCCATCCACAACCCTGCAAGGGCTGAAAGAGACCAACCGAACGCACCCCTCCAGAACGCAACCGGGTCGACTGGTGAATCGGAATTGCTCTCATCTGCGGTTGGAAGTAACACAAGCCCCAAACCGCAAAGCCCCGCAGCTATGGTGATCCCATCAGCCAATCCCAGCCTCTCCTCCAAGAGCAGGAAGGCAAGAGTTGCTGACAGCGCTGTGGTAGCCAGGCGCCAGGTTGTTGTAGCGTTTCCGGGGGAGGCAAAGGTTAAAGAGGAGTAAGCGCAACAAAGGGAGAGGGTGTAGGTGATGCCGTAAAAGAGCAGACGTAGTCGATAGCCCTCTGGTCCAAAAGGGTTCTCCCCCCTGTGCAGAGGTACGGCCACAGACAGGAGCTGCACAATGGACCGAACCAAGAGCAGAAACAGCGGGCCGAGGCTGAAGCGTTCAGAGGCCAGGCGGGTCAGAACAATCAAGCAGCCGTGTGCCAGCGCCGCGCCGAGCAGCCCCACCCAGGTGAGCCGAGATGCGGACACAGACGCCTCACCAAAACTCGCCAGCTGCTCCCCTACCCCTTTCCCAGCCCCCTTCGCTGCTTTGGCTCCCCCCTCGCTCCCTTCTCCTCCCCCGGTGGCTTGGAGTTTGTGAGACGTGTCCTTGTCTTTGTCTTTGTCTTTGGAGCCGAACAGCGTCAGAGGCCACCTCTTGCTCTCCGTCAGCTGTTTCCTGTCAGACGTCTCCTCCAGGAAGGAGCCAAAGTCCTCAAAAGACGGCGCATCATCGTAGCCTTCGTCCCCCGGTTGGGGAAAGTGTGTGTGCACACCGGGTTGGGGGGCGTAGGGGGTCTGCGTGGCGTATTTGGCCGTGACAGTGTGAGGGTGGATCTTTACTCTCTTCTTAGAGCCACTCAGAAGGTGAGTGGATTCCATTTTGGAACTTCAGAGAAGACAGACACCTGCAAAAAACAAGACATTTTTAGCACCACATATATGTATTTTACACACTCCTGCAAACCCTCTCTCTTTTTTTCTGCCTCACGGTTTCTCTCTCTGGGATTCTGCTTGATATCTCATATATCTTTAATATCCAAGATAATAATAGCAGTGACTCACACCTTCCCATGTGTCCTGTGTGTTTGTCAGCGTACGTAAGCTCTACCCATCTGACCAATCACTGCTTTAATTGTTTTGTCCCTGCATGATGACACCTCATATTAAATCTATATTTGTTGAATTACACAGAACCATAATGGCCTTACCATGACTTTCAGTCTCCTTGGATAACACGACCTTTATGGAGGCTTAGAGATTGTTGGCAAGGACAGTTACATAAGCGAGTGCTTCCTGCTCCATTTGCCTCCGATCTTTCTCTCTTTTATGATTTATCTTCCCCTTTGTCTGTTTCCATCACTCTCTCTCACTCCAATTAGTCAATTTGTGAAAGATATTCAGAATTTTCAATTATGACATGAAAAGAGTTAATCGTCTCATTTAATCCACTTCCTTCTCCTTCTCCGTCTTTAATTTCTCCATCTCTTTTCAATTTTTCTCCTCAAGGTCCCGCATGCTGCACGGATGACTAACTTATAACGGACGCGTAGCTCTCTGCGTCAGAACAATGTGGATGTGCAGGTAGCACATTTTATGGCACATTCCCTGTATTGTAAAACATTCAGCAGTCTGCTGGTTTCAGATGACATAATGTGTATTCATGCACAAGCATGTAGAGCATACTGCTCAGTTATTTCCCTGGATTTGTGAAGTGTTACTCACATTTGAAGAAACAGTTGATCCGAATCAATTGTCTCTTTATTGAGATTTGCTGATCAATAAATAAAGAGACAAGTGTAAGGTTCTTAACTTGATTCATTATTGCTATTTACTCCGTCTCAACCAGCTCACGTGACCAAAGTGATTTGTGAGCACTGCTTACATAGACGGTAGCAGTGTCACGTTTTACAAATGATAGCCGCTTGCAAATTGCAGATAAATTTACCATTTCTGCACAATTTACAGGCTCCTACAGGAGTTGAAAAGAGGCTGTTTGTTTTGACAACTGACATATTGTCAAAATGAGCAGGAAGAAAACAATTGCTCATGTTGCAAACTGCAACTTGCATGCTGCAAATTCAAAAATCTGTCTCCATGTAGGAATGAACACTAATGTAATTGACCAAAAATGCTTAAACATAAAGAATGCATAAAACAGTACAGATAAACACCAGGATTGGGCAATTTGGATAAATTCTTTGATCATAGTAAAAGTCATTCTTAATACTGCGTTGTATCTTGTATTATGATAACATATTGATACTATATGTAGCAGGACAAATTCATCAAAAAATAATTATGAAACTGATACAAAAAAATAACTTGATCGGATTGTTGGTTTTACTCCAGCAAATGAAACATGAGGCATGAAGCAGTCCTGCACACAGTGACCTCATACACCCTGACATGTTCACGGAAAACTATCACAGTACAAACCAAACGGCAAAATCTCTTCCTCTCCCACAATCCAAACAACTACATGACATTACAAATGTCCAATCCATATCAGATATAAAAGCAGCATTTCCTTTTCCTGATCACTTTGAAGCTTTAGTCACTGCAGCAGGCGAAGGAGACAAAGCCGGCGGCTGCTCTGTGCGTCTCTCTGGTGCCCATGAATAATTTGATATAAACTGGGTTATAAATACATTTCTTTTTGAAGATGGTGTTGAATAAATTTGACTGCCTTAAGAGTGACTTATTCCCTCACCGACTCCAAATATACCTCGCATGAAACTGTGACACGTGAATCTGGATTGAATGAAATAACGAACTGTGAATGTCGATTTCAGTTTGCTGAATGAACTAGAAAGGTTTTTCTCTGGTGACACTTGAGAAGATCTCGTCATTTTACTCTCACTGACGGTTAGCTGAAATCTGATCAGCAGCTTCCTGAACACGTAAAGAGCAAAACCAGATCCGTGCGCTACTGTCCGACTCTTCTCTAAACCTACTGTGCTGGAGGATGCAGCCTGCCTCTGCAATGCTGCTGCTATTCTCGAAAGCTCGTTTCACACCTTACACAACCCTAAAAATGAGCCGCTATAGTAGGAGCCAACAGCAAACCTGTACAATGTGAGAGCAGCAGCAGATAAAGCTTGGATTTCCCGGAGAATGCTCCTCTGATCAAATCGCAGTCCTCCTTGTGTATCTATGCATCTTGTTATTTGACCAACATCCTCTAAGGACTTACAAGCAATAACATCTTCGATATGGACTATTAACAAGCCTATTGCTTTATGGATGGTACACCTGCACTGTTAATAATTGAACAGACTGAAAACATTTTGCAGCTGTCAAAGTTTATCGTCTTTAGTTATAGTATGACTGATTACAGTTATTATTCTGCCAATATATCAAGTGAAAATATATATGTTCTTTGCTTTAGGGGTGTTAAACGTTATTATGTAAATGCGAGTGAGTGAGTGTCGATGAGACGTTCTTCTCAAGGTTATCTGGGTTCCTCAGTGATGCACCCTGTGACGCCAGAGAGCTGAAAACACAGACAGACGCACGCACACGAGCTCACACAGTCACAGTAAAACAAACAACAACAACAAAAACAAGAGTGGCTATGCTGTATGTGCTGGTGCATTTAGATTCAATTAAATAGTCGTTTTACGTCATGGGTCATCATATCCCTAGTTGATCGTCACTGTTCGGCGCCACCCGCGCCTCCAAGGATAACGGCTCGAATCCCGCCCCTGACACAACGTGAGGTTTCGTTCTACATGCACCGAACATCGTGTGTGTATTAAGTGGTAGCCAACAATGACAGCCCGACCCGTGACCCATGACGAATTCTTGAATGGGGAGAAGCGCGCGCGCGCGCGCGCGCTCACTCACACACACTCTGCGTGCGCTCGCGTATCGGCACACGGCGGAATCGATGGACCCCGAGTTCCCAGACGGTTTCCCAATTAGCGACTTCTTGAAATTTCTTGTTAGTGCAGAATATGCTATGATCAATAATCCGTAGTTTTTTTTATTTTTTATTTTGACACCTACCGTCAACCCCCACCACACACACACACACACACACACACACACACACACACACACACACACACACACACACACACACACACACACACACACACACACACACACACACACACACACACACACACACACACACACACACACACAGACTCACCTGTTTTCCCGCAAAAACCGCAGATCGTACTTCACTGGCGGTCAACCTCAGTCATTTACCGAGCATCTCCAACGCTCCATCATCTCTTCTTGTCCATCTGTTCTTCTACTTCTTTCTCCCTCCCTTCTCCTCCTTATTTCTCCTGCGGTAGTCGGGATTCTTCCCAAGGGCACCGCGGCGCGCCTCAGCCGGCCACCTGCGATCAACTCTCCTCACTCTGAGGGGGTGGGGGGGAGAAATTTGTGTTTTATGGCAACCTGCAACCCCCGTCCATCACTCCCTGAACACTGATACAGATGATCCTCCTCAGCCTGATCAGAGAGAGAGAGAGAGAGAGGGAGAGAGAGAGAGGAGGAGGAGGAGAACTAATCATAACGTCTGAGCATGCGTCACATCCACCGTACCACTGCTCATTGAATCTCAAAATATGAATACACTTTTACATTTAAAAAAAAAAAACGTAGGCTAATAAAATAATAACAGTAATAACATGACAGTAATTGTGGCATGTGCAAAAGTTTGGGCTCCCAAACTGTGATCAAAATAAGCTACTCTTCCTCAGTTACTCATAACTGCTAAATCACATTTAGAACAGTGGAAATTGGGAGCTGGAAACTTTATGTTGTGATATTGATATCTGTGTTTTGTGTGAAGTCTTTTTTTTACTTTAACCCCGTCCAACAACCTTTAGATTAACTGGAATGCCATCTCTGAGCCAAGTTATGGCAGTGTCAACCGCACTTAGCAATTTGCCTGGTAATGAGGATGAGGAAACTTATTTCAAACTATTTCAAAATATTCTATGTCTCTCATCCATAGAGACCAAGGTTGCCTTACAGTTTTGCTGCTCTTACTGACTAAACTTAGGGATTTTTTTCAGATGGAAATTCCCCAAAATTAGTCTTAAGGGTTTAAAACATTTTGAAACTATAATGATAAATGCTGAGAGGAGGCAGACTTTGAAGGAGCTCAGGACAGTTTCTCTTCTTGTCGTCTTCCGTTGGACTCACAAACATCACACACAACCTCACACACTTTCATCTTTCTGCAACCTGACAGTAATTGCCTTGACATTTCGAAGCTGTATAACACTTGGTGTGCCCTGCTCCATTTTGAGCTGTATTAACCTTTATCAAATGTAGCTGTGTTCACTGTTGCTGGGTTGGACCATCGTACCGTTTAATAAGAAGCCTTCAGCTGCTGCTACGCAGTCAGCAAGAGAGACGGACTCTTCCACCGGCACACAGATTCACAGCGGTCAATGTTAAGATCAAACACAGTATGTAGCAATGAGTATATGATGAGAGGTAACAGAGATCCTTCCATATTTGGATTATGGATATAATGCTGCCAAAATATTAGCACTTTATCAAGCAGACGTCTCTGTGCTACATGATTTGCTCTTTAGATATCTGTGTCATGCAGATTGGCAGGTTTCCTTAACGTCCAATTAGGTGAATTCACTATTTATTTCTTTACTTTGTGATGCCAAGGATATCACTGTCAACAGTGCTATTTGATAGCTGCAAACAACTAATGGATAATCTGTGTTGTGTGAAGTGTCTCCTATTGATTGTTGCTGTAATTAGTCAACTGTTGCGAATTACAAGGTGAACAACATTGGCATTCATTTGGAGTCATGCCGGTGCAGGTGTAAAATCAGAAAACAAGTTCACAAGACCCAGGAGATTATACCAAAAGAGTTGTGGGCCACAAAACCAAAACAATTAGCTGATGCTAAATGCTTCATTGATTTAAGGTGGGCAACAGATTTGATGTGGGTTTAACTCTTCGAGCAACACGACTCATTTGATACAATGTTAATATAAAGATATTCAAAATCACACATGGCTGCGTGTGATAGGAAACTGAACCTTTACAGTTTGGATTTTTTATTGCAACCCGATTGAGCTTACTCCCAGATGCTGTGCTGGAATGGAAATCAGGGATGTCAGATTTTAAACTTGTTATTTATTGAACAACCGGGGTGATGTTTTCACATAATTGTCCCTGAATTGCAGCCCAAACTGCCAGTTAAAAAAAGAGTCCAATGTGGACAAATGGGGCACTGATAGAAAAAGTAAATTTCTTTGTGTACTGTTTTGTAATGAGCCTGTCCCCAGAGCAATTTTTACAGGCAATGAAAAGATTCATGGTGGTCATCGATCCATCTTTCTTCCTTTCTTTCTCTCTTTCTTTCTTTCTTTCTTTCTTTCTTTCTTTCTTTCTTTCTTTCTTTCTTTCTTTCTTTCTTTCTTTCTTTCTTTCTTTCTTTCTTTCTTTCTTTCTTTCTTCCTTGCTTTCATCCATCCATCCATCCATGCATCTGGTTTAGGCAGTTTCTCTAAGGATGAGGAGAAATATCTAGTGTTTCCATGGTTACAGCGAGTAAAAGTACATCGGACCCAGCTATTTGGGGCACTGTTTAAATCCCATCGACTGCTGTGCAGGTTTTGGAAGCAGGTTCATCATATCCAGACTCAAAGGCGAAGCCTCCAGGGAGGACTTGTTGTGAAAAGAATATGCTAAGAGAAGCAGGGATGAGCTGACAGCATTGAGGAAATGGAGGAGGAAAGGGAGTTTGGGGTAAGGAGAATGAGAGTTGGTAGAGTGGAGAGAAGAGGGAGACGATGGGAGGATGGGGAGTATCGTGGAGGATTTTTTTTCAGAGAGGGTTGTGATGAATTCATACACGTCAGAGACAGACTCGAGCAGCTTTCCGGACTGTCTGTCTGTCTTGCTCCATTTCTGGTCAAGATGTAATTAATTATAGAGTCGCAACTGAAAGGCAGAGCGGGCTTTGAGTGCCCTAAACTTGGGTTCTGCATTCAGTGTATTTCTTACTCATGCTCACACATGTGTGCCTCTGCCAATTTCACACCATGTCATCCAGATACAGGGTGTTATCCACATCCAGATATTACCATTCATGGACATTAAACTGACACTTTGTAACAGTTTAATTGACAGTTTGGTGATATCATAAACAAACAGAATTCAGCATCAATCAATATTCCCCCGTCTCTGAAGATTATGCGTCTGTTTGGGGCGTTGCCAGTTTAAGAACCATAATCAGGATGTAATTATTCAAAATTGGGTTCCTTTGGATGTCTGAACGCTTGTTCTCATTACAGCAGTAGCTGATGAGAGCAGAAATAACTGAACTGCAGCAGCAGACAGGACACATTCATCACCGGGCCTCCTTGGCAGAGAGGAACAATTAGATAGTCTAAAAAGAAAAGTGGGGAAAAATACTCCTGCTGAGATTAAGATGAGGATAAAATGCAGGATCTTCAAGGGAAATTGGGAGCCTGTGCTGCTGATGAATGACACACACAGTGCAGCAGAAAACCTTGGTTGTGTCCATTACCAGCTACTACCAGCTGTGTGTTCCAGTTGAGGCAGGTGGATGTGACGGCCGATGACTGACTGGTTCACAAGTGAGGTTGTGATAGGCTGTAGTGGGATTTTTTTTCCCCAGCTAATATACCACTCAGCCTCTCATATTTTGCATTACCACTGTGGTGAAAGAGAGAGTCGAGGGAGGGGAGGACAAGAGCAAGAGGAGAAAGGGGGGGAGGCAAGAGAGACATGTGGAGGGAGTCAGGAAAGGGGAGACAGCGAGTGTCAGGGAGACAGCGAGTGTCAGAGAGACAGCGAGTTAAAAAAAAAAAAAAAAAAAAACCTTAGGGATGAAAACGCTGCAAGCAAGGTCAGAGGAAATTAAAAATAGGACAGGCATACAGGCGTGGAATAGTCATGTAAAGCCTCTCTGTTAGTCAACAGCCCTGAGATGAGACAGAGCAAAGAATAAAAAAGGAATTTATTGCATAACTCAATACGCCCAATGAGTGTGTTTCAGCCTGAAGAAAGAGAGAAGGTTTGAAATGCATCCATCAAACCACCATCAAAGAACTCTCGAAACTCTCCCGGATCTGTGTTTCCCCACTGATTGAGATATTTGTCACTACTACTGACATCCGGAGTGATAACCTGTGATTACCTTCAAAGTCTAAAAGGGTTTTTCGGCGCTGATGCTGCACCAGACAGCCTCTGTTTCCATGGTTACAGCCCCAGGAAAAGTTTGAGATATTGTGGATGGTGTGATGAGCGTGTTATGCGTGTTCATCCAAGTGGGGCCATGTTTTTGTGTGTATACGTAGAACACAGTTTCTCATTGAAACTCAAAACTGGGCCAATGGGAACACGAGCATGGATCAAACACAGACGTCTGCTGGTTATGTAAGAAAGCACTGCGCCATGCATACTTAAAAAGTAAGGTGTAGTCTCAGTGAAGCACTTCCAGAAGCTGAAGAATTGTGTCGATTTGAGACGGATGAACGTGGACAAGTGTCTGCAGAATGTGTTTAAACAGAGGAGACGTTTAATTGGGGCCCAGAGCAAATCACTTCGATTCAGTGTTGCAACACAGACAGTGTTTGCACATGGCTGAAAAAAAAAAATCACAACACAAGGGCATAATCAGCTGGAGAGTATCTCATTCGTTGTGATGTGCAGTGTTTGTTTCTTTTTTTAAAAGGCTTGACAGTATAATAGCAAACATTGAAATAAAGACAGAATACAATTCTCTGGGCAATTTTGGAGGTCAGATATGCAAACTATATGAACTGTCATCCTTTAGTTTATAAATATATGTGTATTTACACTACATCTGCGCTATGAGTCAAAATAAGCACACAAAAAAAGCCCTGAAATATGAAATTTAGAGCTCACAGTAGAAATATTTGAACCCCTATCTACTGAGAGGAGACCTGTACTGTAGCTTTCGCCATCATACATGACGAATGTGATATATTGTCATAGTAGATGTTTTTGAATACAATACAATGTTAATATCTGCAAGAAAGAAAGTGATTATTCAATGTCAAGAAACAATTTCCACGTGTTGTGAATAAAATATTGTAAATGAAATGGACAGAATTGTTTACAAATGATTGTTACAGAACACAGTTGAAACACAGACGAATACATCTTTAGCAAATCGTCCATTTCTGGCGCTGATTTAATTCCCTCCCCTGTTTTACCTGGACAAATGTTACCTCTGTTGCTTGCATGCGGCTGCTGTGACCCAGTTCTGACAATACTAGTCATCGAACAAATGTCATTTGCTTTGGGGAGGGATATTTTCTCAACAGGAGCACCTCCCTTGAGAGAGCTGATCCAAAAAGATATTTTTTTTCTTCTTTTTTACCATTTTCCAATGATAGTGAATCATGCAACCTGATAAAACAAACAAAAATAGCAACGAGATATCACAAGCTATGGGTGTTATCTATTCTCTTTTGTAGCTGACCTCTGACCTTTTTACAATAGACATCACAAGAAAACAATTGTTATTTATGGGAATCAGCTGAGAATTGAAAGATATTAGAAATGTGAACTATTTCACTGGTTTACAGAGCAGATCTGAGTGGTGTGTGTGAATTAGTGAGACTTTCCCTGAAGTGGCCTTAAGCAAGACACTGCACAATATGACTCCAACATGACTGTGCAGAAGTGAGCTTGTAAAATCAACAAAAAAAATAAACATGTTAGCATTCCCGATTATTTTCACAGATTATTCACTCACTTATGATCTTTTAAGGGTATTTGTTGCATTTGTAGGGTTATATGTTGATATGCATGCTTCCCAATTTGATTTCTTAAATGCATACCAATTCCAAATCTACAAAATGTTTCTTTGAGGATTTAAAAAAAATTTTTTTTTTTTTTTTTTAAAGCCTCTTCATTGTATTACAGTTTTTATTTTTAAACTTGTGGAATTCCTCATTACACTAAACATGAAAGAATAATAATGTTAGTTATGTCTGTGTAATTATGTGTGTGTGTGTGTGTGTGTGTGTGTGTGTGTGTGTGTGTGTGTGTGTGTGTGTGTGTGTGTGTGTGTGTGTGTGTGTGTGTGTGTGTGTGTGTGTGTGTGTGTGTGTGTGTGCGTGTGTGTGTGTGTGTATATATTTGTGTACTAACCCTGAGGGGCAGCTCTGCTCAGCTTTTATGGGCAAGATGTCCTGTTGCTATGGCAAACAACAGTGCGTCCATCAGATAAAACACCATCCAGGACATGTGTGTGTTTGTGTGTGTGTGTGTGTGTGTGTGTGTGTGTGTGTGTGTGTGTGTGTGTGTGTGTGTGTGTGTGTGTGTGTGTGTGTGTGTGTGTGTGTGTGTGTGTGTGTGTGTGTGTGTGTGTGTGTGTATATGCACATTACTGTCTTATCTATTACAAAGATGCAGAAAAGGTGGGCACAACCGAATTTATATTTTGGTGTCATTCTCTCTCTCTCACACACACACACACACACACACACACACACACACACACACACACACACACACACACACACACACACACACACACACACAGTATGTAATGCAAGTGTTTCATATCCACTTAATGACTCTGAAGTGGGACTAATATAATTAAGTCATGCTTTCCCTGACTCTGTCTCCCTCTCCTCCTATCAGGCCACAGTGAGCTGGAGTGAGTAATGTGAGTCCATCCAGGCTTTGTAATTGGGTTTATACACACATTCGGTTTCAGCCCAAGGACCTGGTGTAGGAGTTCAGTCACGTGCACACGCTCACTCTCTTCTCTCTCTCGCTTCATCTAGGACGGGAAGTAGAGGTATCAAGCAAAGCCCCAGGTCAAAGGTCATTGATGCACTGATGTGTGCTTTGCAAAGAGAGTGGCTTTTTACTATTTCACATCTTGTCAACTTTGGAAACTACAAAATCATCGATATTTCTTTGCAGAAAGTTTATACAGCGAGTTTATTTCAGCCGCAGTTGATTTGCCAATCATGTCAAAATTTATCGGCAACTATTCTGACAATTGGTTGTTTAATTTTTCAAGCACATAAACTTTTCTTTGTCTTGTATGACAAAATAGATTTCTGTGAGTGTGGACATTCAAAAACGTATGTAATATGCATTATTCACTACTTTTAGACATTAATGGCAGCCCTTGAATTTACCCTGTTCGTTTATCCAGATCAGTTTATTAGGTACACCCATCAGGTGTTACATATGATATTTCTTATTTATCAAGTGAGGGAGTTTAGTGGACTGAACAACAAACTACGTAAAGTTGAATCAACAACACTTTAAAACAGTTTTTAACAAAAACTGAACAGTATAAACTTTTGAAGGTGGGGTTTAATGCAGGACTCTTGCATTAGCCTGCACCAGCACCTTGCAGATCCTACTTACGTCTTTTAATTGGAAGAAAGGAATTACACACAGATCCAAAAGGTGCTCAGTGAGCGTTTTGTTTCTGGGACTTTTAATTTGCTTGGGATATACTATTTCCAACAGAGTTTTTTTTTATTTTTTTTTTATCAAAATAATGATTGAACTGGGTGAGGAGTGGGAGTCTCTCGCCGCTCCTGTGCGCGTCCCCGCCGGCGTTGTGTTGGCGGGGTCTCGGGTCCCTCCCTTCCCGTGCTCGGCCCCGGAGGCGCGCGTCCGCCGCGGCCCGGTGTGTCCGCCAGGGGGCAGCTGTGTCTCGGTCTGAGGCTGCGCCGCTCCCGCTGCATCACAGAGAGGAAAATACCACCAGATGGCGGTTTAGGATTGCTGCTCTTCTCTCAAGGCGCGGTTCCGCTCGCACGGCCAATTTTTCAATATTAAAACACACACGATATTAAAACGAAAATCGATTTATGATTCCGGAAGGTGATAATCGATTCGGCGATGGTCGTTAAAGGTGAGTGTCTTGTGGTTTTTTTTGGGGGGGGGGGGTCGTGTTTTGTACGGGTGGGTAAGGGAGACGGAGCACAGATTAAAGATGGTGGACACAGACAGGGAAAGGCTTGGTTGGATGGGGGATGGGCGCTAGCGGGCTAACGGAGGCGAATGTGCTTTCTCTCTCTTCCTCAGTGGCATTTATAGCCTAGCAGAGCTTCGCGAGCTAGCCCCGAAATTTTTCCGGCGAGGCAACTTGCGAGGAGGGCGAGTGGTTGCCGCAGCGCCGGCCTGTTTTTGCCACCAATTTGCAAATCCGGCGCCGGAGTTTTTTTTTGGCTTGTCAACAAATAAAGAGCCATGCGGTGTGACGTGTTTTCTTGCTCTTTGCGAGGCAGGATTCAGAGCATCACCTTCTCTCGTTTGCACCAGCCGTATTATGATTGAACAAGCGTTGCCCTCCCGCCGAGCAGTGCTCTCTCTTGTGTGTGTGTGGTTTGGTTTTTGTCATCATCTCAAATGGCATTTGCCACGTTTGTTGTTGTTGTTTGCTTTTACGCACAGATGCGCAACGAAAGATAGAAACGTGTTCCCGAGCCGCTACTTCCCACCCCCCCCGTTTCAACATCCCACCTTCTTTCCTTTCCTTCAAGTTTTCAGTGACTTTTCTCACGGGTAATAAACATGTTGCTTTTTTTTTTTTTTTTTTTTTTTTTTAAAGTCAATGACAGCACGTGGTTGCCTTTTTTTTTTTTTTTTTTCTTTTCCTTTTTTTTTTTTTTAATATGAAACTGCAGGATGTTACTACTGCATGTTTATAACAAGATTATTATGGCGCTTCTTCTCCCCTTCCCGCCCCCTTCTGTGCGGGAAGCAGGCAACACTGAGCGGGGAAACATGAGTCACATTAGGGGGGATGGGCTCCACCAGCCACCCCTACAGGTTTAAACGGGCTCCAGTCCCCCCCCCACCCACCCACCCCTCCCCGCTGCGCTTCCTCACTGACCCCTTGTACGGCTCACCCGGTGCAATGTAGTTAGTTAGGGGATCGTTGACAACCTGCCTCCTGGCAGTTTGCATGAATCTCAGATTGTTGCGTAACTGCTTTGTTTACAGTGAGCCATGTGATTTCTCATGCAAGCTGTCTTGGATTTGCTATCTTGCAGCTCGCTTTGCCTGCCAACTTGTCTTCCATTATCACTCAGTGTTTCCACCCCACACCGCACAAATCACACTTCATTATTCCTGCAGAACAAGTTTAACATTGTGAGGATTGCACGTTGTGGATTGTTCAAAGTTTTGCTTTCCAGAAACAGTTTTTAAACCTGCTGTGATATTGACACTTTTTTTTTTTTTTTTTTTTAATTTTACATTAATGACTGTTGAAATATAATGTATATAAGTTCAGATCTTTGGGCGAATTTATTATAAAATCAGAATCATATTACAAATGGGATGAACCGGTCCAGATATGAATGAGTGAATGTTTTGGCTAACCCAGCAATTAAATACCTAACCAACCGAGTACCTCATCTTAACCTCATCTCATCTCAAAAATCATATAAAACACAATTTATTTCCTGTAAGCAGAACTGCTAATTGATTTGCAGCATTGCCTAAAATGGTCTAATACGTTCATAAATGTTGAAAGGAAAATGATAGCTATCGTAGTGTAAATGGTAAATCTTTGATGGTGCATTATAAATATATAAATTTCCCACATCTAGCTTTGTATATTGAGTTTAGTTTTTATGACATGCCTGTTAATTTCATTCTCTAATTTACACAAACATCCTAATAGGATCAATGTCACAGAGGCTAACGCATTATTACAACAGGCCCTGATTTACTGCGTTATGGCGAACCTGTTTTTCCATGAAATTTATTCAGGTAGCCTACCCAAAAAGATCCGTCCCAACCTAAGATTAAGTGTTGTATATATCACGTCTGCCTTTCAATGTTTTGGGTGAAATTGCACTTGATGTGAATTTATTTAACTGTACTGGAGTGGCGTCGTCATGCACACCTGTGTCAACTGGAAAAATGTCAATCCTGATTTGATCGCAGCTCTGTTTGGAAATGCGCGAGTATATCTCCACTTGTAAATTTGAATTTTTATTGCATCGATAGGATCCTTTGGTGTGATCTTTCTCGTTGTCATTTGACACTCACTGTATGACCTCTTTGCACCACGGAGTCACAACAGCTCATTAAAACAGATGTGCTCTGTGTTGTTTGAGCTTGTAAGGAAACAATCCTGTGTGCACAATCTTTAATCTTTGACAGAGAAACCCAGTCTTTAAATATCCCCACAGTCTTGATTTCTGTTTGTGGATACGGTGATAAATATTCAGTTATACGCTAGTCTTGTCCTTGCCTTGGGATCCGGTTTGAAGCTGACACTCGGCGACAGTTCTTGCGTAACTTTCTGAAGGTGGCTGATGTGAAGAGCGTGTGATTGTTTAAACCTTTAGATAACACACAGGGTTAACAGAAATGGTGACGAACCACTCCTCTTTCCTCTGGCCTTTCAATGGCTTGGCTCTTTGCCCTGACTCATCCCATAGAAAGCCCATAAAGGATTCTCAATCACATAATGGCACTCATTAGCACCATACACATAATACAGTTTGCTGTCATTTTAAAGGAATTAATGATAGCAATGAATTTGTTATGGTTATTTGTTTTAGGGAGAGCGGATTTCAGACAGCTTCTGCTTAGACAAGAAAATGAACGTCCATGTGTTACCAAAGAACGTCGAGATGCTGCAATTATTTTAAAGCTAAGTGTATTAAAGAAAGCTCTTTCTTAAAGAGAAAGCTCTTTAATACATTTAAGTCTTTGAATCAAATGGCGAAGAGCAGACTTAGATTCTGTATTTTGAGCTGTGCCATTTGAAAGTTACTTAGCCAGAGGCTCGCACCACTCGACTGCGGTGTGCTTTTTGTTAGAGCCATATGCTTATAATGATACAGCTCAGGGGATTATGTAATGGGTTTGACATTTGTCAGAGCTTATTACACGGTGACCTTGATTCAAGAGGTTGGCGATAGAAAGAACATTATTTCCTGTTGGTTCTGTGGTCCAGGTGTTGGTGGTTTTCAGCTCAGTCAAAGGAAAAAAAACAATTCTTACTAATGCATCTTTAAGCAGTAAAATAAATGAGAAAATTGTAACAAAAACATGATTTGAGATGCATTTGGTCCAATTTCCCGAATCCATTTAACCAGAACTTTGTCAATGAATTGACTAGTTTGTCGACAGGAAATTGTTGTAAGACTCAATTCATGGCATTTTATCATTTGTAATGAAATTTTCTGATCCCAGTTTCTTAAATGTTAATATTTTCTGGTTCCACTTTGGGCTTTAGGAGACACTACTCATGGTTTTTCATTAGTTTTTGACACCTTAACGACCAAACAGCAAGAAAATAATCGACACAATCGATAATGAAAACAATCATTATTTGCACCCCTACATATAAAATGGCAATCCCAGATGTCTCCCTGTACTTTATTGGCATGAGGGGGCTAATGTTTGACATTTATTGTTAAAGTTAAATTCCAGTGCTACAAAAGTGTGGTCATATGTATTTTTTAAAGAAGTCAAAGAAACCTGCAGAACGCTTTCAATAGTTTTGCCACACCGGCCCGTTTAAGGCTTTCTTGGAGATGTGGTTTCCTGTTATGTAATTAGAGCAGAAGCAGCGACTGGGAAGAGAAATGAAAGAGTTTATCATTCAAATTGGAAGCATGGTTTGCAAAAGATAATTAAAAATACCGGCTTGACTTGAATAATCACCTTGCACTGATCTTTTTTTTTGCAATGGTTTACTGAATTGTGGCAGTGTATTTCTCTTAAATGTTAACACTGAGTCAAGTTCCTAGTCTCTGTGGTTTGACCAGGATTACACAAAACTACTGCACGCTTTCCTGGTTATATTATACCATATTCATGCGCAGCATACACAACTTTGTTTGATTGCAGCCTCATTAAACTCACATAAAGCCTGTTACGTCAAACATAGCATGTGTGTTCGTCAAAGATCAGTTGACAAAGTGTGAAGAGCTGCTGGGTCTCGTTCAAACATTTTCGATATAGATATCTTGACTTCAATACCAGCTCCTGAACGCGAGTTGTTCTGATACCAATTTTATAAAAATCCATTCATTTCAGAAGGGGAGAGCGTCCAGGTAAATTTGATGTAGCTAAAATGTTAAGCTTTCCCCAAAAGGCCTTGTATGCAAGCTATCGAAAGACTCCACGAATTACTGATGTTCCCTAAATGCCTCACAAAGAAGCTTCCTGTTACTGCAGCACATGCGACTCGGAATTGGCCAACATTTTTTTTTTTTTTTTTTTTTTAAAGAATGAAGTGGCATCAAAATCTGGTACCAAATGACAGAATTTCTACAGTATATATATAACTCCACAACATGTTCGCAATTCGGTCGGTGCCATAGAAGTATGGAAGCTCGGTATCCAGCCCTACCAAGCCCTAAATTGCTTTGACTAGGAAAGGTAACCATTTGAATGCATATTGATATATGTTTTGAATAATTATTTAGAGTACCATTAATTGTTCCAATGCAAATTCACCACTTCAGAACCTGCAGAGATATCAGAGCCCGCTCTACAAGTGAGCAACAGATCAGCCAACTTGTTATCAGTGACAGTACAGGAGACGGCAGGGTGGCAGCATATAAAACACTATTTGTGCTGCACATTGTCTTTTTTAATTTAAGTACAATTTTGAAACGCTCCCTGACTCGGATTAGAAAATAAAGTTACTGTACCAGTTGGTGAACCACAAGATCAATTTAGATAACATGTATTTCTTATTCTACAGGGTTTTCTATTCCTAGAGATAACGCATGCTAGTTATGCTTCGTGGTAATTGTCAGCATGGCCAGGTTTATCTTTTATTGCGCGTTTAAAACTGCGAGTGGTGTAAGGTGCAAAATATTACTAAGCGGGGAGTGTTGGAAATTGACAGGCTGACTGGAGAGGGAAATTGCATGTTTTCAAATCACAGGAAATCAATGGTGACATAATGATGTCTCGGATAACATGACAACTGATTCTGTTCCCGTTCTCGTTAGGCAGGCTGAGTCTGTACTCGAGAGGGTATTTGTTAAGGAAGCGCTACTCAGCTGTCAGGTTGAGCACTAATGATACAAGGTGTGTAGTGTGCGACAAGGTGTGTAGTGTATATGCGTGTGTTTTTTTTTTGGAGGTGTGTGATCTCTCACTTGCATTGCTATGTCTCAGTGGTTGCTCAGCTGAGCAGACTGCCTTCACCTGTAGTGTGATTGCTGATGCAGCCGAGCTATCGAGTCGGCATTGACTATCGCAGGTTTTCTGAAGAGTCAAGAATGAGAACGTTGCACCGGGGATCTTGTTTCTTTTCAAAAAAGTCAAAGTCAGCTATTGCAGCATGCCTGCATCATGGGTGCTTCAGACATGCTTTTCATGCGTATCCTATTTCAGTCAGTTGTCTCTACACAAACGGCCTAATGGCTCCCGTTTTACCGGCACTAAATGCATGTAAGTGCGACCTTTTTTGTGCATAACTGCAGTGATTATATATTGGGCTCAGGGAGCTTCCAAAACAGCTGCTGCTATCCTGCTAAAACGCTACTTGTGATTTGCCCTCAGTGCAGACACGTCTTGAAACAAATCTTTGTGAAGGGTTTTGAAAAGTGACATTTACAACATTTCTGAGGCTCTGGCTCCTGACTGTTTGCACATTTTGTGGTGTCTACTTAAATGATTTGAAAGTCACAGATAGTATACATTTTGTAGATGAAGGTTTTATACATGAAGCACAACATCATAAACATCGTTGGCGTGCTGGAGTTTCAACTAGGGAACATAAAATTACAGCCTACAGGTTGAGCCTTGAATAATTTAAACCATGAAAGAGGTATTTCTTCACATTATCCCTGTGACTCTTGATTTTTGCATCCAACACGTCCTCATCTTGCTTAGGTCATATAAAAATGACTTTATATTTGACGTATCAATGATACATCCAAGTTTTGCTACATCTACTTAGTTAAAGGACTTTGCCAACTATTTCATTTCAACATATTGCTCATATCTCAATATGAATTTAGTATCGGTGGGGCTCTAACATTGGGATGTGAATCCATGGGAACATAAGACAAAAATAAAAATAAATAATCAAATAAATGTATGGGGATCCAACCACAAAGTTTTCTCTTACTGGCAGCATAATAGGTGAAACATTACTTTGCTGTTATTTCCAGCCCTCGAAAGACATCCAATTAAATTTACAAAGCGGTGGAGTTTTTCTCTTTACAGGTCAGATCATATAAAGGAATGAAATCACTGCTGTTAGCAGCACATTTGCAACAGAGATATGAGGTGATTGCTGAGATGGTTTTCCATTTATGAATAACATAAAGGATATATTTTGCAGTAGAAGAGTCATATATTCATTGCAGATGGTGTATTTTGGTATCAGTTTAAAAACCTCTCGTTCCCCACTTCATTACCCAGAATTTAAAAAAAATGTTTGGATGAACGTTTTGGTGTGCATCATCTGCTTTCTTCTGCGGTTAGGACAGTTGGAAGCCATCGTTCCCGTCTGTGATTGGATCGTTTGCTCTGCTGACACTGATAACAGTTCATTTTCACCCAAGCTCTATAAAAGTCCAGCTTCGTGGACTGTAACACCTTATTAAAGATTGAGCCTCCAACGGGCGGCTGCCCACAGCACTTCTCTCCCACTGAATGCAGAAGGGAGTTCAAGGTGGTGTAAAAAGTGAGACATATTCACGTTTTTATACGACAACATTCGTTATGTAAGAAAAGACCACAAACACGGTGCGTGAAAACTTCTGGCAACATTTTATGCAATACCCTGTCTGCATTTAGCATTTAAGAGAAGTTTGTAAACCAAGAATCATGAATGGTTTATAACACACCATTAGAAAGGACATTTTAAGTGTTTATTTGTGAACAACCGTAGCTCCACCAAGGAAAATAGGTTTATATTGTAAACATAATAATTGGTGATAAACACTGCACATTAATCAACACAGCTGTATACAACTGGACAGTAATTTATCATACACCATTTATTAAATGTTTATGTAGTCCTTATAAATAATAGCGTTATTATAGGAACTTTAACTTAGGTTAGTGGTAATCAAATGGCTTTACTTTTGACTGACATGAATGAAAACTCGAAACTAAAACAAGGATAACGACAGGCGTACCCTATAAAATAATAGCTGTAAGACATTCTAATGAAAAGTCAAGTCAGCTCTTATCTTTATGCATAAAAATATCACCACACCACATTCAGTTTCTTTTAGACCCCCAGACAGGCTGTTTGAACAGCTTAGAGCATAAAAACTAAAAGCAAATAGTCGGCATTTGTCAGTTTCCTAATCCCTGGTTGGAAGGAATTTTCTCTCACAACGCTGGCCAACAGTATAGTCGTCAAAGGAAAGTCCTGGATTTGCATAAAGATTGATTTTGAAGTGTAAAGTATATCTGTGGCTCATTCAGGAGTGCAGTCCTTTTTTTTCTTTTTTTTTTACGAAAAAGAGAGGTTATGATCCATTATTGATCCCTTTTTGAGGCATTCAAGTTCAAAGTCAGAGGCAGAGATTGTTAATCCCTCTTATCAAGACTCCAGGGGTTGATGTCTTGGAGATAAGTAAATTCTCGCCTTGGCTTGTTATTTACTTTCAGAGCAGCCAGATCTAAATTTGGCACCAGACCAGACCTGCAAATCCTGAAGGTGTCATTTACACAGGCGAGGTTAACAACCAGCTTCAAGCAACAGCAAATACCACCTCCTCAGCGTCAGCCGTGGCCGTGTTTGTCTCGTTGGTCAGTGCTGTTTGTACACAGCCTTACTTCATATTGATTCTTCGGCCAGTGCCAAGTTAATTCTCAGGCTGCAGAGTGGTAAATGAAGTGGTCACTAAAAAGATGGAGCTTTCTCACAGGTCTGGGAACGAAGAAGTTCATCACAGTTTTAGCGGTATTGCGAACACGGATCATTTAAAAAGTGTTTAAATTAGAAGTCTCACAAAACGTTAAGCATGAAAATTGAAATCTGGAAAAGTATTTTTAATCATAAAAACAAATTAAAAAACAACAACTCATTCATTGGTAGTTTGAGTTTATTGATTGCCAAGTAGAGATGTGAGAGACTAGATTTACTCATGAGACATTTGTTTTGGTTTGGTTTTTCTGGTGTGCACTGAGACATCATCAGTTTACCCATCTGCTCTTTTGGCCAGTGTGCATTAGATTACATTGGCTCCCCCCGCTCTGGCTGACTCCCAACAGATTATTTACCCGTGAACCTCGTTCTTATTCCCAACTGATTGTATGTTATCTTCCCGGCATTATCCACATACAAACCAAACAGTCCTTCAGGCAAACAGTTATAGTTGAGGCTCGTCTGAACACTATTCACTGTAACGGCTGCACTTGAGCAATGCGGAGACATAATTACTGTTCAGCCAATGTCAATATCTAAGAAGTTTATTTTATCATTTGATAATGGGAAAAGACATATCCTCCCTTATCCCAACTTATGCTGTTATGTTTTCTATACAGTTCAATGAAGTAAATGTAATAACAGTACATGACCAAATCCTACTTCTTAATTAATTAATTAATTAATTGATTAGTACAGCGCTTAACTATATCATTGATGACTCTGATGTATCTTCTCCAAATGTCATGCAGTATGAAGCCTCACAAAATAATGTGTATTCACAACACTACTACTGACAGTCGGCTGGAATACTTATCAGTTATTCCTTTAGTCTCTGTAATGTAAAATTAATGGGGGGTGGGGGAGAGAGAAGAAATCGCCTTTTCAGTTTGAAATAATAAATGTGCAGCAAAGCTTCACATTTGAGAAACCAGACAACATTTGCCAGTTTTGCTGGATTCATCAAATGTAACAACCAATCCAATTCATCGCAGAATTTCGACTGCGTTTTATCGGGATTCATCCAGCGGTCCGCATCCCTGATCTCCTGTCATCATTTACTTGCATGGGCATTCAGTACCTGCTCGTTTTCCTCCTGGGCTCCTTAAATAGGACACTTGGCTTTGTACTGTGAACCCAACCACCACAAACTGCTGTAGATCCGATTAGAAGAATACCCCAAGTCTCTGGCGGGAGAGGCGACGATACTCTATTTTAACATTCCAGTTATTATCTCAATTCATGAATTAACCACTTGTTTTTATAACGTACACAAAAAATATTGAGAAGTGTTCATGATACGTTTCTGAAGCACTGGATGACGGCTTCAGATGTCTCATTTTGTCCGACTGACAGCACAGACCTCAAAATATATTTAGTATACTGTCATGAGATGAGACAACGGATCATTTATCAAAATGCGATGGCGTTTATTTGTGTTTCTTTTAACAATCCATCAATTAATTAACTACTCTGTTCAGCTGGAGATGCAACCAACAGCAATAATTGTCTTGTTCCATGACTGCTTCATGTCTAATATATTATTTGTTTAACCGTTGTTTAAAAATACTGAAGAAAGTTGATTAAAAGTCGACAGAAATTTCATCAACAGTTAAAATACCACAAATACATGATTAACAGTTTACTGTAACCAGTACACTTCTGATGTTTTCATCTTTTAGCTGTGATGGAATCCGTTGTCAAACTGATGTTAATTACATGCTTCTGTCATTCTTAATGGGAATCTGTGGCAGCGCCGCTCTAAAGTAATGATCTCTTTGATGTGTTGTGTAAAACACCCAGACAGCTCCTGCTAGACAAACGCTCTTGTGCTTTTCCTCAGCGGGATAGTTTAGTCTCAAAACATTATTGAATCCAGCCAGTTGCCGTTTTCTTTTCGGATTCTTGTCGTCTCGCCGTTCGTGGCCGACACCTGGCTGAGATTTGCATACTGTTACCTCCGAGAAGCTGTGTTTTACATCAGCCATCTGCTTCAGTCAAAGCTCACTTGCCTCTTCTTGTGATTCCCGTAGCTGCAGTCTATATCTGGGCAGTCATTATTCCCTTCAGCTGTCTGTACATTATTGCTACATAACAGCTTTCTTTTCTTTTTTTTTTTTTTTTTTTTTTTTGCTTTGACATCTGCCGGCTCAGATTAGCAGGCTTCTCTCGCTCCTGAAGTCTTCGACGTGCCGCTGGATGATTAGGAAGTAATAATGAGTGTGAGGACTAATGGCCTCCACAAGAAGTGTGTGTCAGTTTGTGTGTGTCAGTTTGTGTTTGTGTGCGTGTCTGTCCTTCTCCCTCCTCTATTAGAAGTGAAAATAAGACAGACTGAAAATCTGGGCCAAGGTGAGGAAGGAATCCCAGACAGATGAGAAGAACAAATTACACTCTTTCTACTCCCTCTCCCCCTCTTGCTGCCGCTCCCCCTCCTCTGCAGTGCTCTCACACTTTCCCCCTCTTTCCCCACCTCCCATTTGCCCCCTCACTCCCCCCTTACCTCTTTTTTTTTTTTTTCTTTTTGACTTCTCACTCTCACAGCTCCATTTTGCATCAGCTGCAGGCAGCCATTGCACACAGAGGGCCAGAAACATTCATTGCCTCTTCGCTGCCTCATCCGTCTCTTTTATGCCGCTCCACAGCCTTCCCCCCTCCCCCCCCCTCCTCGCCCCCCCCGTCACCCCTCTTATGATCTATTAATCCTTTATTCGCAGAGGTACTTCTCAGGAGATTGCAAAATTGTGAAAATCTATTTTTCAGCAGAGATCTTATCCTTTTCTGCAGTTCACACAGCATCTTTGTCCTCCCCTCCTCTTCGCTAGGATTAGCCCTTGTGTCCTGCAGAGAGCGAGCGTATAGTAGTTTGTGGCAGTAACAGATGGCCTTGTGTGTTTGTGAGTGTGTGTGTGTGTGTGTGTGTGTGTGTGTGTGTGTGTGTGTGTGTGTGTGTGTGTGTGTGTGTGTGTGTGTGTGTGTGTCTGTCTGTCTGTCTGTCTGTCTGTCTGTCTGTCTGTGTGTGCCCGCCCAGGAACATGACCATGTGTCTGACTGTGACTCGACTGTCGGATGGGTAATCCCCCGTGTGGCATAATCATAATCTGGTTAAACCAGACGGCCACAGTTAGCCTCAAGGCTTTTCCACATAATAAGGCCACGGCTCTTTGGTCTCAGTATGTTTGGTGGCTGGCAGCATGATGAAGTGCAGTTATTGTCTTGGTGGCACCGCTCGTAGTTGTGGCCCAGAGGGAACCGATTGTGGTTCAAGACAGGCTCCGGTTGGCCTTCACTGTGGAGAGGTTTTAAAGGCTCCAGAGCTTCCTAATTGTTATTTGTTGTAGCTGAGAGTTGTTTGACAGACCCACTATTTGTTTTGACTTGATTAGAAGCCCCCCACTTGTTCCAGCACTGTAATCAGAGGGTGGAAAACATTTTCTCTCACCTCTGTTCATCGCATGACATCATATTCATCCGAGAAAGAAGCTGTTTTCAGTAAAAAAAAAATTAAAAATTAAAAAAAATTATATACAACCAGTGTAGGTTACATGACCTGCATCACACAGCACACTGACATAATTTCTAAGCCTCTGGTCAACATAGTGGAGCAGATATTTATGTGTTTCAGCAGCAAAAGAAAAACACTCATTTTCATTTGAAACAGTGGATTTGTATCGGCTTACAAAACGAGTTAAGCAGTTGACCAGTGAATAAAATAGCTGTGAGTCAATATTGGTAATTGATTATTCACTGCTTGTTTTGGCTCAAATGCAATCAAGTGCAAACAATAACAGGATGACGCCCCTTAGATTTAGTCCAGATAAGGTTTCAAAAGTTTCTCTTCGTCAGTTTCCTCTCCTGTTAACTCAACAATTTAAGCTCAGTAATGACACATTCTTTACTTGTGGCTTCCCTCGTTCGCCCATAAACAAATTCAGGGTTATATATTCAGGGAAGAAGGGGGAGAATGCAACTGGGGCAGTGTAATGATTTCAGTAGTAGAGAGTAAAGTCTTAAATGTGGAAGTTCTCCAATCTGCCGAGGTGCCCTTGAGCTAAACACCGTTATCAGTAAAGTACACACAACATAATTACACATCCGTATATTTGCCTTGTATCAGTTGTAATGGAAGGTTTTTGAATTATTTGTGTTACTTGTCTCTCTTGGCTTGTAAATGTGTTGACATTACTTCATTGCCTTTTTAATTTGCGCTGGCAGGTGTTGTTTTTAATGCATCACTGGAGCTCACACATCTCTGCCTTTCTGCAGTTCATTTAAAAAAAAAAAAAAAAAAAAAAAAAATATGTCTCAAAAGTCAACCCCACAGAAGCCTGGGGAGAGAGCGTATGAGACGTCATGCAGCCCAGGTGCCAGCTTGCACGAATTAAAGCCGCCACTTGTACGTGATGAATGCGTTTGGGCCGCTGGAGGAAGTTCGTAGTTGGTTGTTGGTGCAGCAACTACTGATCTTGCAGGTTACTGCCTGCTGTTGTGATCTTCTGTTTCTGTTCCTCTTTCCACATCAGCCTGGTCTGTATTTAGTGCCGTTCTCCTTTGATGTATTTTGCAAATATCTTGATCGTGTCTTGGCTTCCTCTCAGTATTTGTCGCAAAAGCTGTGCGCCAACAAGCAAACATTTCATATTGTACTTCACACACCAGCACCTGAACATCTTGCACACTGGTGCATTGCACGTTACGAGGAGGACTTGGGTGTCATTGGGTGCATGTTTGTGCATATGCATGTTCAGGATTATTAAAAAAAAAAAAAAAAAATGCATGTTCAGACCTTTTCTCTGTCTTTTCACCTCACCCAACAAAGATTTCTGAATGTGTTGCCTGTTAAAACCAGATAATTTATTTAATGTAGAAAACACAAAGAGAAACAAAAGGGCAATAAATAAATCACACTCACTAGTGGACGTGCATGAAAGCAAAACTGTTTTTGGTCCTTTTTCATCGTGGATAATTAGGTCAAAATAACATATTATGTTTGTTACGGCTTTTGTTGCGGTACTGAGTATTTTTTATTACCATGAGAAAAAGACATTAACTCAGCTTTCTTGATTTTCTCCTTTTGCTTTCTCGTATGAAACATCCTGCAGACTACCACACGTGTATCATATATTCACCCCAACATATTCACACTTTTTGAACAGCGTATGTTCCTCATTTTCACCCCCCGCCACTCTCTTCTGATGTATTTTGCAGATCTGAGCTATGTCTGTCACAATCAGATAGCAGCATGTAGAAGAAGCACTTCTCCTATCTGATGCAGGCTGAAGTATTTTCAGCAGAAAAGATAGCTGGTGCTGGGTATGACAGTAGAAACAGTCTGGGATGACTGAAATATTTAAAGTTGGCATGATTTACTAATCACACTGTTGCATGGATCTTATTGGCCCCTGCAGCCGCAGAACATTAAATCTGAGGAGCCTATTCAGAGTTGAACTGTTGACTGGATGTTGGCCTCTCGCCAGACTGTTTTGTGCAACAGAAAAGTCCTCAGATTTACCAGCTTTTCTTCGGTGGCTTTTAATTGCAGGCACTGTACAGATATATTTACTCATACAAGTACATCAATGGCAGTTCCAACCACTGATTGCCATTCACGGTGCTGCTATGTCATTCCTGTGAGTGCTTCTCCTCTAATTACATTTGTTCTGTAGCTTTCAGCTTCTCACTGAGCCAAACATATGACCTTGGCCTTTTTATTTAGTGATATTCATAATACAGTTTAAGTTTAGCTTTTAGTACTCTACCCTAAATAACCTTTTTTTTTTTTTTTTTTTTCCTTTTTGGCTGAGGCATACAAGGAGATGTTACTGCTCTCTTCTTATTTCCAGCATTTCATGTGCTCTTGAAGTGGATCAATTGAAATCCCAGACACATCTCATGTTATACTGGCTGCTTCATGCAATTAATCCTCAATGGTAAACCGGCTATTTCGCTTTTATCTTGCACAATTAGTCAGTCGCCCACGACTGCAGCTCAGTATTGAACATCAGTCATTTCTGTTATAGTACCAAGTCAAAAACTTTAACACTGTAAAACAACTCTCAGTTATGAATTGATCAAATTGAAATTGGAACTTTGTCAGTTTAATGCTTGATTTCATTTTAGCAAAAGATATCATGCTTTACAGCTGTTTGTATGATAAAACTACACTTATTTGGTTCAAGAAATAGTTTGACATTTTGGGAAACACATTACACAAAACATTACACAATAAAGTGTTGTCTTAACATATGATGGTACATAATGATAATGATAATGATATTAAAAAACCGCGGCTTCAATTTACAATTATTGCTTTTGTTCAGTCATTTCATGATTATTGTCTCAACTGGAATAACGTCTGGAATTGAAAGATATTTAGTTTATGATGACATGAAACGGACAAAAGCAGCAAATTCTAGCATTAAATAATCTGGAACTGAAAATGTTGGTCTTTTTTTGCTTGGGATAGTTACTTATATCTGTTAAGAAATATTTGATCATTTTCTGTTGATTAATCATTTTCGGTGTGATCAGCCTTTACTTGGGAATGAGAGATCACACAAAGTTTGTAAGAACAACAGAGTGAGCAGAGATAACTGAGGAAAGTGGCTCCTCCTGAGTTGTTCTCCGGCTCAGTACTGTACATGAAAGTGTTTGACTCCATTGTAGGCGCTTTGTGTCACTTTCAGCTGCTGCAGTGTGCTTAACAACAGACTTGCTAAACAATACCATACTATAAATGTTCAAAGGTCTGTATGACATCGAACCAGGTGGTATAAACAAATTCTCCCTAGTATTGTATATTCAAAGTGTTTTTCCTTCCGGCATTTGTAGTAACCGGCTTCAAATCTGTTTTATGCACACTCAGCTTGTATTTCTATCAACTTAATAACATTATCCACGCACACAAGTCAAGCGCAATCAAAACACATTTGCCGAGTTCTTGGTGGATTCAGGATGCTGTGTCACTTTGACCCGCTGTCTGGAGGATTTACCCTCTCATTTTACAGTCACGGGATGATCCCTCAGGCCACCGGGTCAACCGAGTTTCAACTTAATTGAATCTGTTTAAATCCAACTGCTCAAAAAAAAAAAAAGAACAAAAAAAAAGAGAGAGTGTTGTTAAGAGTTACACTGCAGAGACCACAGTCTGGCAGGGCGGAGAGGAGAGGAGATGCGGAGCGGATTTACTGTTACTGACACCAGCTGAGGCTGATTTGGGTCAAATTCTCCCGGAGCTGAAAGAATAGTTTTGGAGAAAATAATGAATTTGTAGTAAATGGCCGCAGAGCAGAAAATTACTTCATTTGAGGTGTTGGTATGTTGCTACGGAAACCAACCTCGTAAAGAAACGACTGCTCTCTTTGCAGGGGTGAAGATCAATTTGTGCACACAAAGTGGTTTGATCGTTTTTTTTTTTTTTTTTTTTTTAATAAGTCCGCCTGCCACATTTTTGTGCAGACGACTTGAGAATAGTGCCACAGAGAGAGAGAGAGGTGTAAAAGTTAATCCACTTCAGCCGGATCTCGATGTAACAGCGGCTCAGCAAGTCAGAGCCTTCGGTGTGCTGGAGAAACAAAGTTAAGCAGCTTTAGCGTGTACCAGTGTGCTCGAACCCTGCAGAGTCGGACATCCACAGAATTTACAGCTGTAACATAACGAGAGAAAAATTCATCTCCTGTTTAATTTTCAGGGCTTTTTTTTTTTTTTTTTCTCTCACTCAGATTGGTTTGCTTCAAGGCTGGCAATGTTGCTTTAATGCTGACTGTTTGTGTAGGTTTACAGCTCAGAGTCTGTCTAAATGGCTTCCTAATGTCACAGCAAATATACCTTCTCACTTTTACCTGTTCGAAGAGCCGGGGTGTGGGAACACTGCGGCCACTTGTGACTGCGCTCTTTACTTGAGGAAGTTGTTAAGAGGTTGTTGTTTTTTTTTTGCTGATATGTTGAGAATTGGAAGTAATGATCACGCTATTCCTTCAGCTGCAAACTCCAAAGCAGACTTCAGGTGCAGATGCTGTTCCTGTTTATCTCCGCTTCCTTGGAATAAATATTTACCCTCACGGTCGTTGACTTATTGACTTATTGTAAGTCGCTTTGGATAAAAGCATCAGCTAAATGAAATGTAATGTAACGTAATAATGTCTAAGTCATCTCTGTTGTCCTGCGTTTGAACTGAAATTGTCTGGAGTCCTTTTGACCCTCCGTCCTCTTGTGGAGTTTGACTCTTTCTCACCAGCGGCTCACTTTGATGTTTTGCTTTGTGCCCGCTATCCGCCTCAGGCGACATAAACTCTGTAAAAAAAAAAAAAAAAAAAAGGCTAATTATGTGCCGTTGCCTAATTAGTGAGACAGTAAAGCCATTGTCTTGCACTGGTTTTTGTTCTACCCGTTGAATGTCACTCTTTCAGTTCATCATTCCCCCCCCCCCCTCTCCCATTATTACATTCATATATCTCTCACATCTGTGGCCACAGCAGGAAGTGTCTATAAACTACTCTCCTCTCTTATCATGTCAAATCCTGTAACATTAACCTCCCTCATTTACTCATACTCCAGGCCAGGGCGTCAAGGCAAGTATGTATATCCTCCAGCACTCATAGTTTTGGACCAGTCTCCCTCTTAAGATCTTATGTTGACCCTAGAGACAGAAATAGCATGCGAGTGTATGGCTGTATTGATGGAAACAGAGACAGGGCATGTACCGCATCTGAGAAACCAGCCTTTGCCTGTTATTAGTGGAGAATCCAGCCCTGTGTTTTTATATCTGACACACTGCACAGTTGTAGCCCACCGTGCTGGAAACAGCGACTCACCACACTTGGTCTCCAGAAATAATGGCCAATTATAGTAGATGCAGGGCAGGTTATAGCTGTCAGAAGAATCGGCTAGCAGGGACCTCGACGACAGGAGTGTGTGTGTGTGTGTGTGTGTGTGTGTGTGGGGCGTCTTCGGCGAAAATATTTGCAACATCAGCCTTTCCATGCGGTGGACTGAGGAGAAGCTGCAGGTGAAAGCAAAAATCAACTTATTGAAACAAACTGATAAATCCTCTTTGTTGTCTTTTAAAAGCTAAAGAACGTGGGTTACCAAGTGCAGCTCTATACTTTGTACTATACTTATTTTTACACTGAAAAAAAACTAAAAAAAACAACTCCCGATAACATCACAATATATTTTAGGCTCGGATGACGTCGGAAAGTTGGCGTGTAACAGAGGAAACTCCTAATACGGATGGAAACGCGCATTAATTAGCACTTTCTTTTGTCGATTTTTCGCCAGATTCGGCTCAAACTTGCAATACATTTGCTTAAAAACCTGCCTACTTCAGAGAAGTGCTGCAAGACTAGTTTGTTGGGGCTGTGTGAAAGTGTTAAGCCCCCGTGGCTACTGGCACACACACACACACACACACACACACACACACACACACACACACACACACACACACACACACACACACACACACACACACACACACACACACACACACACACACACTGCTGAAGTGTCACAGTAACGGGTGGTTCTGAATCATTACCAGCTGCTTGAGCACCACAGTGGGACTCTGCAGCAAAAAGGGTAAAGGCAAAAGAAGTTCCTCATAGTGGATCAGTTAAATAACATTTAGCAGTGATAAGAAGCAGCGTGCTGTTTTGTGACCGTCTTCACTGCCTCCATAGCGGTGCAGCTGTTCTGTCGGTCTGCAGGCGTATATTCCGACATGAAAGTAGTGTTGTTGTTTTGTTTTGTTTTTTTACCTTCAGACAGGAGCAGTATTTCAGCTGTCAAATTTAATAAAGTCAGATTATTCAACATTCAACAAAAAAACATCTTTCACAGTTGAAGGGCGTGAAGTGGCTGTGCAAGAGATTAGTTTTGGTGAAAGGTGCTTTTTAAAATCTTGATTTATGCTTCTCCTGTCAAGGCTTCTTGCTGTAGAGGGTTCTGACATTGGAATTGATTTATTACTCTGGATATGATTTTTTTTTAACGCATCACAGGCTGCTTTCAGTTTATGCCGTGCTTTTATTGTACTGAATGTAATTCTGTTTACGCTGTGATTAAAATAGTAATAGAACCTGATGACAAAAGTCTGGCTCTGTTGTTTTGCCTGAACGTCGGATCTCAGGAATGGCGGGACACAGATCCTCCTCACGTAACACCAGTAAGGTGGAGGGGGGTTGGCGAAGCTGCCCGACTATCGGACAAGCGGTTCAGACGGGGTATAAAGCCAGATTAACTCTGCTCTATCAGACTGAAAACAGTGCTGCTTTAAAAACACACGGGACTGCTGTGGAGACGGCGGATGGTCTCAGGTAGAGAGATGATTAAATGAATCCCCTAGGGCTGATTTGAGTTATAGATGAATGAGTATGAAGGCTTATCAGATGCGCATGACAATGCTAAGCAGCGATATTAGCATTTTAAGCTGAAAATTTAGCAGGGTTATATTCTCTAATTGCAGTGGCAAAGGGAGCACTCGAAATATTAAGACAAGCACAGCTCTTTGGTGGATGATGCTGCACTGCATTTATACTCGGTTCAGCTTTTTGCTGGGTCCCTTGACTTGAAAAGAAGGGTTTTTTTTGTGTGTTAACCCAGTCGTGTCATCTGACATTCAGACCAGAAACAGACCAGCGTTAAAAAACATACAGGCCTATATTAGTGGTTTAACATACAGTAGGTCTCCGGCTGTTAGTGTGAGACCAGTTTGAGTAGGAGATCAATGATACTTAAGGCTTATCAGATGCCAAACACTGCGCAGCACTTTATTATAGTAATAATCAATGATCAGTGCAGCATCTT